>NC_142469.1:46677356-46980386 GCF_049115385.1 Moschus berezovskii
ATTAAACTTAAAAGCTTTTGCACAACAAAGGAAACGATAAGCAAGGTGAAAAGGCAGCCTTCAGAATGGGAGAAAATAATAGCAAACAAAACAACTGACAAAGAATTAATCTCCAAAATATACAAGCACTTCACGCAGCTCAATACTAGAAAAATGAACAACCCAATCTAAAAGCGGGCCAAAGAACTAAACAGACATTTCTTCAAAGAAGACATACAGATGGCTAATAAACACATGAAAAGATGCTCAACGTTACTCATTATTAAAGAACTGCAAATCAAAACCACTATGAGGTATCATCTCATGCTGGTCAGAATGGCTGCCATCAAAAAGTCTACAAGCAATAAATGCTGGAGAGGATGTGGAGAAAAGGGAACCCTCTTACACCGTTGGTGGGAATTCAAACTGGTACAGCCACTATGGAGAACAGTGTGGCGATTTCTTAAAACACTGGAAACAGAACTGCCATATGACCCAGCAATCCTACTGCTCAGCATATACACCGAGGAAACCAGAACTGAAAGAGATATATGTACCTCAGTGTTTACTGCAGCATTGTTTACAACAGCTAGGACATGGAAGCAACCTAGATGTCTTGTCCATCAACAGACGAATGGATAAGGAAGTTGTGGTACATAAACACAATGGAATTTTACTCAGTTATAAAAAAGAACGTATTTGAGTCAATTCTAATGAGGTGGATGAACCTGGAGCCTGTTATACGGAGTGAAGTAAGGCAGAGAAACACCAATAGAGTATATTAACGCATATATATGGAATTTAGAAAAACGGTAATGGCGATCCTAGATGCAAGGCAGCAAAAGAGACACAGATGTAAAGAACAGACTTTTGGACTATATGGGAGAAGGCGAGTGTGGGATGATTTCAGAGAATAGCACTGAAACATGTATATTACCATATGTAAAACAGATGGCCAGTGCAAGTTTGATGCATGAAGCAGGGCACTCAAAGCCAGTGCTCTAGGACAACCCAAAGGGATGGTATGGGGAGGGAGGTGAGAAGGGGGTTCAGGACGGGGGGCCACATGTGCACCCGTGGCTGATTCATGTTGATGTATGGCAATACAATATTGTAAAGTAATTACCCTTCAATTAAAATAAATAAATTTATTTAAAAAACACTGATCACAGATCAGAATAACAAATATAATAATAATGATTTAAAATACCGCGACAATTACCACAATGTGACAGAGACATGAAATGCTGTAGAAAAAATGGTGCTGATGTACTTGCCCAAAACAATGTTGCTATAAATGTCCAATTTGTTTAAAAAAAAAAAAAAGCATTACTTGTGAAGAACAACAAAAACAGGTATACCTGTTTAAAAAAAAAACCACGACTTAGGAGCGGTGGTTTTTTACAGTTAATTCATCAATGAATTTCACAGTGAAGGCCTCCTATTGGAGTACAACCAGTCAGCCTTTTCCTACTAGAGTACTATTCATTTAAAGCAGGAACTCCTCTACATATCCTCCAATTTGTGTTCAGTCATGCCGGACTCTTTGCGAGCCTGTGGACTGTAGCCCACCAGGCTCCTCTGTCCATGGAATTTTCCAGAATACTGGAGTGGATCTTTCCAATCCAGGGATTGAATCCACATCCCTTGTGTCTCCTGCGTTGACAGGAGGATTCTTTTCCACTAGGGCCACCTGAGAAGCCCCATCTTCTACTCTATACTATAAAAACATGTGACTATCTTGTAACAGGATGAGATATGTAGGAACATGGTAAAAATTATTAGCAAAATCAATTTCATGAGGATGAACACTACAATTTACTAGCAATAAAAGTTTGCCTTCTCCCCTTTACTTGCTGCTGCTGCTGCTGCTAAGTCGCTTCAGTCGTGTCCGACTCTGTGCGACACCATGGACGGCAGCCCACCAGGCTCCCCTGTCCCTGGGATTCTCCAGGCAAGAACACTGGAGTGGGTTGCCACTTCCTTCTCCAATGTGTGAAAGTGAAAAGTGAAAGTGAAGTCGCTCAGTCTTGTCCAACTAGTAGCGACCCCATGGACTGTAGCCCACCAGGCTCCTCTGTCCATGGGATTTTCCAGGCAAAAGTACTGGAGTTAGTAAGTTACAAATGTAGTTTTACAGTTGTTAATGTGATAATTTGATTGAAATATGTCTGCTTCTAAAGTGTTAGCAAGCAAGAACAGTAGCTGTGCCAGTTTTTGCAAATCACCTCCAGCTCTGAGTACAGTACCTCACAGAATGAACTTACTAAATATTTGAACGACTGGAAGAAAATGTTAATGTCAGAATTTTCACCCTGAAGGGTGTTTGGGAGATAAAATTGATAAGACTTAACAATAATTTGGCTACACATGTATGAAGGTGTAGGAGCAAATTAACTAAGACGGTGGTGGTCAAGCTCTCTTGCCCCCACGGCCTCTGGCTATTGCCCCATGTTTCCTAAATATATGGTTATGTAACAGCTGAGATCACTTACAGCACTGCGCATGCACGTCAAGATGTACCCGCTTGGCCACCAGCCACCTTTGCTCTGTAAACATATATAAGCTCCATCTGAAAAGCCGCTGCAGCTACATTATAGCTGTGTCCACTGGGTCAACCATGAGAGAATCCAGTGTGTCTGCTGTTATAGTTGCTATGCCAGTCAGGAGAGAATAAACATGTCTGCAGTTTCTATGGCTCCGTGAGCTTTCTTCCAGCTTTCCTGCTTGCACCTTGCCTACCCTGGGTTCAATGAACAGTCTAAACAGTGAGGAACAGTGAGGCAGAAGCACATTAAGAAACCAAGAATAAAGATTAGATTTCAAATTTTCATCACAAGTGGTTGGAGTTACCCTAAAGTGAAATATGGAACACTGGAGAACAATCAGAGGTGATAACCATGCATTTGGTTTTAATGAGTTTGCTGAGTTTGAAGTGCTTGTGAGCTATCCAAGACCTATCTTGGAGATGCATATAACAAAGTTCAAAGGTAAAGCTGGATGGAGCCATACATTTAAGAGTCATAAGTGGTGGTGAAACCACAGCTATGAATGAGATCATATATTCAATTACACAGTAAAAAGGAGACTTGGACTTAAGAAACTACCCTACCCTTTGTGGGTTGGACAAAGGAGGATGAGTCCCTCAAAAACAAAAGAAAAAAACAGCTTTTTTGGATTTTGAACCATACTCGTAAGTTCTCTTTTTTAAAAAATTTTGATTTAAACCAGTAATCTCAGAATGTTGAAGGCTTCCCAAACTAAACCAATTCATCAGAACTCTTTTCAAAGATAGGTCACTTTCAGAAACCATCTGGAAAATTCACAGTACCATTCTACTTGTTGCCTGAAAATACATCAATATACAAAAAGCTATCTCTTTCAAAATATGTATGACCTCGGCTTATTGCAGTTTCCTGAAATTACCTCTCTCTCTTTTCGCTCAGGGTTTCGCCACTTTCCCGGAGATGAAGATTTCCCTAACTTTCCAAAACTTGGCTAAGTGATCTTTTTTCTGTCCATCCCAATAATATGTCATAGTACTGTATGTTTAATGTGTGTACTGTGTGTTTAACCATTAATTAGATGTCTTTTCTACTGTTGTATATTAAGTACCTAACAAGGCTAAATTTTTAGAGACACATCTGTTCTGCAACTTTAAACACTTAAACTCTAATTTGGTTATCAGTCCATTGCCTGGCGTGCAGCTGTCCATGGGGTCGCAGAGTCAAAAATACGGAGCGACTGAACAACCACTGACAACCCTTCAAACGTTGACCTTCCTCTAGAGGAATGATTCAAATGGTAACTTGTAAACAAACGACTGAATCTTTAAAACATACTAAATTTTGGAGATTCTTTTCATACGGTATCCTTAAGGCCTGGAAGAATTCATATTTAGGAATACCAGGGATTCTTTCCCCTTTAGTCTCATACAAAATGGATTTGACAGCTCTCTTTGAATGCCTGGCTTGGGATGTCATTTCAGCAAGTAAAGCACAGAACACCCCCGCACAATGGCAAACAAAGACCGCAACTGCACAGGGATACCCAATCCATCACGCGCGAGCCCGCTTGACAGGGCGGAAGCAGAGGCAGCAGCGTGGAGCACCGGTTTCCACAGCATCCCTCCTGTCTGGCCTTACGCCGCACCCTCCGACCCTCAAGAAAGCGATCGTTCTCAAATTCCCGCCTCGACGCGGGAGAACTGGGCACCCGGACTAGTCCTGCCCAAGGTAGATTACTCATAGAAGTCCCTGGACTAAGGCTTACAGTCCTAGATGGTTCGGTTTCTAAAGTCCCAGAGGAAATGGAGGAAGGGAAAAAATCCTGTCAAAGAAAAGTGGCAGCCAAGCCCACAGTGCTCACCAAGCCGACGCTCTCAGTCAATCTTTGTCAGGGCTAACCGTTGGCTCGCAGGCCGCCAAAGGCAATGTCGCAGTGGCTCTTGGGGGCTGTAGTTTCTGTCGCAAACGAAAGGCGCAGACAACACCCAAACTACCTTTCCCAGAAGTCAATGCGAGCACGCCCTGCTTCCTTAAGTCTGGGGTTTGGCGTAATAAAGACAGCGTTCTTATTTTCAGACTGACCTTAAACTTAGATTCAGGCACTTCCAGGTGTACGTCTATGCACACTTCCTTTTCCGTGTTTGTGTTGTCTGTGATAGCGCACTTCAACCTCCCCTTACTTTCTTTTTCCCCCGTTTTTGGTCCAAAGAAGCCAAACGCCAGGGGATAGAAAACGCTCCCCGGCGCAGATTAAGTACCTCTTAATGCGCATGCGCCTTGATTGCTGTCACGCTTGCGTAGCAACCGGCAGCGGTTGGCGGCCGCGCGCGGACTTGGGGTCTGGAGGTAGCCCGTGGGTGGGCGGGGCTTTTTCCGATGGCTTTGCCACCGCGGGTCGCGTCTACTAGGGCGGGGAAGAGGGCGCAGGGGCAGGGGCGGCTCCTGGTTTGCGCCGGGCGGAGAAAGGGGAGGGGCTGGGGGTGAGGACCCCATCTTCCCTCCCCGCTCCCGCCCTCTGGGCCGAGCCCCACAGATGAGGCTGGGCGAAGGGGCGGGCTCTGCGCCGCGGGCCCCGCCGCTCCGCCAGCTTCGCGGCCCATTGCGGGGCTGCCCTGTGCCCGTCTGGCTTGGAGGGCGGTGGGCGAGGACGCAAGGATTGGAACAGAAGCGGCGTCTGCCCAGGGCACTCGGACCCGACAGGGCAGGAGACGCTTTTCCTCCAGCGCTACCGAGACAGCGGCTGCACAAGGCTGCCGCCCCCGGGAGCGTCAGGGTCTCCGGCCGTGGCGGCCAGCGAGCCGGGGTTCGGCAAGCCTTCCCAGCCGGCGCCGGCCGGGAGGGAGGAGCTGCGGAAGGCGGGGACTGGGTGCCGGAGGAGGGGCGGGGTGGGAACGCTCCCGAGAACACCGTGGCTGCACTGACAAAAATCACCGAATGGCTGGAGCGCGTTCAACTGTTACCAGCCTTTTTGGGCAGAGCACGGGTTTGACAGCTCCCCAACGTGAGGATATCCGCTGACCCCACGGGTCGCAGAACACTTTCCCGACACTGGCTGTGCAGCAAAGCCAGCTCTGTAAGGTTTCAACTTGCCAACTTTCTTTTTCCAGTCTCTGGCCAGAAGACTGCCCCTCCGGGTAGAAGGAGAGGGCGAGCTCTGTCTTGTAGCTCGAAGAGACGCTTCTGGTTCCAAATGTCACCCAGACGTGCTTTTTCATGACGATTCTAGTTCTCTGATTTCATCCTTATATTTCTTGTTTTAAAAATATAAAGTGCTTTGGGGGGCATGCTGAAAGTTAACTGAAGACGGCAAAGAAAAAACTCCACCGTTGTCATGGCTGAAGGAGAGAATGAAGTGAGATGGGATGGACTGTGCAGTAGAGATTCAACTACTAGAGAAACAGCTCTGGAAAACATTAGGCAAATCATTGTGAGAAAAACCGAGTGTCTTCGTTTGGTGAAAGAGACACCTTATGTTCCAGCAGACGGCCTTTCAAATGCGGTCTCTTTGGATGGACTGAATAAGCTTCTTGCTCATCTGCTTATGCTTTCTAAGAGGTGTCCCTTTAAAGATGTGAGAGAGAAAAGTGAGTTTATCCTGAAGAGCGTCCAGGTAAGAGCATTTTAAGTACAACTGTTTATCTAGTACAGTGAAGTTTACTTGCAGATATTCACTTTATAATTGCTTCAAGTAAGTTTGTTATAATTTGAATTACCTTAAATTCAGAACGTTCTGTAAAACGTTTAATTTGGGGTTAAAATTGGACAAGGTGAACTAAAGTAAAAGTAATTTTCAAGTACAACTAAATAAGTATTGTCTTTCTAGAGAGTTTTAGCAGAAATGCATTCTTCCTGGGAAAAATACGTGAAAATTACGGTTAATTACAAGTAAATACTTGCTTTTCTTTACATTCAGTTTTACATGTTATTGGAAACTGTAGCCAGTATGCTTTTCATATTGTTACAAACAATGTTCTATGTGGAAAGTTTCACGTTTAAAAGCTTCTAAAATGATTAAGGATATTAAATGTTTCCTAGTCAGCTTGTTCGAGATAACTGGTGAAACAGTTTTCTCTTGTTCTTAAAAACAAAACAAAAAACCCCAGAATTTGTTTCCTAAATGCAACCTTTCTTTTCTGAAAGAAAGAGCTATAAATAATAAAAGCCCATGTTGTAAAGGAGCTGACATCTGCAGATTGAAAAATTGGATCCAGGTTGAGTGACTGATAGACTCTTATGATCAATTACTCAACTAGCTTTCTCTGTGTTTGACTCTTATGATCAATTACTTAACTAGCTTTCTCTGTGTTTGCCCAAGTTTGATTCTTTTCTTTCTCACATACATTTCTATTTAAGTTGTAAAAGATTGTTATAGTTTTCCTTCTGCTTGTACATATTCAGTTTATCTTTTTTATTAGTTTTTTTTTAAGAATAAGGTTTTTTAGAAATTAAGAATGGTCAAAATGCTCTTTATGTTTCTCTGTCTAAATTACTCAATTCACATGTGTTCAAAGAAATGGTATGCGAAGTTTTTTAAATGTATGATTTACTTGGGTATATATATATAAAAGCTAAGATGAACAGTTTTTCTATTCTGGTTTGAATTCAGTTTAAAGCAACAGAAAAGTAATAATGTGCTTAAAACAAAGACTCTTTAAGATCTTGGATATTTCTTTTCACAAACAGTGGAAACAATCGTTACAATTTACATTTATCCAGAGTTCAGTCAGTCAGTTCAGTCGCTCAGTCATGTCCGACTCTCCGCGACCCCATGAATCACAGCACGCCAGGCCTCCCTGTCCATCACCAACTCCCGGAGTTCACTCAAACTCATGTCCACAGAGTCGGTGATGCCATCCAGCCATCTCATTCTCGGTCGTCCCCTTCTCCTCCCGCCCCCAACCTTTCCCAGCATCAGAGTCTTTTCCAGTGAGTCAACTCGTCGCATGAGGTGGCCAAAGTATTGCAGTTTCAGCCTTAGCATCAGTCCTTCCAATGAACACCCAGGATCGATCCAGAGTTACGAGAGAGGAATTATTATTCTAGCACTTGAAGTTTCCCCTTTTAAGCATCAAAAGTTATTTCTCTATCTTAGTGACTACAAGAACCATTTCTTTTTTCATAATGGGGTCATCATTTTGCGTATCAAGTACGTACTGTTTGTTGTACAGTTGAGGGTGGAATGTATGTATAGGACTCTATGATCCACTTTGAATTTGTGTGTTCAATTTTTATAGTTTCTCTGTTCCTTCCCTTGCTGTCAGTATTCTTCATTTCAGCCTCTTCTTGAATGCTTTATTTTGCTACTTTTAAAAATTACTAGAACAGGAAACCAGATAGCCAATTTTGTTATGAGTTAGATTGAAAACTGAAGTAATTAGACTCTGGAGATTACAAGGTCAAAGGACTGACATAATGGTAAGTAAATGGGTACTGGTATTAAACCTGGGCTCAGATTCTCCTTCTTTATTAATATACTGTATAACCTTGAATGAGTTATTTGACCTCTCTTAGCTTGGATTTCCGGAGAAGGCAATGGCAAGCCACTCCAGTGTTCTTGCTTGGAAAATCCCAGGGACGGGGGAGCCTGGTGGGCTTCCATCTATGGGGTCACACAGAGTCGGACACGACTGAAGTGACTTAGCAGCAGCACCAGCTTGGATTTCCACATCTATAAAATGGGTATAATAATACAGAGGTGTGTTATTATAGTAAATTAATATTATAAAGGAGATGTAAAATTCCCTATATGTAATGGATGCTCCTGTCCTCTTATTTTTTAAAAAACATTTATTTATTTTTTGCATGGGTCTTCATTGTGGCACTCAGGACCTTCAATCTTCCTTGCAGCATGTGAGATCTAATTCCCTGAACAGGGACCTAAACCCAGGCCCCCTGCATTGAGAATGCAGAGTTTTAGCCACTGGACCATCAGGGAAGTCCTTCCTCTCTCCCCTTTCATAAAGGAAATACATGGACTATGTGATATGTATTTTAAGACTCATTCATTCTGCAAAAGGAATCAAGAATCCTACTATGACGTTTTCCTGTCATGAAGGTATAACTTCATTTTCATCTTTGCATCTATTGTACATCATTCCAGCCAAAATTCTAACAGGCATTTTACTTATATTGGGTTATAATCACATATTTATGTGTCTTTCTCCCCTAGGAGGGCTATAAGTTCTCAAGAGTATTCACTGGGACTTGAAAGCTACTAAATAAATATTGTGTCTTAGTCTGAATAGAAGTTACTATTAATAGATATGGGATTTTCCATCCCTGCATCATTCATTCCTGCCTTCATTCAACAAATGTTAATTGAACCCCTGCTAAATGCCATTCTAAGAACTGAGAATCAGTGGTAACAATTTTGACATTCGACTGAAGGGAAACTGACCATAAAGAAGTAAACAAATAAACAATGTAATTTTAGATAATATAGGAAGACTTCCCTGAAGAGATGGCATTTAAACAGAAATGAATAAGTACTATCCAGGCAAAAATGAGATTGTGAGGGGGACATTTGTAGGGAATAGTATATGTGAAGGCCTCATGGTTAAAGAGATCAGGTAATTTAGTAGTGGAAAGTAATGCAGTTTGAAGAGAGTGTGAAAGTTTAAATACATATTTAGAAGTCAGAGCTGACTCCAATACTTTATTAACTCTACAACCTTTGGTAAGTTACATAATCTCTCCTTGACTCAGTTTTCTCATCTGCAGAATGAGGATGAGAATAGTTCTGGCTTCACAATGAGAATAAAATGAAATAATGCTTACAAAGCATAGCACAGTGCCTAGCAAATAAGAAACACCATAAAGCTAGGAATTTTTACTGTTTTTAGGCAGGAGCCAGAGAACAGAGGACCATGTTAAGAGTTAGAGATGTCATCCTAGGAACAAAGAGAAGCCACTGAGGGGCGTTGAGCAAGATGGTGACATGCTACATGGTGTATTAGAAGCATCACTTTGGAAGAAATTTGGAGAATGGATTTCAGGGGTCAAGACTGAACGTGCAACAGTAAGGAGGTTGGTCACTAGTCCAAAGCAAAACTGGTGGAGTAGGATGTGGTAGACAAAGTGCAAGAAGGTGACTAGGTTTGGGAGGTAGGTAAGGAGTTAGAAACCACTGGATATAGTATTTAATTGGATATAGGAGTCGAGGAAGTAAAACGAAGGATGGCTCTAAAGTTTCTAGCTTAAACTCCTTGGTGAATAGTTAAGTCATTTCAGGAGACAAGAGTGGTAGAAGGTTAATTTAGGGGAGTGATGAGTTCTGTTTTACACAGGTTGAGATTAAGTTGCCTTTGATAAATCTGATTAGAAATAACTCTTAAAGGGATTTCTGCCCCTGACACCACGTTCTACTTCTGACATTGGTATCTCTCACTTTGCCAGACTTAACCCATCCTCCACCTTTCTATCCATCCTCCACTTAATTGCATAGCTGTTTATCTAAAACAGAAATCTGACCATGTTTCTCTCCTCCTGAAAATCCCTTAGGTTAGAATCTAAACTTCTTAATGCCTAGCATCATCTGGCCTGTACTCGATGCTGCAGCTTCACTTCTCACACTAGCTTCACAAGGGAAACCAAGTAATGTAGTGTTCCATAATACCTTCTGTTGTTCATTAGTAAGCAGCAAAAGCTGAACTGTATTTGCAGTTTTTGCAGCTATTCCTTAATTGCTACAGGTCATGTTGTCAGGGAGAGATGGTAGGATGGATTCAACTCAAAATGATTGAACGTGTAAAAATGGGCACTTCGAGAGGCAGCATTCTCTGTTTGTATTCCTGTTCTCAGTTTATTGATTTCAAGTCAACATAATTTTAAATCTGTTCAACACATTTTTGAGAGCTCTTCTTTGCTAAGCAGTGTACTCAGGAGTGAAAGATCAATTAGATTTATTCCCTGCTTTTGAAGAAGGTCTTCTGTTCTCATAGAAGGAATTGTGCTATTTATTTAAACCTATAATACGTTTTGGATATGCTTGATTCCCGAAGCAGAGAAACGGACTGGCCCATTATAAATATAGTCTACCTGTGAGCAATGGTCTTTATGATGCATGAAATTAAGGGAGAAAATGTGTGTGTGTATATTCATCAAAACATCATAAGGAGTATCTGAAATAGCCAAGCACTTTTCCAAGAATAGTCATTTGATCCTTCTCATTTCTGTACCATGACAAAAGAAAACTTAAACTTTCTTATATGTATGCCAGCAATGAACATTGTCTGAAAGTAACTTGGCTTAAGGTAGAAAATTTAGACCATGCAACAGAGTATTTGTCTTTGTTATGTGGGATGGAGGAGATTTTCATTTAGTGAAGTGATTGTTACCAGCATCTCCCCACTTGCCCAGGGAGAAATGAAACTTTAACTGTTGGGTATGGTGCACATTTATTGTTGTTAAAGTTGCAGATGAAGTATCCAGTTGGTATCCGTTGGGTAATATATAGTTTGTGGGTTTAACAATAGAGGTTAATAAATCTCTTGTTCACATAGTGAGTCTGGAGGTTGGGCTGTTTCAAGCTTGAATGATTGATTCATTAGCTGAACTACATTACCCTTTTGCCTTTTGTCATTTTGTTCACCTTTGCTCAGTGTAGCAAGGGCTGTCTTAGCTCATGGTTGCAAGGTTGCTACAGCAGTTCCATGCACCATGTGCAGTCATTGAACATTTTCAGCTTAAGAGGAAAAGAGTTTTTTCCTGTGTATCTATCAGGGAAGAAAAACTTTCCCCAGAAACCCTCAATTTCTATTGAGCAGTGTCATATGCCCTTTACCAAGCCAGTAACTGGCAGCGAAACTGGGCATTTATGTTTTTGGTTTGGATTAATCCACATCCAGCCTCTAAGAGCCAGGAGAGCCCCCATCATGTGAACAGAAATTCCTGTTCTTGAGGAAGAAGAGGGATGGAAGATAGGTTTAGTTAGAGGCTGTCAATAAAACTTATATTTAACTAGGTAATATATTGCATTGGTCTAGTTATAATTTAGATTCTGTAAGATTAGGAATATAACTAATTTATAATGATACTATGAAATATAACAAATTGGGAACATTCTGGAAGCAGATTTGGCCTTTTAAGATTTTGTTTTTATTTCTGTTTTACTGCTGTGACTAATCAAAGTCACACATTTAAGGTAGTCCATCTGAAACATGCTGACTCTTATGCATCACGGCAGATATGAAAGTGCTCATTCAGTATCTTCACTGAGTTTCTCTCTTCCATATACACTGGTTTTTGGCCTTCCTTACTTTATTGATATACTGAGAACTCAATCCCTTTCCCTCAGAAAGCCTACTGGCTTGCTTCTCTCCGCTATGCTTCCTCTTATTCCTATCTCTGATCACTTTCTTTGCTTTTGAGCGCAGAGGAGAATACTATCTATCCTCAGGTTGTCTGGACTTCTTTGAATGAAAAATGTAAAGAAATTGAAGGCAAACCTTTAACTTTTTTCCCTAAATGGTTTGAAAACAAAAGGAAGAGCCTGTGTTCTTTTTAGCCACTGGCTTACAGGGTGAATAATATCTATGCTCTCTATGCTCAGTGTCCTCTTGAAATATATAAATCATCCTGTCCTCTTTCTTTGTTTTGACTTTTAAGAAAGATTGAAACTAACAAGGATTCTTTTTTTTTTTAAGTTTTCAGATTTCAAATATTTTATTCCTGTTTTAGTGTCCCAAATGGTCTCTAGCATAGAAACAAAAAGGTAGAATGATTAGTTTTTAGAATAGTTTTTTAACATAGTTGTTGTTTTGTTCAGATGTAGTGTTTGGTAGGAAAATGGGATGTTAAATGTTTGCCTATTAGATTTCAATTTAAGGTCTTGGATAATCTGTATTAGGAGGACTCCCTGAAAAAATAGCTTAATTAGAATTATTTTATCTTTAACACTTTGTGCCCTTAAAGTGCTGTACAGATCATTCATGGAGTAAAAGACAACAAATAGATATGCTGGTCTTTGTTTTAGAGTTATATTAATTTTCTTTTTGGTAAGCTGTTAGAAATTTGCAGAATACCTTTTAACTATTTGAGTAGATAATAACTCAGACAGCCAATTTAAAGATTTGTTGAAACTTTGATGTGACAAAAAGTAGCTGCAGACTCTTGGGTCTAATGAAGTGTTAGTAATCAGAGCCTTATTTGGTGTTATGTCTTCACTTCAGTTCAGTCGCTCAGTCATGTCCAACTCTTCGTGACCCCATGAACCGCAGCACGCCAGGCCTCCCTGTCCATCACCAACTCCCTGAGTCCACCCAAACCCATGTCCATTGATGCGGTGATGCCATCCAACCGTCTCATCCGCTATTGTCCCCTTCTCCTCCTGCCCTCAATCTTTCCCAGCATCAGTGTCTTTTCAAATGAGTCAGCTCTTCGCATCAGGTGGCCATAGTATTGGAGTTTCAGCTTCAACATCAGTCCTTCCAATGAACACCCAGGACTGATCTCCTTTAGGATGGACTGGTTGGATCTCCTTGCAGTCCAAGGGACCGTCAAGAGTCTTCTCCAACACTACCGTTCAAAAGCATCAATTCTTCGGCGCTCAGCTTTCTTTATAGTCCAACTCTCACATCATACAGGACCACTGGAAAAACCATAGCCTTGATTAGATGGACCTTTAATCACAGATAATTTCATTCTAAAAACAGTGTTTATAAGTAGCAAATTAGCATGTACTGGAGGAACCAGAGACATGGTAAATTTTAGAATTTGTGGGAGGACAGGGGAGATGCTGGTGAAGGGAAGGAAGTGCCTAAAATTCATAAAGAGATGAAAGTTGCGCTGGACGCAGTTTGTATGTCCAGCTCATACAAGCAAGCCTCACCACAAGTTATAATCTTCTTTGTCACAGTTTCTCAAATCAGTCTATTTTTTTCACACCATGGTAAAATATTTGCTTTTTAATTGAAGTCAATGGAAAAAAGGATTTACTTTGACCCATCTTTTCTAGACCATATTTATTACATTAAGAGAGAAAGACCTTAATTGACCTTGATGATATGACCTAGTACTTCAGTGACACTGGCATAGTATACTCTGGGGCACCTGAGGATTCTTCAGAATATTTGATAATGGTATTACTGCCTACAGTGGGCAAACTGGAAATTTAAGTCACACTATGGCCTCTTGATGAAAGTGAAAGAGGAGAGTGAAAAGGTTGGCTTGAAGCTCAACATTCAGAAAACAAAGATCATGGCATCTGGTCCCATCACTTCATGGGAGATAGATGGAAACACAGTGAAAACAGTGTCAGACTTTATTTTTTTGGGCTCCAAAATCACTGCAGATGCTGATTGCAGCCAGGAAATTAAAAGACGCTTACTCCTTGGAAGGAAAGTTCTGACCAACCTAGATAGTATATTAAAAAGCAGAGACATTACTTTGCCAACAAAGGTCCATCTAGTCAAGGTTATGGTTTTTCCCGTGGTCATGTATGGATGTGAGAGTTGGACTGTGAAGAAAGCTGATTGCCGAAGAATTGATGCTTTTGAACTGTGGTGCTGGAGAAGACTCTTGAGAGTCCCTTGGACTGCAAGGAGATCCAACCAGTCCATTCAAAAGGAGCTCAATCCTGGGTGTTCATTGGAAGGACTGATGCTAAAGCTGAAACTGCAATACTTGGCCACCTCATGTGACGAGTTGACTCACTGGAAAAGACTCTGATGCTGGGAGGGATTGGGGGCGGGAGAAGGGGACGACAGAGAATGAGATGGCTGGATGGCATTACCGACTCTGTGGACATGAGTTTGAGTGAACTCCGGGAGTTGGTGATAGACAGGGAGGCCTGGCGTTCTGTGGTTCATGGGGTCACAGAGAGTCGGACACGACTGAGCGACTGAACTGAACTGAACTGATGGCAACATTGGGGCTTCCCTGGTGGCTCAGAGGTAAAGAATCTGCCTCCAGTGTAGGAAACCCGGCTTCGATCCCTGGGTAGGGAAGACCCCCTGGAGGAGGGCATGGCTACCCACTCCAGTATACTTGCCTGGAGCATTCCATGGATGGAAGAGCCTGACAGGCTACAGTCCGTGGGGTTGTAAAGAATCGGACACGACTTAGTGATTAACACACAAACATGGAAACATTATTTTATGCTTTGCTTTTTTTCCTGTTGGTTCCTCTACCAAGTTAAATTAATGTTATTAAAGATACATTTACCATGACATTTGTGTATAGAAAAAAATGTGGTTTAAAAAATTCCAGTTTTGTTTTTTTTTAGTGTTTTTTCACTGAAGATACTTAGGGAGTTTTTGTAGGATGACTGCTAGGATCATTTATTGGCTTTTCACAGTAGGCATTTTTATTGCTGAAATCATGTGCACTACTAATGGACTGTCACCATTTGTGACATAAAAAGTTTATATGAAAAAAACTTGTGAAATTTGGCTGTGAAAGAATTGTCTTCTCATATTCTAATCTTATATAATTACTTAAAAGAATCTAATTCGATTGCAGTGAAATATGGAATTACCTTAGGAAACAATGAGATACTTTTAGTGTTATGCTTTCTTTAAATTTTACTCTTTTTTTATTTTAAAAGGGAAAGGTCTTCATAGGTTTATAAATTATTACTTATAAAATACCTTCAAGCTACTTCCTAAGCTTTTAAACCATACTGAAGGAAAATAATGTTTATGAAGTGAGTTTTGTTACTCTTATTACCCAAATAAACTTTCATATATACATATTCATTAAATGAATAGTATTAGTGTTTTAACTTAAATATATGTATGTTTTTTTAAAAAGTTACCTAGGATAATTTGTCAGTTCTGTGTGTAATGGTTCAGTAAAGTCTAATTAGAAACTTAGTTTATTCTTTCTCTAATTAGAATTTTAGTTTACCAGTAAAAATGAGCATTTACTGTTTTGACACTTCAGTGTTTGACAGGCATTGCACAATCATCTTTAAACTTTACATGATTTCATTTTCTAGCAAGTTGGCAGGTGTTAGCTGTCTATAATTATAACTGAGTAATTTTTCAAATGCTATTCATAGCCTAAACACAGTAAGAAATTCTTCCGATCATGTGATAAAGACCAAGCCTTGCAAAATAGTGGTAGGGTGATATGTTCAGTGGTACTAAAGGACATATTTAAGAAAAGCCTTTCAAAAGTGATTTAAATGATAGGGAGATGGGCTTTCTCAAAAAATAAGATCTCTCAAAGTCATTAATAGTGATTACACCTCACCAAATTAAGGTGTGTCTCTTTTTTCATCTAACAAGTAATGCATAATTTGACAGACTTAAAGGATAAAATCTACATTCAGTTTTGCTGATGATAGAGATTCTGAGTATAAGAAATAATTGAAATTTTATTGAGGCAGTATAGATTTTACCATTGAACCTAGGGACTGATTTCTTCTCATTTTATGCATGAGGTATTTACTGTGTACCTGCTATATGCCAAGCACTGCGCTTATCGATCTTTTGACATAGCAGAGGAAAGGCTGTAAGCTTCTCTTAATTTTAATAATAATTTGACTTTAAAAACAAGAGAAGCTATTACTTTCTTTTCCTTGATTTTCTTTTCTTTTCTCATACTCTATTTTAAATATACAGTGGTTTCACTTTGACCAGAGATACTACTTCAGAAGGTTTAAAGATTGGGGATGTGCTTTACTAGCTATACACTCATGAATAAATTAACCTCTGTAGTCGGTTTCTTCATCTGTGAACTGACATAATTTTAATATATGCCTCATGATATGATTATAAAAATTAAAGATCATATTGGTAAAGCATTTTGTTAACTTTAATATACTGTACCAACTTAATTACAAATAAATTTTGAGACTATTCGTCTGCAGTATGTGGGTAATAACAGTACCACTCAGGGTAGTTTCAAGAATTAAGTGAACAATGAAGTATATAGAATTGGGCCTGGTTCATAGTAAGTACTCAGTAGATATTGGTGATGATGAATATTGGTGATAATGAAGGTGAAGATGATGAACTTGATCTAGGTCTTTTAACATGAATCAAACTCCAAAGTGGCATTACTTGAGGATTGTTATGTAATCAACTGTCGTATATCCCACCTTTTGTGTTCACACGTATTTACACCTCTAATTGCCTTTTGTATGGTAAATTTTAATATATTAGCTGATTAATGCTGACCTCCACTTTACCCAAGAGTGCTTAGTTTGCCTTATGAGCGAGGCAGATCTGTGGCATCCATCCCCTCCTTGGAGTTCTTTACCATTCTAGTGTGTCAGCATGGCACCAGTAGGGAGGGGTTGCAGGCAGTTACATGTGTCATCCGGGTAGTTCACTGCCAAGGCCTCTGCTTTAATATCTATACAACAATAGAAGAGAACGGTCAAAACCATGAGCTTTGGAGTTAGTCAGACCTGGCTGTAAATCCTACTCTGCCAAACTTTGTGACCTTGGGCAAGTTATATAACCTCCTTAAGCCTCAGTTCCCTCACAGAGTTGTGAGGATTAAATGAGGTAACATGTGCAATGTTTACTGTAACCCAGTAAGCACTTAGTGAATATTAACTATTAGTCTTCCGATCTACCCTCACAGTGTGATTGGGGGAGAGGAGATGGGAAATTGAGCCCTCTGGTACCATCAGCCCTTTAGGGGACCAAGTCTCTGGGACACTGGAAAAGTTTTAACCTGCTTTCAGGGCCCTTGGTCCTATAGAATAGCACCTTAGAAAAAATAACACCTCTAGGAACCAAGGTAAGGGTTTTGTGAATATTGTTTTAGCACTCTTGGAAACTGGATTTCTCCCCTGAGATCATGCTCATTTATTATTCCACTTAGGAACATTTGACTTTCCAATGTATCTTCAAGGATATAAAATATAGAAAACCAAATGATGGCTTGTATGCCAGTGCTGTCAGTAAGCAACTGAATCTTCTGTGCCTCGTCCATTCATGTCTGATACTTCAGGCAAGTTTGCTGCAGAGACTGCTTTCCTTGAAGCTCTACTGAGGAGATTAAAGCTGCACCATCAGTGTTCCTGCTCTGCATCCCTCAATGGGAACTTGAGATATTAACCAAAAAGTCCCCCAAATAGTCCTTTCACTCTTGCCGGATAACTGGCCTGGCCTAGACAACTTGATATGATTTTAGAAACAGAGTAACTGAGCGAAGATTACATTGCCCTAAAGAAACCCCAGAAGTAACAAGGCTTGAAGAGATTTTGTACCATGTTTGATTTGAATTTGCTTCATTGGGTGTGGCAGGTGTCTTTCAGGTTCCTCTGGAGCTCCCATACCTGTTCCCCCCAACACTCTGCCACACATCAACACAGTTATCTTTTCTTCAGCAATCTCAATCTTTCTAGTTTTGTAGGCTAGGCATTCTGTATGTGAAACATAGTTCTTAACTCTCTTCATATATTCTTAACCCTTTTCATTTAATCTTTACCACACTGTTCAGTTCAGTTCAGTTGCTCAGTCGTGTCCGACTCTTTGCGACCCCATGAATCACAGCACGCCAGGCCTCCCTGTCCATCACCAACTCCCGGAGTTCACTCAAACTCATGTCCATCAAGTCGGTGATGCCAGCCAGCCATCTCATTCTCTGTCGTCCCCGTCTCCTCCCCAAGCCCCCAATCCCTCCTAGCATCAGACTCTTTTCCAGTGAGTCAACTCATCGCATGAGGTGGCCACAAAGAGTAGGTATTATTATCCTCATTTTATGCATCAGGAAAAAAAAAAATCAAGGTTCAGATAGATTAAATAACTTGCCCAAGGTATCGTAGCTTAGTAAGAAGAAGAGCCAGGTTTCAAACCCAGGCAATGAGACTCCAGAGTCTAGGCTTTTCACTGTTATACTGCATTATCTGAATAAAACTTTAATATAAGCTTCCTAATAATGAAAATATATAATATTTTCTTTTCCAAATTATTTTTCCTTCAGGGTGAAATGTGAAACCACATTTCTCAGGTATTATTAAATTGCGTATAAAATTCTTATTTAAGTCCTGACCCATCTTGAAATTGTATTTGAATCCTGATGAATCTTTGTGTTTCACTGTGGCACATAATTTTCATTATGTCGTCATTATAAATTTCAACTGATTGCAAGAAGGTGCTAGACTGTGATCTTGGAAATATGATATATAAAAGGCTTATCTTTAAGAGATTACCAAGTAAGATGATTTCTTTAGTGAACTGCCTAAAAGAAAATCTGGTACATTTCCATGGGTAATAGACTCAAGATTAGCTTTGAATGTTAAAAGAGCATTCTCCTAGCTAGTTCATTGTTGCCATGACAGTGCTGGCAGTGCAACTGTTGTAGTAACTCCTTGCAATGATCTTATTTTAGACCCTAATGTTTGCAGTGCTGCACATCCCCTTCCCCGCCCCACAAGTAACTAGTGGAAAAGTACTGGTTTTATAACTGGCTTATGGCTTTGTAGCTGAAAGACTGCACTATTGTGGGCCTAAAAAAAAATAGTGTAGGCGTGTTGAGTGTTTTTCCCGTGGATTATAAATGTTTGAAATTTCCCAAAATATGGTATTGCATTACATGTCATACAGCAAGTTGTTTACAGCTAAAAAGAAAAGGGGCCACTATTGTCTTTTTAAGAAATCAAGCCCAGATTATATCATTACTTTGAGCTCATGTATTAATAGAAATCATTTTTCCATTTGTATGTTTCATGTGCATATTTTAAAGTCTTTAGATTGTTTTATTAGTTATTTTGGAAAATTATCATTAGAATCATAAAGGATTATGTTTAAATAGTGTAAAAAGTATTTTTTTCTTGTCCTTTCCATAGTTCAACGTTTATCTGATTGAATTGGAACATTTTAATCTTGATTTCTCAAATTATGAACTAGAGTTATGAAATGATTTTAAGAAATTACCCAATTTGAACTGTGTACTTAAACTAATGTAATTGTTTAGGCATTCTTAACTTTGTTGCCTGTAAGTTATAAATTAGATTTTTAAATATTTCATTGATATTTTCTAATTGTAAACCCCATTATAACTATACTGTTAAGCACAAAATATTTTCAAACTCGTAATAGTAAGTGCCATTTTGTATACTTTTGCCCACCCTTTATTGGGTCAGAGTTTTGGTATCTATGGCATGTGCACTAAAAATACAGTATTGCTTGATGAAAATAATAATTATGGCAATAAATCTTATCAAAGAAGATGGAAAGTCTAAATATTATACTTCTTTCATTGGTGTGACAACTACTAACAAATGATTACATTTGCTTTTTTTTCCCTAAATGCTGTATGAAAAGTTTACTTCATCTTCCGTAGATGCTGAAAATTTAAACAAACCTTGTGTGATCGGGCCTGTACTGAGTATTGGAGTATGGGTGTCTAGCAAGCCCTTTTCTTTCTTTTTTCATTCTAACATACACATTTCTAAACAAAAACTTGACTCCAAGCTAAAGTTGTGTTTGGCTCTTCCATCAGGCAATCAGTATTTTAACCTTTATTTTATTATTATTATTAGTTCCTTTAGTATATTTTATTATTATAAATAAATCCTTAGTGGTAACTGTTCTGATTAAGATTCTAATTCCAATTTATACCGGTCTTTGGCTCCTTCTTTGAACTTGGAAGTGGTTGTGTAGTCAAATGTGAAGTCAAACCTGTACTACATGTTTGTATTGAATGCTTTTTATTGTTGGAATGAAACTAAATTATAGTTCTTTTTCCTTTCATAAAATAATTAATAGCAGGATTTTTTTTTTCCTGAACCTCAGTATACCTCTAGCTGACCTCCCTCTCCATTCAAAGCTGAAATGGAAATACTTTTTTAAAGTAAGAATTCATTTAAAATCTTTCTTTGTGCCTAACACTGTTATGAGATATAAAGGGAAGTTAAAAACACCACTACTGTCAAAAGTTTTGCAATGATTTGGAGAAAAGAGATTAAGAACAAATCAAGACTTTCACTAAAAATGTTAAATTTTATGATAGTGTGTTGACAATAGTGTGACTCTTGGTGGGATTGTATGTGCATAGTAACAATTCCACATCTAAGAAATCATCTGAATTAAAATTTATGTATGATAATCTCTATAGTGTCATTTATGATATAAATGTGTTATATTTATGCATTATTATATATAAGTTGGTAACCTAAATATCCAATCACTAAGTTATTAAATTATGGTGCACTATATAAAGGATTTTAACAGTTATTGAAAGTTGTTTTAGAATGTATAAGAAAAGAAAATATATATACATATATTTAAGTGGAAAAGCAACTTTTAAAATAACAGGCCACATATATATATATTTATAGAGCAGGGAAAATGTCAGGAAACCTGCTTGTACTAAAATAATACTGAAAATCTGGTTCTCTTTTAGAGGTGGGATTGTTGGAGATTTTAATTTTTCCTTTGATAATAATCATTAATAAATACTTAATTTTCTTGAGTGCTTACTATATGCCAGCCTTTGTTACAAGCTTTTGGCATACAACATTTGCAAGATTTCAAGTGGGTTACAGGTTTTTAGGGAGCTATCTTCCCAAAACAAAACAAATGTGCAAATATGGATACCCCGCTTTCTGTGAGATTAGATTAAGTTTCTGATTTATTTAGCTAAGGAAACAGGAACATCTCAAAAGCTAGGCTCTCTCATTGAGAGGACGCACGTAGAGCCGGCTTGGGTGCTGCTTTCCCTGGCCCCTGGTGCTCCTAAAGGTGGTGCAGCTGCTGGTGACACTGCCTGTGTCAAACCAGATCCGCAAAACTCACTTTTTACTGTATTACTGCCTTTTTGTATTTGAAGTTTACATGCGCATTCTGGAAGAATTTTTACAAACTACCCATGCACTTCCCTTGAAGGCCCATTTCACTGCAATATCTAGTTTTGTAGATACAACCATTCTCTGATGTGAGTTTTACATTTTATAGATGAGGAAACAGATTAAGCAACTTAACTCAAGTAGTGAATACTGAGAGTCAGGAAGTGAAGTCTTACTCTTCATCCTCAAGCACTAATCTGTTTTCCTATAGCTTTTTGTTTTTGTTCTTGAGCACACATTATTTTCATATTGGAAAATGACTTAATGTGAAAAAATTTTATGACATATAAAGTGTTAAAACAATTCAGAGCAAGGAGAGATCAGAATGGGCTGGGTCATAAAGACAGCTTAGTGGAGCAAATAAATTTTAATGTAATAATTAACTTTTCTTCTCAGCTTATCTGTTTGTTTACACAAGTACACACTGCTTCTATCCCCAACATGCCCAAACCAAACCTCTCATGACTGGCTGTAACTAATGCTCTGTTGTTCTTTCCTACAGACTAAGTTTTGGCCTTATTTTTGTTTCCTTTCTGTGGCTCCCCTGTCCTCTTTTCCTTTTGCTGTCTGTCAGTGCATGTAAGAATATGTAACTATGACTCTTGTCGAAGCTCCTTCTCACTATACTGTTGGGCATTATAAATAAAACCCCTTTAGCTTGGCAATTTCCATGTGGTGATACTATCATAATATAAAGACTGAGCTGGCTAAAAGGAGTTGTAAAAATTACATTAATTATGTTTAAAAACTCATTAAAGGAAATAGTACTAAGATCTTGAATATTATCTGATGATCTAACCTTACAGCATAAACTAGAGCTGATATTCAGTCAGTATGCGCTGGCACAGCAGTACTTGTCAAAACCCTAAAGTATTTACATACTAGTTGGTAAATAGGAAACAAATTCCAGAAAGCAATAAAACTAATAATATATAGTCAGGATGAGTGTGTGTCTTAGAAAACCACACATGCACCTTAGATTCATAGTCTGGTCACTAAAACATGGAGCTAGGGGGTTTGCTCAGCTGTTCTGATATTTATTTCAGATGTTGAAGGTGCAAAAGCCCTTGGGTGGGAAAGAGAGACCAGGCAGGTGAACTGAAGAGAACCTAATCTGTAAACCCACAACAAAAGTGCCCAGTTGTGCCAAGGAGACAAGCCAGGTCCAGGCTTTTGTGTGACTAGCGAGGCTGCCATAAGCCAGCGGCAGAGACGCTTAGGGTATAGTCTCTCAGGTGGGCCTGAGTAGTCTCTTTGTTTAATAGCTGAATTAGTTATCTATTGCTTCATTACAAATTTGGTGGCTTTAAAACAATATACTTATTATCTCGTGATTTCTTTGGGTCAGTAATCTGGCTGCAGTTTAGCAGGGACCTTTGCTTCAGGGTCTCCCATGAAACTGCAGCTAATATGTCAACCAGGGCTATGGTCTCAATTGTAGGCTTTAATGAGAAAGAATGTGTTTTCAAGTTCACATGCTATGAGAGTTGTCAGATTGAGAACCTCAGTTCCTTGCTGGTAATTGACCGGCAGCTCTCTCTGTTCCTTGTCGTGTGGACCTCTCCACTTGCTTCTTCAGATAGAAGAGAGCCAGAGAGAAGGTACCAGCAGATGAATGCCAATGTGACAGGAGTCAGTCTTTTGTAACCAAATCTTGGAAGAGACATGCCATCACTTCTACCTTAATCTGCTTATCAGAAGCAAAACACAAGTTCAGCCCATACTCAGGAGGAGCATATTACACAATAGAGTTAATGCCAGGAGATAGGGCACAGATCCTTGGGAGTCATTTTAAAACAACCTACCACAACAACTTATCTCCTAAACTAGGTGCTGGGGAGAATTGACCTCCCTGCCTACTATGAAGAGAGTTAACGATTTAGGTTATATGTCCAGGAACGTAATTAATGCCTAGAAGAAAGTGTAGTCCAGCAAGTGATAGTGTGAGGCCAGGCTCCTCCCCCCTCCTCAGCCTTGCAACTCATCTCCAGATAAAGGAGCCTCAGCCCAGGGCCCACCAAGGTTCAGTTGGAGAGGGCTGCCCACCTCTGTCTGGCAGCTTCTTGGTCTTTTTTTCCTCCATCTTCCCCCACGACTCTTCTGACCCTGTTATTCCCATGTGATCCTAGAAAACTCCCTGATTCCCACTCCTTGTCCTAAATATAAAAACAGCATTTGTCCAAAAGGTAGAAAGTGGCAGACAGCTTTCTTTTCATCTTTTAATGATTATCTAATAAGTTATGAATCAAATCTCAGCTGTGTCTACGATTTGAGGGGAAAGGGAATTAAAGCCAAAAACACTTAACGTTGTTGTCCAGTCACTCAGTCATGTCCAACTCTTTGCAACCCCATGGACTGCAGCATGCTAGGCTTCCCTGTCCACTGTCTCCTAAAGTTTGCTCAGACTCATGAACATTATTGTGTTGATGATACTGTTAACCATCTCATTCTCTGTTGCCCCCTTCTCCTCTTGCCCTCAATCTTTCCCACCATCAAGATCTTTCCCAATGAGTCAGCTCTTTGCATCAGGTAACCAAAGTATTGGAACTTCAGCAACAGTCTTTCCAATGAATATTCAGGGTTGATTACCTTTGGGATTGATTGTTTTAATCTTGCAGTCCATGGGACCCTCAGGAGTCTTCTTCAGCTTCACAGTTTGAAAGCATCAATTCTTCAGCGCTCAGCAAAAATGGCAACCCACTCCAGTATTCTTGCCTGGAGAATTCCATGGGCAGAGCCTGGTGGGCTGCAGTCCATGGGGTCGCAAAGAGCTGGACACGATTGAATGACTGACACACCAGCCTTCTTTATGGTCCAGCTTTCACATCTTTACATGACTACTGGGAAAACCATAGATTTGCGTATGCTGCTGCTGCTAAGTTGCTTCAGTTGTGTCCAACTCTATGCAACCCCATAGACAGCAGCCCACCAGGCTGGAGTGGGTTGCCAGTTCCTTCTCCGATGCATGAAAGTGAAATCACTCAGTTGTGTCCGACTCTTCGCAACCCCATGGACTGCAGCCCACCAAGCTCCTCCTTCCATGGGATTTTCCAGGCAAGAGTATGCAGTGGGGTGCCATTGCCTTCTCCAGATTTGAATATACAGGACGTTTGTCAGCAAAGTGATGTCTCTGCTTTTTAATATACTGTCTAGGTTTGTCATAGCTATTCTTCCAAGGAGCAAGCATCTTAATTTCATGGCTGCAGTTACCATCCATGGTGGTTTTGGAGCCCAAGAAAATAAAATCTGTCACTGTTTCCATTTTTTCCCCATCTGTTTGCCATGAAGTGATGGAACCGGATGCCATGATCTTAGTTTTTTGAATGTTGAGTTTTAAGCTAGCTTTTTCACTCACCACTTTCACCCTCCACCCTCATCAAGAGGCTCTTTAATTCCTCTTCCTTTTCTACCATTAGAGTGATATTATCTGCATAGCTGGGGTCATTGATATTTCTCCTGGCAATCTTGATTCCAGCTTGGGATTTATCCACCCCGGCTTTTCAAATGATGTACTCTGCATATAAGTTGAATAAGCAGGGTGACAATATACAGCCTTGATGAACTTCTTCCTCAGTTTTGAATCAGTCTGTTGTTGCATGTCTGGTTCTGACTATTGCTTCTTAACCTGTATACAGGTTTCTCAGAAAACTTTTATGAGCATTCTCAAATTGAATAATAAGAATATTGTTATTGAATATTATTTAATTGAATAACAAATAATTATCATTTAATTTAATAACAAACATTATGGCAAACCTAAATTTTTATTCAAATATCCCAAATCCAAATTGGTATGTTTTACTATCAATTTTGTAGTTTCTGAGAGAGAAAAGATGAAATAATTTCTTTTTTCATTTTATAAGCCCCAGTTCTTATAGATTTTGGCTATTGTAAAACCAGACCAAAATGGTTACATAACTGAAAGCAATTTAAAAAAATTTTTCTCCACTGAATACAATGTTAAGTTGAGGCTAGGTTTTTTTTTAGTTGTAGAGAAATCTTTTAAGTTTAAAAAGATTATTTATATTTTTTTCATATTTAATTTTTAATATTTTGGCCAAATATTTGGTGAAAATTAAAATATTTTCCATGTATATTTTAAATCAAGGATGAGTTCAGTCACTCAGCTGTGTCCAACTCTTTGCGACCCCATGAATCACAGCACACCAGGCCTCCCTGTCCATCACCAATTCTTGGAGTTTACCCAAACTCATGTCCATCGAGTTGGTGATGCCATCCAACCATCTCATCCTCTGTCGTCCCCTTCTCCTCCTGACCCCAATCCTTCCCAGCATCAGGGTCTTTTCCAGTGAGTCAACTCTTCGCATGAGGTGGCCAAAGTATTGATTGAAATTTCACCTTCAGCATCAGTCCTTCCAGTGAACACCCAGGACTGATCTCCTTTAGGATGGACTGGTTGTATCTCCTTGCAGTCCAAGGGACTTGCAAGAAAATTCTCCAGCACCACAGTTCAAAAACATCAATTCTTCGGTGCTCAGCTTTCTTCACAGTCCAACTCTCACATCCATACATGACCACGGGAAAAACCATAGCCTTGACTAGACGGACCTTTGTTGGCAAAGTAATGTTTCTGCTTTCGAATATGCTATCTAGGTTGGTCATAACTTTCCTTCCAAGGAGTAAGCGTCTTTTAATTTTATGGCTGCAATCAGCTTCTGCAGTGATTTTGGAGCCCAAAATAATAAAGTGACACTGTTTCCACTGTTTCCCCATCTATTTCCCATGAAGTGATGGAACCAGATGCCGTGATCTTAGTTTTCTGAATCTTGAGCTTTAAGCCAACTTTTTCACTTTCATCAAGGCTTTTTAGTTCTTCTTCACTTTCTGCCATAAGGGTGGTGTCATCTGCATATCTGAGGTTATTGATATTTCTCCCGGCAATCTTGATTCCAGCGTGTGTTTCTTCCAGACCAGCATTTCTCATGTTGTACTCTGCATATAAGTTAAATAAGCAGGGTGACAATATACAGCCCTGATGTACTCCTTTTCCTATTTGGAACCAGTCTGTTGTTCCTTGTCCAGTTCTAACTGTTGCTTCCTGACCTGCATATAGGTTTCTCAAGAGGCAGGTCAGGTGGTCTGGTATTCCCATCTCTTTCAGAATTTTCCACAGTTTATTGTGATCCACACAGTCAAAGGCTGTGGCATAGTCAATAAAACAGAAATAGATGTTTTTCTGGAACTCTCTTTTTTGATGATCCAGCGGATGTTGGCAATTTGATCTCTGGTTGTATGTAAAATCTCCAAATGCTAACAATAGTTACCTCTAGGCTGTAGTTCATACTCTTTTACATTTTTCTAAAATTTTTATGATGGATACTTCTGTTTCTTCTCATAATACCAATGAACACATGCCATTGTAAGGAAAATAAGCTCAATGCAGCACTCATAGCAGGATGACCTTTATGGTAAGTAGAACTTGAGCATAGTCACTGAAGTGTTTCTTCAAATGAGGTATATACTAAGTTTTACAGCTTTAATTCGTTAATTTTCTATAGAAATACCTTTCTTTTAAAGACCTTGACTGTTGATAAAGCAGATTTTCTTAATGAATTTTGCATTTATAGGGTTTTTTGTCTTCACACTGAGAATTTACTCTGAATCTTCAGCTTGTTGTAGCTTTTATGAACACTAGATGGCACTCTCACTCAACTGAAATCCAGCTTATTGATCATATTTTGGTGCTGTGAGCTTTAGAAGAGTTTGATGTTCAACTGAAGAATGCTTATGTTTCCCTTTTGTTTTTAGAGGGAGGGAGTTTGGGAAGAAAGGGAAATTTTTCAAGTTTTAGTAGCTGAGTTTAAATGGTTCAGTTGTTTGGTTTTTTTTTTCATCTATCCAGAAATCACCATGTTGATAATAATGGTATCAGTCCTTCATTCCACAAATATTTATTGAGCACCTGCTGTTTTTAGCACTATTCTAAGCACTATGTACATCAATGGGCAAAAGAGATTAAAAAACCTCTACCCTCATATAGCTTACATTCAGTGCTTGGACTTTTTCTTCATGGGCCATTCTAACTACTGTGCTTGTGTTCAATCCATTACCTCACCCATTTAGTAAGAGGAAGCTTAGGCACAAAGAGGTTATCTAACTTGCCCCTGGCTAGTAGTGTACATGGCAAAGCTAGAATTCACATTCAAGCATTTAAGTCTCTGAAGTTTATTCATTGCAACACTATTCTGACTGTCAAAACCAAAGAATATTTTATGATTGATTCTGTTGAATGTAAATAATATAAATTTACCTGTTTGTTTATATTTGTCCTCTGCCCATGGAATTCTCTAGGTAAGAATACGGAAGTGGGTAGCCGTTCCCTTCTCCAGGGGATCTTCCCAACCCAGGAATCAAATCCAGGTCTCCTGAATTGCAGGCGGGTTCTTTACCATCTGAGCCACCAGTGAGGCCCATATTTGTCCCTGCTGCTGCTGCTGCTAAGTCACTTCAGTCGTGTCTGACTCTGCGTGACCCCATAGACGGCCTCCTACCAGGCTCCCCTGTCCCTGGGATTCTCCAGGCAAGAACACTGGAGTGGGTTGTCATTTCCTTCTCCAATGCATGATAGTGAAAGTGAAGTCGCTCAGTTGTGTCCGACTCTTAGCGACCTCATGGACTGCAGCCTACCAGGCTCCTCCATCCATGGGATTTTCCAGGCAACAGTACTGGAGTGGGGTGCCATTGCCTTCTCCGATATTTGTCCCTAGATCTATCCAATTCAAATACTATTGCCATTTTTATTGAAAAAACATGGGCTATATAAAATGCCTATTTTTTAATGATTCTGTGGCCAAATATCAAAGTATTAATTCTCTTTCAAGATAATAGCAATCAAGTCACAAACACAGCTGGCCTTGTTGAAGCATACATTTAAGCATCTTTATAGCTCTATTTACTTTAAACTGTATTGCCATATAATAATTTGGGTATGTTGTATTAATGACAGCTTAATCAGATTGTGATTCAGTTGTTGTATAGTGAAACATGGGGCATCAAGTGACAAAAGTTACAACTTCACTATTTGGTTTTACGTTTTAGTAGTACTGTGTTTTATAAAGAAAATAGAGTCAGGCCAACAGTACTCTATGGAAGTTTCATGACTTTGGGGAGGAGTGGGCAAATATACCTTCCTCTAATAAAAAAGCGTTTTATGTAACTTAGGATAATTTATCATTATACTTGTATTTCTGAAGGACCAGAGTTGTATTTAACAATATACTTATTGTAAGCCAGTGAGTGTAGAGGGAAAGTTAGCCACCACAGAATAAAAATATTGATGACTAATTCATATACAGATAATTGATAGTAAAACTTGTCTTCAGGGAAGTGGAAATAATTAGTTCGTAACAGCTAGCAAGGTGCCTTTTGTTGTTTGCTGCAAAACTGTATTAGATTACAAAACTGTATTTTTTATTTGATTGGGCTTCACGGGTGGCTCAACAGTAAGGAATCTGCCTGAAGTGTGGGAGACTTGTGTTCAATCCCTGGGTAAGGAAGATCCCCTGGTGAAGGAATTGGCAACCCACTCCAGAATTCTTGCCTGGGAAATCCCACGGACAGAGGAGCCTGGTAGGCTACAGTACATGGGTTGCAGAAGAGTTGGACACAACTAAGTGACTAATGATAACATGTTTTTGATTGCTAGTAATTAGAGTTTGCTATCTTTTAATTAAATGAAATTAAATGAAGTAAAAGAGAATCACTGTTGTTCACCAGGGAATGGGTGGAAGTTTTTGGACAAGAGATTGATTTTGGCAGATGCTACGGTGTACGGATTCTTAAATTGGGAATTTTGGCTTTTCTAGGGGCCTGTGTGCCCCATAGATTGAATGCAAAGCTGTGTACACTGATGAGCTTTATTTCTTGGAAGAGAGCCCAAGTTTTATCAGATTTTCAGAGGTTATAACCCTAAAAGATTAAGAACTACTGCAAAAACTAAGTGACCTATTGCATATTAAACTTGCTTTTCTTAAACTTTAGAGATAAGTTCTAGTGATTGAAATTTGGGAGTTTTAAACCAACAAAGGGAAAATTTTGCTGATTCAATGTTAGCTTATCCCTCTTGGTCTGCTGATCCTCTTGTGGTATATCTGGTGATATTGGTACTTGAGTTACTTATGTTTGTCATAAACTGGGGCAGGCCCACACCTGGCAGTTTAGACATTAAAAGTTCAAGTCTTGCTTCAAGACTGTTAAGACCCAGCGAGCCCAGCTGAGCACAGCAGCACTCTTGCCAGCCACTGAAATTTGGGGGTTGTGGTTTTCCTCAGCAAAAGTTCATTAATACAGAAGTTGGAAATAGTCATACTGGCAGGGTCCATATCCTGGTTCTTAGCTGTTTACCGTTGGACAAGTTACTTAACATCTCTAGGTTTCAGTTTTATTACCAGCAAAATAAGATAATAGCACCTCATATCAGTGAGATAACAGTACCTTTATCTCTGAGGTACTCAGCATAGTGCCTACCTTAGTACTTAGTATGGCAAAAACATTAAATCTATCCTTGTATATGACTCAACTGTCTAAAATAGTGAGTCTTCTTACCTGCTAGCTCCTTATGTTGATTTATTTTTCTTCTTAGCCTCAAACACTACCTGACATTGTTACTAACTTAAGCTTACTTGTTGATTCTATCTGCCCTACTAGGTTATAAGCTCCTTGAAGATGGAGACTTTTTCTTGTTCATTTCTGGGCTCCTTAGGATAGTGCTAGCACATACAAACAGATGTCCAATATTTGTTGAATGAATAAACGCTTACTATTACCAACTGATAATGTCTGTCTACCCTCCCATCTGCGTATATCAACTGCAGCTTCAAAATGAGGTAGGTAGACCAGGAGGAATGTCTCTTTCCCTAACTGGGATAGCTGAAATTATAACTTCAAAAGAAATAGTAATCTCTTTAGGCCCTCTGCTGCGGTCTACAGACCAGTAGCATCTGTGTCATCTAGGAAGTTGTTAGAAATGCAGAATCTCAAGCCTCACTCTAGTCCTTCTGAATCAGATTTGAATCCCCAAGTGACTGTAATGCACATTATAGTTGAAAAAGCACCATGTTGATCATTTTAAGGATTTTGGATTTTATCTGAAAAGTAATGGAGAACCCTCTACATTTTAGGTTGGAGGTTACATTTTCAGATTTGTTATTTAAAATGATCACTCTTGTGTTAAAAACAGTGGTTGTCTTTGGAAAGGGAAACCTTTTGACTGGGGACAGAGTTGGGACTGATGCTTTTTTCAGTATACTGTTTCCCAGATTCACTCTGATACAGTCAGCGTGTAGCCTGCCTACCCTGTCCTCCTATCCCAACCCCACTCTTTTGTTTTTTATCATGAAGGCTAGACACCTGCCCTCATATCAGAACTCTATGCACACCACACATATAGCTACCACTTGCCCACTTCCTGGGCCTAGAGGTGTCCTGATGGGCCCTTGTCCTCAAAAGGAGGATAAGCCATAAGCCTTGGAAGAGGGCTTAGCCCATTTGGGCAGAGAGTCCCAGGATTCAAGTACTTGGAGCATGGTCTGGATTAATATGTCCTTGACCTATTCAAGGACATATTGCAAGAACTACTGCAAAAACTAAGTGACCTATTGCTTCCCTGGTGGCTCAGAGGTTAAAGCATCTGCCTTCAATGCGGAGACCAGGGTTCGATCCCTGGGTCGGGAAGATCCCCTGGAGAAGGAAATGGTAACCCACTCCAGTGTTCTTGCCTGGAGAATCCCATGGACGGAGAAGCCTGGTAGGCTACAGTCCACGGGGTCGCAAAGAGTCAAACATGACTGAGCGACGGAACGGAACGGATTGCATATTAAACTTGCTTTTCTTAAACTTTAGAGATAAGTTCAAGTGATTAAAATTTGGGAGTTTTAAACCAACAAAGGGAAAATTTTGCTGATTCAATGTTAGCTTATCCCTCTTGGTCTGCTGATCCTCTTGTGGTATATCTGGTGATATTGGTACTTGAGTTACTTATGTTTGTAAGTGTGTAAGTGTAGTCACTCTGTCGTGTCCGACTCTTTGCGACCCTGTGAACTATAGCCCACCAGGCTTCTCTGTCCATGGGATTCTCCAGGCAAGAATACTGGAGTGGGTTGCCATTTCCTTCTCCAGGGGATCTTCCCGACCCAGGGATTGAACCTGGGTCTCCCACATCACAGGCAGATGCTTTACTCTCTGAGCCACCAGAGAAGTATTCTTCACCTATTGGAGGGGTACACCTGAAAGAGGCCTGTAATGAGCCCTCTAGTGCAGGGATACCACTGTTTAGGTCTCAAAGATGTAATGCCTTTTGTACCTTCTATTTTCAATGTATTTTTCAATGTGAATATATTAACTACATTAAAAAGTAAGATAGAATATTAAATCATAATAAAATTACATGGGCTTCTGTGTGAGAATGGATAAGAGGGATACAGCAATGGAAGCACAAAAACCAACTAAAAAGCTATTGCAGTATTTCAGTAATAATTGATATAATGTTTTGGACGAGCGGGCTTCTCTGATAGCTCAGTTGGTAAAGAATCCGCCTGCAATGCAGGAGATCCCAGTTTGATTCTTGGGTTGGGAAGATCCCCTGGAAAAGGGATAGGCTACCCATTCCAGTATTCTTGGGCTTCCCTTGTGACTCAGCTGGTAAAGAATCCACCCACAATGCGGGAGACCTGGGTTCGATCCCTGGTTTGGGAAGATCCCCTGGAGAAGGGAAAGGCTACCCACTCCAGTATTCTGGCCTAGAGAATCCCATGGACTATACCCATGGGGTCACAAAGAGTCAAACATGACTGAAAGACTTTCACTTTCACTTGAATTAACAGGATAGTAATGAAGATGCAGTTTCAACTACTTTTTCATTTGAGTATTTCACTGCTATTTTGCTTCAGTTCAGTTCAGTCACTCAGTTGTGTCCTACTCTTTGCGACCCCATGAATCACAGCACGCCAGGCCTCCCTGTCCATCACCAACTCCTGGAGTTCACTCAAACTCATGTCCATCGAGTCAGTGATGCCATCCAGCCATCTCATTCTCTGTCCCCTTCTCCTCCCACCCCCAACCTTTCCCACCATCAGAGTCTTTTCCAGTGAGTCAACTCGTCACATGAGGTGGCCAAGTATTGCAGTTTCAGCTTTAGCATCAGTCCTTCCAGTGAACACCCAGGATTGATTTCCCCCAGAATGGACTAGTTGGATCTCCTTGCAGTCCAAGGGACTCTCAAGAGTCTTCTCCAGCACCACGGTTCAAAAGCATCGATTCTTTGGCGATCAGCCTTCTTCACAGTCCAACTCTCACATCCATACATGACCACTGGAAAAAACATAGCCTTGACTAGACGGACCTTTGTTGGCAAAGTAATGTCTCTGCTTTTTAATATACTATCTAGGTTGGTCAGAACTTTCCTTCCAAGGAGCAAGCGTCTTTTAATTTCCTGGCTGCAGTCAGCATCCACAGTGATTTTGGAGCCCAGAAAAATAAAGTCTGACACTGTTTCCACTGCTTCCCCATCTATTTCCCATGAAGTGATGGGACCAGATGCCATGATCTTTGTTTTCTGAATGTTGAGCTTCAAGCCAACCTTTTCACTCTCCTGTTTCACTTTCATCAAGAGGCTTTTGAGTTCTTCTTCACTTTCTGCCATAAGGGTGGTGTCATCTGCATATCTGAGGTTATTGATATTTCTCCCATTAATTTTGATTCCAGCTTGTGCTTCTTCCAGCCCAGCATTCCTCATAGATTGCATAAACTCAGTATTACTTTTTCTTCAACAGTGTGTGGGACTTAAGCCTTTGACCCTTGATTATTTGTGTTTTTACTCTGCCCTCCGGTTTTATTATGGTTCATTAGAATTCTAGACTAAAATCATTTTCTCAGAACTGTGGAGATGTTCCATCATTTTCTAGCACCTAATGTTTATAGTGAGAAATCATATGTCAGTCTGAGTCTCATTCTTTTTTAATGAAACCTGTTTTTGTTTGTTTTATTTTACCTTTCCCTGGGAACCTTTTCTTTTTCTCCAACTTTAAAAAAACAAAATTCTTGAACAGATCTATGAATAATATAGTAAATACCAAGTATCCTTAATTCATAAATTGACATTTTGCCACAATGCCTTTCTCTAATTTTTTTCTCTCCTTTTGCTGAACTTCTTGAAAGTTACAAGCACTTCTCCTCTAAAATACTTTATCCTATATTTCCTAAGAATAAGGATGTTCAGGGAATTTAAGACTTTTTTTTTTCATCCTTAGAGTTTTGAAATATTGTTAGTATATGTTAGAGTGTGTGTGTCTCTTCTCTACCTATCTTTTGTTATTAATTATTGCAAGGGCTTCCCTTGTGGCTCAGCTGGTAAAGAATCCGCCTGCAATGTGGGAGACCTGGGTTCGATCCCTGGTTTGGGAAGATCCCCTGGAGAAGGGAAAGGCTACCCACTCCAGTATTCTGGCCTGGAGAATTCCATGGACTGTACAGTGAACTCAGTGACGTTCACTTTCACTTTCTCCTTCTTGGTTGTATATACCCTTGAGCAAATCTCTCACATGTTAGCGTGTGTGTGTGCCCCTCTCTCTACATATCTTTTATTATTAATCTATTGCACTCCAGGTCTTTCAATATACAGATTTGAATCTCAAACTATTCTTTTTCTTCATTATCTCTGTTATATCTGTCCTTTTGGACCTACTGTTAGGTAAGTATTAGAGCTCCATCTTAATCTTTTCCCATATGTCTTTTTTTTTTTTTTTTGTCTTTTTCACTCTACACCTTAGAGAGTTCCCTCAAATTTGTCTTCCAAATTATAAATTTGCTCTTCAGCCTGGTTCTGTTCTTTAATGCTTCTGCTGATGTGTATATTCAGTGGTGGTGGTTTAGTCCCTAAGTCATATCCAACTCTTGCAACCCCATGGACTGTAGCCTGCCAAACTCTTCTGTCAATGGAATTCTCCAGGCATGAATACTAGAGTGGGCTGCCATTTCCTTCTCCAGGGGATCTTCCAAACCCAAGAATCAAACTCGGGTCTCCTTCATTGCAGGCAGATTCTTTACCAACTGAGCTATGAGGGAAGCCCTGTTTATTCAGTAGTCATGTGTTTAATTTTCAAGAACTCTTTCTTATTCTCTGATTTTTCCTTTCTCAGAACAACCAATTCTTGAATTATGAATATTTCATTCTCTGTAATCTCTCTAAGGATGCCAATATAATTTTTAATTAGTTTCTTTTCCTCCCTGCTGAATCAGCCAGGATTCTGGCAGGAAATGATGGTGCATTCAGATGGGGTGTCTGAAGAGAATTTAATGAAGGTGTGGGCAGAGTTAAGGGAAACCAACAAGATGATAATCATTTTGAACTAGCTATGAACCTAAAGGGACAAGGTCTGGGAGAAGTTACTGGAACTCCATGAAATTTACAGCTATAGAAGTCTGCCTGCCTAACAGGAATTGTGGCCTTCAGTAGAGGAATATATTCATTGCTAGCCCTCAGCCTGGCAGAGAGTAAGTGGAAGAATAAATACCCTGACCTTCTTCCCCCTGCCTTTCAATTTGTTAGTGCCTCTCACTGGAAGAGTGAAATTATAAGCCAAATGGCAAGGGAACCCCAGTGATACAGTCCATAGGTCAGAGAGATGATTTGGAGAGGCAAATAGAGAATATATGACATGCCTATATTGCATCAGTTTCACGGTGTTTAGGAAGACATCTTGATGGGTGGATTGGGGCTATGAAAAGAGTAGCACTTTGGGCTGATGTGGTGTGGTAGAAGATCAGTCGGTCATTTCAGTCGCTCAGTCGTGTCTGACTCTTTGCGACCCCATGGACTGCAGCATGCCAGCCTTCCCTGTCCATCACCAACTCCCGGAGTTCGCTCAAACTCATGTCCATCTAGTCGGTGATGCCATCCAGCCATCTCATCCTCTGTTGTCCCCTTCTCCTCCTGCCTTTAATCTTTGCCAGCATCAGTCTTTTCCAGTGAGTCAACTCTTCATATCAGGTGGCCAAAGTATTGGAGCTTCAGCATCAGTCCTTCCAATGAATATTCAGGACTAATTTCCTTTAGGATTGACTGATTTGATCTCCTTGACGTCCAAGGGACTCTCAAGAGTCTTCTCCAACACCACAGTTCAAAAGCATCAGCTCTTTATAGTCCAACTCACACATGCATACATGACTACTGGAAAAACCATAGTTTTGACTAGGCAGACCTTTGTTGGTAAAGTAATGTCTCTGCTTTTTAATATGCTGTCTAGGTTGGTCATAGCTTTTCTTCCAAGGAGTAAGCATCTTTTAATGGTAGAAGGAAGAAGCAAGAATAAATTGTTCGGGTGAATAGTCAAGGTGAGAGCAGTTGGGAGCTTTTTTTTTTTTTTTTTTAAAGATTTGAGGATTCAGAAACAAGGGAAGAGAGAGGGAGGATAAGATTGGAATATAGCTGTTGGAATGAGAGTCTGCCAGTGAAATGGATCCCTTTGAAGTGTTTACATTCATTCTTATTTGCATTTGAAGAACAATCATATTTAGCATTTAGTTTTAGGAGAGCTTCTCGATCCTTATAAGACTTTTACACTCAGTGACTATCTGTTAGTGATGCTTTGGAGATTGATGGTGGCGTGGGCACTGTGTGGGGGGAATGCCATGAGAGCTTGAGGAAGTGTGTTACAGTGTGGAGGAGCCCACAGTAAAGGTGACACAATTCCTTTGTGCCCAGATAAACTGGATCTCTGTGGATGAGAAGCGGAAGTTTCATAGTTTGGGAGGAATTGGGATTCAAGTTTTTGTTGAATAGTAAGGGCTGCAAGACAGTGGGACATCCAGAATGCAGGCTCTTGTGATCTTTTAGTCATCAGAAAAGTAACTAGATTAAATGGTATTAGGATGAAGATTTAAAAGAATTTATTTTAAGTAAATCTATCTAAGGGAACAGTTGCTCTTAGTATTGCACCAGAATAACTGTGTCCAAGGAGGTGAGATGATCATAGCTTTTTGTCCCCCACTCCGCCGCCAGATCTGTTGGTTTTGTATTCTGGTATCTCTTTACTACTTCATATGTGATTTATGTTTGCTGTATTGCAAGTCTTCATTGATGTTTGACCCAAAGAAATCAATTTTTCTCTGCTTGGATTCTCAAACTTTTAACACTGTTTCACTGTTGTAATGTGTTTCCTGTGAAAGCAGTCACTGTTTCTTCTTTTATCCTTTAAAATAGTTGATTTACATCTATTGGATATTCAAGGAGTTTAAGAACTTTCACCATTTTAGATGTCTTCTTGGACCCCTTGCAACCTCTGCTTCCCTTTTGGTAGTTTCTAATACTTGTTCTTTAGACTTAAGTTAACTTTAGAGTTGCATTGTTGTTGTTCAGTTGCTAAGTTGTGTCTGACTCTTTGAGACCCCATGAACTGCAGCACACTAGGCTTCCCTGTCATTCAGTATTTCCCTGAGTTTGCTCAAACTCGTTTCTATCGAGTCAGTGACGCCATCCAACCATCTCATTCTCTTTCATTCCCTTCTCCTCTTGCCTTCAATCTTTCCCAGCATCGGTCTTTTCTAGTGAGTCAGCTCTTCATATCAGGTGGCCAAAGTAGTGGAGCTTCAGCATCAGTCCTTCTAATGAATATCCAGGGTTGATTTCCTCTAGGATTGACTGGTTTGATCTCCTTGCAGTCCAAGGGACTCTCAAGGGTCTTCCTCAGCACCACAGTTTGAAAGCATCAATTCTTCAGTGCTCGGCTTTCTTTATGGTCCAGTTCTCATATCCATACATGACTACTGGAAAAACCATAGCTTTGACTTTTGTTGGCAAAATAATGTGTCTGCTTTTTGATATGCTGTCTAGGTTTGTCATAGCTATTCTTCCAAGGAGCAAGCATCTTGTAATTTCATGGCTGCAGTCACCATGTTGATTGTAGCCCAAGAAAATGAAATGTGCCACAGTTTCCACTTTTTACCCGTCTACTTGCCATGAAGTGATAGGACCAGATGTCATGATCTTAGTTTTTTTAATGTTGAGTTTTAAGCCAGCTTTTTCACTCTCCTCTTTCACCTTCATGAGAGATTCTTTAGTTCTTCTTCAGAGTTATATGATATTCTTAATTTTATCTTGTTATGTTTTGGTCTGCTTTTTGTTGATTCTGGTAGTTTGGTTGTTCTACAATAGATTTTCTAAGAGTGAATGTTTATTATTTCATCATCTTCCTAGAAATCCCCATTGGTTTTTAAAAATTTTTTATTTTAATTGGAGGATAATTACTTTACCATATTCTGATGGTTTTTGCCATATATCAACATGAACTGGCCATAGTCATACATGTGTCCCTTCCCTCCTGAACCTCCCTTCCTGCCTCCCTCCTCACCCCATCCCTCCAGGTTGTCACAGAGCACCAGCTTTGAGTTCCCTGCATCAAACATCAAATTCTCATTGGCTATTTTCCCCCCTAAAATTAAATAACTATTTGATAATTTTCTTGGGTTTCTAGTCTGCTGCTGCTAAGTCACTTCAGTCGTGTCCGACTCTGTGTGACCCCATAGACGGAAGCCCACCAGGCTCCCCCGTCCCTGGGATTCTCCAGGCAAGAACACTGGAGTGGGTTGCCATTTCCTTCTCCAATGTGTCAAAGTGAAAAGTGAAGTCGCTCAGTCGTGTCCGACCCTTAGCGACCCCACGGACTGCAGCCTACCAGGCTCCTCCATCCATGGGATTTTCTAGGCAATAGTCTGCTGCTGGGTTATTTAAGCACTTTGCATCTTTTTTTTTATTATTATTAGTGGCTCTTATGGAGTCCCTTCCAAAATAAATTCATTTTCTTTACATCATATCACACATTCCTGAAAATAGAAGACTATCTAGTTGACTTCTTTGACTTCATTTTTTAGTAAATTTAAAGGTCATCAGATAATCCCAGTGCTATGATACGTGTCCAGATCTTAGTTACCAAATTGGTTTGATTTTCCTAAGGGAAATAGAATAGACCCACATACGAATAATACCTATTTTCTTTTTCATCCTATCTCAGAGGGTTTCACATGACTTTCTTATCCTCACTATAGGGAAAAAAGAGAAGTAGTAACCTCTACCCCTCCTAAAAACAAAAACTAAACAACCCTGGATGTTCATTGGAGGGACTGATGCTGAAGCTGAAACTCCAATACTTTGGCCACCTCATGCGACGAGTTGACTCACTGGAAAAGACTCTGTTGCTGGGAAAGGTTGGGGGCGGGAGGAGAAGGGGACGACGGAGAATGAGATGGCTGGATGGCATCACCGACTCTGTGGACATGAGTTTGAGTGTACTCCGGGAGTTGGTGATGGACAGGGAGGCCTGGCGTGCTGTGGTTCATGGGGTCGCGGAGAGTCGGACACGACTGAGCGACTGAACTGAACTGAACTGAAACAACAACGACAAAAAAAACTGTAGTGACTAATCTGTGCTTCCTAAACAGGCTTATGCTTGCTTTTCCCTTTATTAGGAAGCTGCAACAAAGGATCTAGGGAGAAAGAAATATGAACAGAAATGTAGGTTTGTGTCTTTTTATTTACAGATATATTAACCTAAAAATCAAGATATGATATCTAACAAAGTATTACCTATGAATATTAGAATTAATTTGGATGCAAAAGCAGAATTTCTAGAGTATTATCTTAGTTTCATTTTACCTTCCACTCTTGCCTAGAAAATCCCATGGATGGGGGAGCCTGGTGGGCTTCCGTCTATGGGGTCACACAGAGTCGGACACGACTGAAGTGACTTAGCAGCAGCTGTATATATTAGTAATTCGTTTATCTGTTTGGAAAATGTCTCGTTCAGAATTTGAGGGGCAATCTCATTCTTAGCTACCTTAGGCTCTTTACCTTACATTAGACTAAAAAGAGTTCTTATAAGTAACCTTCACTATTTTGGTTTTAGACTATAATTATAGGTAGTATTTTGTATTATAATAGAAAAAAGGTATTATTATATTTTAAAGAAAATAAATTATATTTTTAAGTTTAGTTATTAATATTTTTATTTTGTTAATAAATGGACAGTATTTTGTGATGCTGAGAAAATTACTATCACTCTGTCCACGTATGTCTGAAAGACAAATGTGTGATTCAGAGCCTTTCTACACCTGAGTACCCATGTACTTTATTTTTTGGCTCGTAAGCCTTGTCCCTGTTAAGCTCAGTAATCTTTGTTTTTTCTTTTTTTCAATTTTCTAGTCATCTCATGTTACCTTTGAAGCTACTTTAGACAACTCTGCTTCAGAATTTCCTCCCCTGTCTTCATGATCATAGAGAAGGAAATGTGTGAGAGGGTCAATTAAATGATTTTAAAAACTTAAGTGAGTTTGTATTTTAGTTATTTAGAGCACAGTAGATTACTACTTTTAAATTGAATAATAAAAAGAAACAAGTCTATGAAGATTGAATGAGTAAGTGCAAATAGGAAAAGAAGTTACTAAATACCAACATTCTTATAAAGCTGAGAGAGGCAGTATAATAATAACAGTATTAGGGGAAAACAATATTTTACTCTCTGTGGTTTTCTTTTTTCCTTTGCTTTCTTTTCCTTTCCTTCTCCGTTTCTTTCTCTCTCTCCCTCTGCCTCCCTCCCTCCTTTCTTCCCTCTCTCTCTCTCTTTCTAATATTTTATATTCTCTAAGCTTGTTAAAAAACTAGCTGGTTATGATCCATGTTTTGATTTGGTGATTGATGATGGCTTGTGGCTTTCAGATCTTGCCTTTTGTTCTCAAGTACTACATACTGTCCTTAAATCACTTTCCATTTTCTTATTGATTAGTACATCATGGGGCAGTATTATCTGCATAGCCGAATCCATGATGCTTTGGGGTCAGGTATACTAACTCCAAGTATAGCCTTTTATAGGGCCTGAATCACCTTTAGGTTTTTTTATTGACTCTAAGCATATATTTCAAGAATATAAAGGTATAGCTGTTTAATTATTTGGAATGTTCATAGCCTATAGGAAAAAAGGGGGTTGGGAGAGGAATCCTAAAAGTTTGCAGATATCAAGCCAGTTTAATGAGCAGGCTAAATATTAGTTCACAAAGATCCTAAGACTATTTCATGATGATTTGACCATTTGTTGTTAGTTTCCATGTTGTGAATTTCAGTTAATTCTTTGGATCCAAAATTATGCACATGACTAGGTCTTATTTCTTCTATTTAACTTAGCATTGTTATGAATAGAGTCAAAGGTTGAAACTTAGGGTGCAATAGGAGAAAGCCTAAAATTTTCAATTTTTTTCCCCTCTTTAAAAGTATAACTATTTTCAGGTATTTTTAGATACCAGATGTGAAAGTTTCTTTTTTCCCCTCCATAAAATGCTTTATTTACTTCACAATATACAATGAATATCTTTCTACACAAATGTCTAAAGCTCCCCCGATAAGGGATTTATAGACTGGTGGGAAGATAATCAGATTAAAAGGTGTACCACAAGACTCACCCAATGAAAAGTATATCAAAAGATTAAATCAGCAAAGGTACACCCAAAAGATGCAAAGGAAAAACAGCAGTGGTCACAGTATTAACCTCAGAGACCTCAGGGTTCAAAGATTAGGCAAATGGCAGGAGAGTGAGGATGCCTAGAGAGTTCCTTGGTAGTAGTTTCCTAAACTTTCTCATGATAGTTCTCTCCTTCATGAACATTTCCACATCCTCTTCATCCCCTCCCATTCATCATTGTCACTGAACTGCCTGCTGGGAAAGGCCCATGGGGAATTTGGGGCAAATAATTGGTCTATTTCCTGCAGCCTACTGGCCTTTCCCCACCCTGGTAGCTCAGACGGTAAAGGGTCTGCCTACAATGCGGGAGACCCAGGTTCAGTCCCTGGGTCAGGAAGATCCTCTGGAGAAGAAAATGGCAACCCACTGCAGCATTCTTGACTGGAAAATCCCATGGACGGAGGAGCATGGTAGGTAGGCTACAGTCCATGGGGTCGCAAAGAGTCAGACACGACTGAGCGACTTTGCTTTCTTTCTTTCCGTTAATGCCTGTCCTCCACTAGTGTGAGGCTTCGTGTAGGCAGAGAGCATGTGAGGCTTTGTCGTCATTTACTTCTCTATCACTCGGTTTTTGCTATTGTTCAGTTGCTAACTCATGTTCAACTCTGCAGCCCCATGGACTGCAACACACTAGGCTTCCCTGTCTTTCAGCATCTCCCAGAGTCTGCTCAAACTCATGTCCTTTGAGTCGTGATGCCATCCAACCATCTCATCCTCTGTCATCTCCTTTCCTCCTGCCCTCAGTCTTTCCCAGTGTCAGGGCCTTTTTCAGTGAGTCAGCTCTTCATATCAATCAGGTGGCCAAAATAGTGAGCTTTAGTATCAGTCCTTCTAGTGAATATTCAGGGTTGATTTCCTTTAGGATGGACTGGTTTGATCTCCTTGCAGTCCAAGGGAATCTCGTGAGTCTTCTTCAGCACTACGATTCAAAAGCATCAGTTCTTTGGTGCTCAGACTTCTTTATGGTCCAGCTCTCTTATCCATACGTGCTGCTACTGCTACTGCTGCTGCTGCTAAGTCACTTCAGTCGTGTCCGACTCTGTGTGACCCCATAGACGGCAGCCCACCAGGCCCCCTCGTCCCTGGGATTCTCCAGGCAAGAACACCGGAGTGGGTTGCCATTTCCTTCTCCAATGTGTGAAAGTGAAGTCGCTCAGTCATGTCTGACTCGTAGCGACCCCATGGACTGCAGCCTACCAGGCTCCTCCGTCCACGGGATTTTCTAGGCAAGTGTACTGGAGTGGCTTGCCATCGCCTTCTCCGTACTAAAAAAAACATAACTTTGACTATGGGGACCTTTGTCGGCAAAGTGATGTCTCTGCTTTTTAATATGCTGTCTAATTTTGTCATAGCTTTCCTTCCAAGGAGCAAGCATCTTTTAATTTCATGGCTGCAGTCACCATCTGTGGTGATTTTGGAACCCAAGAAAATAAAACCAGTCACTGTTTCCATTGTTTCCCCATCTATGTGCCATGAATTGTTGGGACTGGATGCCATGATCTTAGTTTTTTGAATGTTGAGTTTTTAAGGTAGCTTTTTCACTCTCCACCTTCACCCTCATCAAGAGGCTCTTTGCTTTCTGCCATTAGAGTGGTATCATCTGCCCATTTGAGGTTGTTGATATTTCTGCCGGCAATCTTCATTCTAGCTTGTGATTCATCCAGCCCGACATATCAAATGATGTATTCTGCATATAAGTTAAATAAGCAGTGTGACAATATACAGCCTTGAAGTACTCCTTTCTCAATTTTGAACCAGTTTCATGTCTGGTTCTAACTGTTGTTTCTTGACCTGGATACAGGTTTCTCGAGAGACAGGTAAGGTGGTCTGGTATTCCCATCTCTTTAAGAATTTTCCACAGTTTGTTGTGATCCACACAGTCAAAGGCTTTAGCCAGTGAAGCATGAGTAGATGTTTTTTTCTGGAATTCCCTTGCTTTTTATATCCAATGAATGTTGGCAATTTGATCTCTGGTTCCTCTCCCTTTTCTAAATCCATCACTCATTAGGCACATAGTAAAAGTTAAATAAATATTTGTTAGATTAATTAATTTGGAAGAGAAAGACAAAGTCAAGTTTACTACATAGCCCAAAATATTTAGGGAAAATCAATTCTGATATATCCATTTAATTTTTAAAATAATTAATACATTTATGTTTATAATTGAAAGTGTCCAAAATTTTAGAATTTTTATGTTATACATAAATAAAAATTTCTAAGACTTTAAATTTATTGGAAAAAACAATTTTTGGTTCAAGACTGTTTCTTTTCTTATATAACATGCCTTTCAATTATTTAGGTTTAATCTGTGCCTTCAGATGTGGCTCACAAGTCTCTATGTAACTTGTTGGCTCATTGTTCTTTTTTCCTAAGGGAATTTTAAATCTAAAAAAATTATTGTTGCTTTGATTTTATATTCATATTTTAAAATCAGCTACACATCTGAGTTGTGAATAATATGTATAAAATATTTCAGAATTGATTGTATTTCAAAGAAATTGTCAACTTTCTATTATTGTTATAGCAGTTTTAATCACATTAAATCAAGGCTCATGCACACTTAGTGAATCAACCATTTAAACTTATTTGATTTGAAGTCAGTCTATCCTGATGGAAAAATTGGGAGGGGAAGTTAGTGTATACTTTCCCTTTTGAGACATTGAAAGTGTCTGACAAATTTAATGAAGAGGGAAGGAAAAGCATATTGAAGAAAGTAGGGAAAACCACTAGACCATTCAGATATGACCTAAATCAAATCCCTTATGATTATACAGTGGAAGTGAGAAATAGATTTAAGGGACTAGATCTGATTGATAGAGTGCCTGATGAACTCTGGACAGAGGTTCGTGACATTGTACAGGAGACAGGGACCAAGACCATCCCCATGGAAAAGAAATGCAAAAGAGCAAAATGGCTGTCTGAGGAGGCCTTACAAATAGCTGTGAAAAGAAGAGAGGCGAAAAGCAAAGGAGAAAAGGAAAGATATAAGCATCTGAATGCAGAGTTCCAAAGAATAGCAAGGAGAGATAAGAAAGACTTCCTCAGTGATCAATGCAAAGAAATAGAGGAAAACAACAGAATAGGAAAAACAAGAGACCTCTTCAAGAAAATTAGAGATTCCAAGGGAACATTTCATGCAAAGATGGGCTCGATAAAGGACAGAAATGGTATGGACCTAACAGAAGCAGAAGATATTAAGAAGAGGTGGCAGGAATACACAGAAGAACTGTACAAAAAAGATCTTCACGACCAAGATAGTCACGATAACATGATCACTGACCTAGAGCCAGACATCTTGGAATGTGAAGTCAAGTGGGCCTTAGAAAGCATCACTACTAACAAAGCTAGTGGAGGTGATGGAATTCCAGTTGAGCTATTTCAAATCTTGAAAGATGATGCTGTGAAAGTGCTGTACTCAATATGCCAGCAGATTTGGAAAACTCAGCAGTGGCCACAGGACTGGAAGAGGTCAGTCTTCATTCCAATCCCAAAGAAAGGCAATGCCAAAGAATGCTCAAACTACCGCACAATTGCACTCATCTCACACGCTAGTAAAGTCATGCTCAAAATTCTCCAAGCCAGGCTTCAGCAGTATGTAAACCGTGAACTCCCAGATGTTCAAGCAGGTTTTAGAAAAGGCAGAGGCACCAGAGATCAAATTGCCAACATCCACTGGATCATGGAGAAAGCAAGAGAGTTTCAGAAAAACATCTATTTCTGCTTCATTGACTATGCCAAAGCCTTTGACTGTGTGGATCACAACAAACTATGGAACATTCTGAAAGAGATGGGAATCCCAGACCACCTGACCTGCCTCTTGAGAAACCTGTATGCAGGTCAGGAAGCAACAGTTAGAACTGGACATGGAACAACAGACTGGTTCCAAATAGGAAAAGGTGTACGTCAAGGTTGTATATTGTCACCTTGCTTATTTAACTTATATGCAGAGTACATCATGAGGAATGCTGGGCTGGAAGAAGCACAAGCTGGAATCAAGATTGCTGGGAGAAATATCAATAACCTCAGATATGCAGATGACACCACCCTTATGGCAGAAAGTGAAGAGGAACTAAAAAGCCTCTTGATGAAAGTGAAAGAGGAGAGTGAAAAGGTTGGCTTGAAGCTCAACATTCAGAAAACAAAGATCATGGCATCTGGTCCCATCACTTCATGGGAAATAGATGGAAAAACAGTGGATACAGTGTCAGACTTTATTTTTTTGGGCTCCAAAATCACTGCAGATGCTGATTGCAGCCATGAAATTAAAAGACGCTTGCTCCTTGGAAGGAAAGTTATGACCAACCTTGATAGTATATTAAAAAGCAGAGACATTACTTTGCCAACCAAGGTCCGTCTAGTCAAGGCAATGTTTTTTCCCGTGGTCATGTATGGATGTGAGAGTTGGACTGTGAAGAAGGCTGAACGCAGAAGAATCGATGCTTTTGAACTGTGGTGTTGGAGAAGACTCTTGAGAGTCCCTTATACTGCAAGGAGATCCAACCAGTCCATTCTAAGGGAGATCAATCCTGGATGTTCATTGGAGGGACTGATGCTAAAGCTGAAACTGCAATACTTTGGCCACCTCATGCGACGAGTTGACTCACTGGAAAAGACTCTGATGCTGGGAAAGGTTGGGGGCGGGAGGAGAAGGGGACGACGGAGAATGAGATGGCTGGATGGCATCACCGACTCTGTGGACATGAGTTTGAGTGTACTCCGGGAGTTGGTGATGGACAGGGAGGCCTGGAGTGCTGTGATTCATGGGGTCGCGGAGAGTCGGACACGACTGAGCGACTGAACTGAACTGAACTGATTTTTGATTTTGGTCACATGTCTTGGAGGAAAAATTGTTACCTTCCAGTAACAAATTTTCTGAGGTTTACTAAATTTCTCCATGACACAGTTAGTACTGCTCTCAGTTAATCAAAATTTAAATAAGATAATTTAAAGTATTCTATGTAGTTAAAGTAGGATGGAGCATCCAACAGATACTGTACTAATTAGTCATTAATGGCCTACTTTTCTGACCTAAAAAGGTAAATGAAGGAGGGAATTGTCTTTGTTTCAGGGATTTTCCCTCTAAAAGATATCAGTTCACTGTTATTGCTCTTTATTTTCACATGACGCTTATCTAAAATCCTTCTAAAACTCCACAGTACTGAACTAATCCATTGCATCTTCTCCCATAGAAAAAGACTTGGCAGGTCAGACCTCTCTCACTTAGATTAGAAACTGTGAGGTTTGGGAATTTCCTGGCTGTCCAGTTGCTGGACTTCACACTTTCCCTGCCAAAGGTCAGGGTTTGATCGATAGTTGGGAAACTAAGAAATTGTGAAGTTTTATGAACAGGCTCTTTATTAAAAGAACATAGACGTAGATTGGATCTACGAATCAGCAATCCACACATGAAGAGTTAGTATGAAAATGCTATTACAACTTTCCTCATAATACTTCCCTAAAAAGCTTCCTTTTAACTGTTTTAGAATCTATTCCAGGAATAAAAAAACTCAAAAAATTATACTTTGTTAATGTTTTATTTAGTAGTGTGAGCTTTTTCACAAATTAGGTGATATTTACTCCTTAATATAAATGTGCATGTGTGTTGTTGTTGTTCTCTTTTATTAACGTGCAATGCTTAACCGAAACCTAGCTTGGGTGCTTTTAGACTCAGAACCAAAGGGGTGATTTGTAGAAAACCAAAGTAGGTCAGTGAGTACCATGGTTTAGCAAAGGGAAAGTCCCCAAGCTTACTCATATTGTCTCGCCTCTGCTGGAGTTCACTTTCATTGTTATGGTCTAGATCTGTCTTCCTGCGAATGGAAGAAAAATCAAATTGAAGAAAAACCTCAAAACATTATCCTAAGTGACTTTTTAGAATATTATGTTATTAGTTATTGGCAGGCCTGGTGGGGACAGCATCGATGGGAATGAAAATTAGAACTGAGTTTAACCCTACATTTTACAGATCAAAAGCAATAGTATGCATAAATAGATAGCTTCTCTAAGTATAATACTAGGAGTGCTGTGTGGGTCTGTGTGGAATGGGAATTATTAATAGTATTTCAAATTTTGCCAGCCTGTTCTGATTTTTTACATGTTGTAGAAGTGACCATGTTTTAGGATGAAGGAATCAATCCATTTCATATTAGTTCTGAACATATGCAATTGAATGAACATTATAGGCAAATCTACTGATCATTGGAATAGCAACTATCACATGTCTGTGAAACACTATTTTGTGCCTGCTTTACTTCACTAATCTACTATTAGAATCTAGGAATGTACTTCAGCTAGCTTCAACCATCCTAGAATGCTTTTTACATCTTAGAGTGAAAATGAAATTTTCTTAAAATTAAATTTTAAGAAATTTGGAAAACTAAGTTTGGTGTTTCCTCAAATGTAGTATGCTTGTATCTTGGATCATGTTTTCTCTTACAGTAGAAGATTTCTTTTCTGGCTAAATTTCCTTTCTTGGGTTCTTCCCCCTGCTTTACCTTTTTTAAAGACAAGAAACCTGTGAGAAAGCTAAACCTTTTAGAGCTCAGAGTTGTTGAATGTACTTTCTCCCATCCAAGTACTAACCAGGCCTGACCTTGCTTAGCTTCCGAGATCAGGCAAGATCGGGCGCGTTCAGGGTGGTTGGCCGTAAACAAACTTACTTTCTGTCCTTATATTTGCCAAGAACTGCTGACAACTTAAAAGCAATCATATGAGTGAATACCAGTTGTCTGGTTTTTTGATTTTTGGACAAGCGTGAATCAGGATTTCCTGTAATTTTTCTTCCTCTTCTGGGGCTGTGTTGCCTCTATCTCTAAGCAGTTTTACACTTGGAAAGAAAAAGCAAGGTCACTGGATCTAAATTACTTTTACTTCTGTGCCAGATGAAACTTTCCTTCTGTTATGTGTTACAGTTTGGGTATCTTTTGGCATCTAAAGAGAGACTTACATTTGGAAAGGGGAGCATGGGGGTGTTTAGGAGAGGAGTTTGTTTGTTTTAGCTTAATCCTCACTTTTTATGTACTTCATTCAGGATAGAGACAGCCAGTTCCTGCTCTTTGGCTGACATGTGGTCCTAGAATCCATATGATAAAGCAGAGCATCCTAAGAGAAACCAGTGTTCCTATGGATTATAGAATCCATTCCTGAATTCTCTGTTTTGAGGTTTAGCTGAATGGATTTTTAAAAAGAATCCATCAAAGGAACGATTTATTTGAAGATTAGGCATAACTACTTAAAGAACTATAATTACTGTGTAAGTGAAGGGGGTAATTCTAACCATTGCCTTCAGATACTAGGAGTATCTGCCATTCAGTCTGGATATTTTTTCTGGATCAGGGAATGAATAGCTGGGTTCCAGAAGATAAGAGAAGTATGAACTTCTGAGCAGAGGCATAATTTTGAATAAAAGGAACCTCTCTTTGAAAATTATAATTGGGTTTGGGGCACTGTTGAGTGTGTTGCTTAGGAATGTGTTTGGCTGCAGATAACAGAAAACTTTACCATGTGGCTTAAACAGATGGAGGTCTTCCTCTGTAAGAAATCTTAATTGAAGTAGTTCAGAGCTGATGATCATGCTTAACTATATTAATGATGACTTGCTACCATCCATAGAATGTGGTTCTCATCCTCAAGGTCACCAAATAGCTATTATATTTTCAGGCATCACTGTTTTTTATGTATTGTCACATAACAAATTCAGTTCAGTTCAGTTCAGTCGCTCAGTCGTGTCCGACTCTCCGCGACCCCATGAATTACCCCAAAGCATATCTTAAAACAACAAACATTTATTATCTCATATAGTTTCTGAGCGTTGAGAATTGAGAGTGGTTTCTCTGGGAGGTTCTGGCTTAGAGTCTCTCATGAGGTTGCAGTCCAGATAACAGCTGGGACTGTCATCCAGTTAAGGTTTGGCTGAGCTGGGGATCTGCTTCCAAGCAAACTCACATGACTTTTGGCTGGAGACTTCAGTTCCTTAGCACGTAGACCTCTCCATAGGGCTGCTCATGACCTGGCAGTGGGCTCTGCTGTGTTGTGCTTAGTCCCTCAGTCATGTCAGACTCTTTGTGATCCTATGGATTATAGCTCACCAGGCTCCTCTGTCCACGGGGATTCTCCAGGCAAGAATACTGGAATGGGTTTCCATGCCCTCCTCCAGGGGATCTTCCCAACCCAGGAATTGATCCCAGGTCTCCCTCATTGCAGGCGGATTCCTTACTGTCTGAGCCATCAGAGACAGTGGAGTGGAAGCCTATCCCTTCTCCAGCGTATCCTCCCAACCCAGGAATCAAACCGGGGTCTCCTGCATTGCAGGCGGATTCTTTACCAGCTGAACTACCAGAGAAGCTCTGGTAGTTGGCTACCCCAAGGCAAATGATCCAAAAGGGAAGGGGAACAGTCTCTTTATAACCTCAGTTTGGAAGTGAGATATCATCACTTCTGACTTATTCTGTTGGTCACACGCCCTGATACAGTGTGGGAGGGAACTACACAAAGGTATGAATAAATAGAAACAGGAATTACCGAAGCTGCCTATTACATATCACAAGTATGTTCCTATCAATAAAAAGTAAAGGAAGCAATGCTAACAGACATCTGTTTGTGTCTCACTGGTCAGAAATATGTAACAGGTCCTCTCAAGGGAGGCCGAGAAATCAAGTGTTTAGCTCTTAGAGCCTCTGCTGTAGAGACAGCCAGGGGAGAAGTGGGTGAGAAATGGAATTTGGGCTGGCCTGATATCCATCATCTGCCACTACCAGGAGATTTGAAGACTATAACTACTTTTAATTTGTCTGTATTGTCCATTCTAAGATTTAACAGTTTTCCAGAAGGAGATTTAATCAATAAAAGTATGAATAAGTGGCACCCTGAAAAACCTTTTGGAACTTTTTAATTGAGGTATATTTGACATGCTCTAGTAATTTCAAATATACAGTGTTATGATTCAGAATTTGCATATATTACAAAATGATCACCGCAGTATATTTAGTTAACATTCATCACCATACAAAGTTATAGAATTAAAACTTTTTCTTTTGAATGTAGTGAGTCCTTTAATTTTACAGAAATAAAGCTCTTAGTGGTGGCTTGCTACCAGAAAATATCAGACATTTACTTAATTATGAATCATAATAAAGTTTATCATGAAGAAATTTTAGGTTATTTTCTCCTCTGTATTGTTTTTTATTTGTTTGAACAAAATGTTCTGACATTAAAAGTTCTGAAATTTGAAATTATTCCTGGTGTCTATATTTTCAGACCTAAAAAGATAAATGTTTCCCTGCAACAAACATTCATTGAGGGCTTATTGTATAGCATATACAATTAGATTAGTAACATAAAATTTTTGGAAAATTTGAAGTAATCTCTGCCAGGCATTGTTTCACTTGGTGATCTTTTCCTTTTTATTGATTACTGAATTGGGGGGAACCATTTTGTTGATTCGAATAACCATGTTTGTATTTCATATATTCTTTCGGTGATTAATACCAATTAAACACCTGAAAAATGCCCTACAACTTGAAAACATGAGAGTAGATTCTGAACTTAACCTGGGGACCCATGAAGGACTGGAGAAGAAGGTGGAGGAAGCTGGATGCCAAGTAAATTAAAGGGAGGTTAGGAACAGAGTTATCCTACGCTGCTTTACCCAGAGACCTATTTTCTCTCTTCAGAAAATAGGCTGTAAAATAGACTGTAAAAATCTAATGGATGAATCAAATCTTCATTGTAAAATTCATGGTAAAAGAATTTATTTCAATGAAAGTCATTTCAGGAAATTGGAAAAGTTGGGTAAAATGTGACTGTCAGTTCAGTTGCTCGGTTGTGTCCGACTCTTTGCTATGGACTGTAGCACTCCAGGCTTCCCTGTCCATCACCAACTCCTGGACTCAGACTCATGTCCATTGAGTTGGTGATGCCTTCCAACCATCTCATCCAAATGTAACTATACTATATAGATAATTGTTCATAGACTTCAGTTGCTTTAGAAAGTATACTAGGTGAAATTGATTATCATCATAATTAATAAAAGTTCAGAAGACAGAGTCAAAACATTCTGAACCTATGGGATCCAAAGGACTATGTAAATGAATATAGCAACTAATCTACGTGTTAAAGGGTCAAATTCATTGAAAGTAACATAGTTTCTATATGATATAAAATCTTGTTATATTAAGATTGTTGGCATATAGGGAGGGTATTTTAAAACTTATATTGGGAATACCTTTTACTATTAACTTTCCCTTTACCCTACTTCCCACAACTGATGAATAGCCCAGGTTTTTCTAGCCTATTCTCAATGGTATGTTTCCATTTTCGTAATTTGGATACCATCATTTCTTGACTCTATTAGGTCTGAAATCTGTGTCAACTTTTCTCTGCTTCTAGCTCAGACTTAGGGCCTCCATATGCCTCTTTATTAAATATCAGCTGACTGACCCTCATCTATTACAACCTAGACCAGAGCCATTTTCTAGTAGTATCTCTTTATAAAATTCTTTTCTTCAGTTGTACATCAGATGCAGAAGGAAAAAAAACAAACCTCTTTTAAATTTGTCCATATTTTAGTTTATTTTTAAAGGTATTTAAAAGCCTACTTTTGTTCCTAAAGTATTCAGACTTATTGATACAGATATGATAGGTACCAGAAAATATTTTTAAAACTGTGCTTAGATCTTTGTCCTTCTATTCCTTCTTTCATTAATCCAGCCTTTGTGAATTTTCTACCCTTAAGTTTTTAAGTTTAAAATAAAAGAAATTAAAATGTCTTGTGCCTTTTCATAGCATTTAGGATTAAAGCCAGTATTCTTAATGTGGCCCATGAGGGCTTTCACTGCCTGGGTCCTGCCTGTTCTTCCATTAGGGGCTCATTAGTTGTGACACATGGGGCCAGATGCTCCACAGCATGTGGAATCTTCCCAGACCAGGGATCAAACCTGTGTCTGTGTCCCCTGCACTGGCAAGTGGATTCCTATCCACTGCACCTGCCTATATAAAGTAAATCATTTGACTTCTCCCTGAGACTCAATTTCTTTATCTGTAAAATGGGGGAAAATAATTGACTCATAAGGTATTATAATTATTAAATGAGAAAATGAGAATAAGCCATGTAATGTACTCAATTTAGGGCCTAACATTGAATAAAGTACTCAGTAAATGTAGATAAAAGTATTCCCAACCCACCTTCAACTCCCAGTTCCTGATACATACACACATACTACCAAACAGTCTAGGCCAACTCTTTTGCTATTATGTAGAGATCTATTATATACGTCTTATTCCTAACACTTAAAGTTCACCGCCACTGTGTTTTTAAATTCATTTGTGGACTGGTTAATTAACTAGTTTATAAGCTCAGTGGGAGCAGTAACTCTAGTTTTGCTTGCAATATCCTTCTATTACTGTTGTTGTCCAGTCACGTCGTGTCACACTCTTTGCAACACCACAGACTGTACCACACCAGACTTCCCAGTCCTTCACTTTCCCAGAGTGTGCTCAAACCCATATCCATTGAGTCAGTGAAGCCATCCAACTACCTCATCCTCTATGGTTCCCTTCTCCTGCCTTCAGTCTTTCTCATCTTCAGGGTCTTTTCCAGTGATGCGGCCCTTCACATCAGGTGGCCAAAGTATTGGAGCTTCCGCATTAGTCCTTCTAATGAATATTCATGGTTAATTTCCTTTAGGATTGACTGGCTTGATCTCCTTGCCATCCAAGGGACTCTCAAGAGTCTTCTACAACACCACAGTTCAAAAGCATCAATTCTTTGGTGACCAGCCTGCCTTTATGGTCCAACTCTCACGTCCATACATGACTACTGGAGACAGACCTTTGTTGGCAAAATAATGTCTCTGCTTTTTAATATGCTGTCTGGGTTTGTCATAGCCTTTCTTCCAAGGAGCAAGCATCTTTTAATTTCATGGCTGCAGTCACCATCTTCAGTGATTTTGGAGCCCAAGAAAATAAAGTCTGCCCCTGTTTCCATTTTTTCTCCATCTATTTGCCATGAAGTGATGGGACCAGATGCCATGATCCTAGTTTTTTGAATGTTGAGTGTTAACTCAGCTCTTTCACTGTCCTCTTTAACTTTGATTAAGAGCCTTTTTTAGTTCCTCTTCACTTTCTGTCATTAATATGGTATCATATGCATATCAGAGGTTGTTGATATTTCTCCCAGCAATCTTGATTACAGCTTGTGCTTCATCCAGCCCAGCATTTTGTATGACGTACTCTGCATATAAGTTAAATAAGCAGGGTGACAATATACAGCCTTGACATACTCCTTTACCAACTTGGAACCAGTTTGTTTTTTCACATCCAGTTCTAACTGTTGCTTCTTGACCTGCATGCAGGTTTCTCAGGAGGCAGGTAAGGTGATCTGGTATTCCCATCACTTTAAGAATTTTCCACAGTTTGTTTTAAACCACACAGTCAAAGGCTTTAGTGTATTCAATAAAGCAGAAGTAGATGTTTTTCTGGAATTATCTTACTTTTTCTGTGATCCAACAAATGTTGGCAATTTGATCTCTGGTTCCTCTGCCTTTTCTGAATCCAGCTTGTTCATGTAGAATTTCTTGGTTCACATACTGTTGAAGCCTAGCTTGAAGGATTTTGAGCATTACTTTGCTAGCATGTGAAATTAGTGAAAATGTTCTTTGGCATTGCCCTTCTTTGGGATTGGAATGAAAACTGACCTTTTCCAATCCTGTGGCCACTGCTGAGTTTTCCAAATTTGCTGGCATACTGAGTGCAGCACTTTCACGGCATCATCTTTTAAGATTTGAAATAGCTCAGCTGGAATTCCATCACTTCCACTAGCTTTGTTCATAGTGATGCTACCTAAGGCCCACTTGACTATACACTCCAGGTTGTCTGGCTCTCGGTGAGTGATATCACCATCGTGGTTATCTGGGTCATTAAGCCCTTTTTTGTACAGTTTCTGTGTATTCTTGCCACCTCGTTTAGGTTCATACTGTTTCTCTCCTTTGTTATGCCCATCTTTGGATGAAATATTCCCTTCGTATCTCTAGTTTTCTTGAAGAGATCTCTAGTCTTTCCCATTCTATTGTTTTTCTCTATTTCTTGCATTGTTACTTAAAAAGGCTTTCTTTCCTCTCCTTGCTGTTCTTTGGAACTCTGCATTCTGATGGGTATGTCTTTCCTTTTCTCCGTTGCCTTTCACTTCTCTTTTCTCAGCTATTTGTAAGGCCTCCTCAGACAACCACTTGGCCTTTTTGCATTTCTTTTTCTTGGGGGTGGTTGTGATCACCACCTCCTATACAGTGTTACAAACCTCCATGCATAGTTCTTCAGGCACTCTATCAGATCTAATCCATTGAGTCTGTTTGTCACTTGCACTGTATAATCATAAGGGATTTGATTTAGGTCATACCTGAATGGTCCAGTGGTTTTCCCTACATTCTTCAATTTAAGTCTGAATTTTGCAGTAAGGAGCTCATGATCTGAACCAGTCATCTCCCAGTCTTGTTTTTGCTGACTGTATAGAGCTTCTCCATCTTCAGCTACACAGAATATAATCAATCTGATTAAGCCAGTAATAAATATTTGTTGAGTGGATGAACAAATGAAAGAACGAGAGATATATCTTGTCTCCTCTCAAAATAGCGTACTAGATGGTAATGTTTCCTGTAGGATAATCTTGCTTAAGCCCATAAATCACAAAGTCAACACCAATGACTAGAGAATAAACTAGTACCAGTACCTTAAATAAAACTTACTTGTCACTGAAAAATGTTCTCAGTTCTTTTTAAATATAGTATGTTGAAAATATTAAAGAAGACCCTTGTTTTCATCATTAGAAAACGCTTACAAAAATGTACAATGAAGGCTAGATCAGTTCAGTTCAGTTGTTCAGTCATGTCCGACTCCCTGCGACCCCATGGACTGCAGCATGCCAGGCCTCCCTGTCCTTGTCCATCACCAACTTCCAGAGTTTACTCAGAGTCATGTCCATTGAGTCGGTGATGCCATCCAACCGTCTCATCCTCTGTTGTCCCCTTCTCCTACCCCCTTCAGTCTTTCCCAGCATCAGGGTCTTTTCAAATGAGTCAGTTCTTAGCATCAGGTAGCCAAAGTATTGGAGTTTCAGCTTCAGCATCAGTCCTTCCAATGATATTTAGGATTGAGTTCCTTTAGGATGGACTGGTTGGATCTCCTTGCAGTCCAAGGGACTCTCAAGAGTCTTCTCCAGCACCACAGTTCAAAAGCATCAACTCTTCAGCACTCAGATTTCTTTATAGTCCAACTCTCACATCCATACATGACTACTGGAAAAATCAGAGCTTTGACTAGTCAGACCTTTGTTGGTTAAATAATGTCTCTGCTTTTTAATATGCTGTCTAGATTGGTCATAACTTTTCTTCCGGGGGCAAGCGTCTTTTAATTTCATGGCTGCAGTCACCATCTGCAGTGATTTTGGAGCCCCCCAAAATAAAGTTGGTCACTGTTCCACTGTTTCTTCATCTATTTGCCATGAAGCAATGGGACCAGATGCCATGATCTTAGTTTTCTGAATGTTGAGTTTTAAGCCAACTTTTTGACTCTCCTAGAGGCTCTAAAGAGCCTTCCCTTTTTGCCATAAGGGTGGTGTCATCTGCATATCTAGGTTATTGATATTTTTCTCAGCAATCTTCATTCCAGCTTGTGCTTCATCCAGCCCAGCGTTCCTCATGATGTACTCTGCATATAAGTTAAATAAGCAGGGTGACAATACACAACCTTGACGTACTCCTTTCCCTATTGGGAGCCAGTCTGTTGTTCCATGTCCAGTTCTAACTGTTGCTTCCTGACCTGCATGCGGATTTCTCAAGAGGAAGGCTAGATAGATTAGTTGAAATAATGTTTGATCTCAACTCTAAAAATATGCATAGGAAAAAGAGCTGAGAGTAAATATATCAGTATGTTAGCAGTCATGTCCGACTCCCTGCGACCCCATGGACTGCAGCATGCCAATTGTGATGAGTTTTAATAACATTTATGTTTATACATACAGATAACTTTCTATACTTTCTTACAGCAAAAATATTACTTTTACATTAACAAGAGTTAATCTTTAAAACTTTCTTAAATATTTCTGAAATGTTGTTTATTCAACAAGTATTTATTGAGTTAGGTGAAAAGTACCAAGCACTCTTCTAAGCCAAGTGGATGAGCTTATAATGGAATAAGCAAAATCTTTGTCTTTGTGGAATTTCCATTCTGATACATTGCAGCTATCTGTGTGGCTTTGCTTTGAAACTTATTCTTCACATCTTTCCTAAAACCTCTGATATCACATTAGTGATTTATCATTTTCATCCTGTAATCAGCTACAGAGGAAAAAAAAAGAAAACCATAACTGCAATTTCTAAACTTTTTGCAATTCTTCAACCCTTCTAATGTTTTTCATACTTTGGAATCCTATCTTTGACATAATAATAGTCCTGTGTAAAGTTGATAAGAAGGACCCAGTTTAAACATTCCTTAAAGGGTTACCTTTTCTCTTTCAAAGAATCCATTCAGTTATTAGCATACACTGTTGCAGTTTATCTGACTTCTTTAATGTTAAAAATAGTCAGCTGATTTGTTATATCATCACTAAAGTAGCGCTGAAGTAGCCCCATTATAGTCTGACTCAGTTCAAGTGTTCAGTGAATAAAAAACTATCAAATCTAATTTTCTTTGAAACTTCTTGAAACCCTGCTACTACGTAAAACTGACTTTAGGATTTTTTTATTATTATAATTATTATTATTTGGAGGCTAATTACTTTACAATATTATATTGGTTGGTTTTGCCATACACTGACATGAATCTGCCCTGGGTGTACATGCGTTCCCCATCTTGAACCCCCCTCCCACCTCTCTCCCTATCCCATCCCTCTGGTTCATCCCAGTGCACCAGCCCCGAGCATCCTGTATCATGCGTCAAGCCTGGACTGGTGATTCGTTTCACATTTGATAATATACATGTTTCAATGCCATTCTCCCAATCATCCCACCCTCACCATCTCCCACAGAGTCCCAAAGACTGTTCTAACGACTTTAAAGCTACTGATCCAAAAGAATTTTAAACTGTTAAACTAATCACTGAAATGAATTCCTCTGTTTTTTTTAACAGGAACTAGTTTATAAATCAGCTATTTAGGACTCACCTTATATTTCTGTGTATAAGAGGTATTGACACTTGGTGATTTGTTTCAAGGATCAGCTCACACAAAGTGTTCAGCCCAGTCTTACTTGAAATGTTATGATAATTGAACAATTTTTACCATAACAAACTACTGTTACATTACTCCTATGGAAATATATGTTTTGAGGACCACATCTTCCCTACCTAGGCAATAGAAGCTGTGCTTTTGCTTCTTCCCTTTCCTTTCTAGACTGGGATACAGAGACCTAAAAGAGGGTTGGAAAAGAAGGGAGTCCAGTGGTGAGTGATTATTTGTTGACACTAATATTTTGTTAATTCCACATGCTTACTAAAAGAAGATAGCTCTCTTGGAAAGTTGCTTTTCCTGTGGTCAAACTGGAAGACAGAGCATTTACCCTTAGGCCTTGAAACCTTGGTTAAGGGTTGTGTATGTCTGCTGTTGGTGATTTGGGAGATGGGAGGGAACTACTACTGTTGCAGGAAGGGGGACCCCTTCCAGGGCCCGAGAGCAGGCAGGGTTTTGTCCAATGCTCAGAAATGAATTGTCTGAGGAGACACGTGCTGACAAAGCAAGAGACTTTATTGGAAAGGGGTGCCTAGGCAGAGAGCAGAAGGGTAAGGGAACCCAGGAGGACTGCTCTGCCATGTGGCTTGCAGTCTTGGGTTGTATGGTGATGGGGTTAGTTTCCAGGTTGCCTCTGGCCAATCATTCTGACTCAGGGTCCTTCCTTGTGGTGCATGCATTGCTTAGCCAAGATGGATGACAGCAAGAAGAATTCTGAGAGGTGGTAGAACACATGGCATTTCCTTTTGACCTTTCTCAAACTCTTCTGGTTGGTGGTGGCTTATTAGTTCCTTGTTCCTTATCTCCTGTCATAAAATAGCTCATGCAAATAGTTACTATTCGTGCCTGGCCAGGGTAGGCAGTTTCAGTCAGTGTTTCCCCAAACTCTACTGCTTGCCCACTTGTATAGACAGGGTATTTGAAAGTTGGAAACTGCTTTGGTATTTGTCTGCGTCCCTTAGGAAGTGAATCTCATCAATCTTTTAGATCATTCCAACTAACTTGATTCCTCTTGCAATTTAAACTCTGCTTTTTAATATTTAAAGGCTTGCCATACTGTCTCTATTCTTTAGCAAGATGGTAAATCTGTGACTCTTTATAATTGAAATGATTTTTTTTTTAATCCATTTGTCTTTCCTAGGCTGGGGATTTATTCACTGCTACCTAAGGTACTGTTGCAGACAGACACCACCTCAGCTAATAGCACAGTTGATCTGTTTTTGGGCAGACAAGTTATTACTCTTATTTGGACACATTTAGATTTGAAGTTTCTCCTTTCCACTGGCTGTCTCTAACATGTGATTAAAAAAAGATTGTGACTTGCTGCAAAACCTGTTGAAAATTGAAAAAGTAGTTAAGTCAGATGCCTGATAACCAATTTGACTTTGTCACTGAATTGGTGAATGTTTTTACTTCACATATAGAGAGGCTTAATGGAGATGCAGACATGGAGAACAGATTTGTGGACACAGTATGGGAAGGCGAGGGTGGGACAAATTGAGAGAGTAGCGTGAAAACATGTACATTGCCATATGTAAAATAGATAGACAGTGGGAATTTTCTGTGTGACACAGAGAGCTCAACCCAGTGCTCTGTGACAACCTAGAGGGGTGGCAGGGGGTGGGAGATGGAAGGGAGGTTTAAGGAGGAGGGGACATATGTACACCTGTGGCAGATTCATGTTGATATGTGGCAGAAACCAGCACAGTATTGTAAAGCAATTATCCTCCAATAAAAACTTTTTAAAAAATCAGTTTTTCCTATACTTACCTTTCTTGCTTTTGTTGTATTTTACAACACTTTTATTTATGAATCATCATTCCAAAATTTCATTTAAAGCTGTTGCCTAGGTTTCAAACCAAAGTCAGACATGTAATTTTATTTATATATGTACTCTTCTCTGGATATTTATGTTTTTTTAAAAATTTTATATTGGAGCATAGTTGATTAACAGTATTGTTTCAGGTGTACAGCAGAGTGATTAAGTTATATATGTATCTTTTTCAAATCCTTTTTCATTTAGATTATTATAGAATATTGTTCCCTGTGCTATACAGTAGGTCCTTGTTGTCTATTTTAAATATAGCAGTGTGTACAAGTTAATCTCAACTTCTCAATCTGTCCTCACCCCTCATCCTTCCCCCTAGTAAACATAAGTTTATTCTCTAAGTCTGTGAGTCTGTTTCTGTTTTATAAATAAGTCCATTGGTATTGTTTTCTTTTTTAGATTTCACATATAAGCAATATCATATGCTATTAGTCTTTCTTCACTTAGTGTGATAATCTCCAGGTCCATCCACGTTGCTTCAAATGGTGTTATTTCATTCTTTTTAATGGCAGAGTAATATTCCATTGTGTGTATATATATATATATATATATATACACACACACACACACACACACACACACCATATCTTCTTTATTCATTCATTTGTCAGTTCATTTTGTTATTGTTTCCTAAGGTAAGATTTTATTAGTATAAACTTCCCAGTTAGAACAGCTTTTGCTGTGTCCCAAATGTTTTGGATCATTGTGCTTGTGTTTCATTTGTCTCTAGTTATTTTTGATTTCCTCTTTGATTTCTTCAGTGATCCTTTGGTTGTTTACTAGCATATTGTTTAGCCTCCACATGTTTGTGTTTTTTTACAGTGTTTTTCTTGTAATGGATTTCTAATCTCATGGTGTTGTGGTCAGAAAAGATGCTTGATATGATTTCCGTTTTCTTTAATGACTGGGGCTTGCTTTGTGGCCCAGTATGTGATCTGTTTTAAAGAATGGACATGTTTGCTTGAAAAGCATGTGCATTTGCTGCTCTGTAAATATAAGTTAAGTCTATCTTGTATAATGTGTCATTTAAATCCTGTGTTAACTGATGTTCTTTCTGGATGATCTGTCCATTGATGTAAGTGGGATGTTAAAGTCCCCCACTATTATTATGCTACTGTCAATTTCTCCTTAGTAATTGCCTTCTATACTGAGGTGCTCATATGTTGGGTGCATATATATTTACAACTTATACAATTCTCATCTCTTCTTCTTGGATTGATCCCTTGATCACTGTGTAGTGTCCTTCTTTGTCTCTTGAAACAGTCTTTATTTTAAAGTCTATTTTGTCTGATATAAGTATTGCTATCCCAGCTTTCTTTTAATTTCCATTTGCATGGAATACCTTTTTCCATCCCCTCACTTTCAGTGTGTATGTGTCCCTAGATCTGAAGTGGATGCCTTGTAGATAGCATATATATGAGTATTGTTTTTGTATCTATTCAGCCAGTCTGTGTCTTTTGGTTGGAGCATCTAATCCATTTACATTTAAGGTAATTATTGATATGTGTGTTCTCAGTCCATTCTAGAGGAGATCAGTCCTGGGTGTTCATTGGAAGGACTGATGCTAAAGCTGAAGCTCCAATACTTGGCCACCTCATGCGAAGAGTTGACTCACTGGAAAAGACTCTGATGCTGGGAGGGATTGGGGGCAGGAGGAGACGGGACGACAGAGAATGAGATGGCTGGATGGCATCACCGACTCGATGGACATGAGTTTGAGTGAACTCTGGGAGTTGGTGATGGACAGGGAGGCCTGGCGTGCTGTGATTCATGGAGTCGCAAAGAGTCGGACATGACTGAGCGACTGAACTGACTGACTGATTGCCATACTGTTAATTGTTTTGGGTTTGCTCCTGTAGGTCCTTTTTCTTCCTCTTTTGTTCTCTTCTCTTGGGATTTGAAAACTAACTTTAGTGTTGTGTGTGATTTCCTGTGTGTGTGATTTCGTGTGTGTGTGTGCGTGTGTATGTATGTATGTATATCTGGTTCCTGCCCACTGATGCCTGCCCACTGGTAAGTTGACCTGGATCTTGTCCCTCTGCTGGGCAGGACAGTGCTCAGGAAGACTTTAAGCAGCCTGTCTGTTATTGTGGATAGCTGTGTTTCTGCCCAGTTGGTGGTTTGGCCTGAGGCATCCCAGCACAGGAGCCTGCAGGCTATTGGGTGAGGCTAGGTCCTGGGGAGAAAAATGGCACCTTAAGGAAGGCTTACGGCAATTAATATTCTCCAGAACTGCCACTGCCAGTCTCTTTGTCTCTGCAGTCAGCCACAGCTGCCCCCTGCCTCTGCAGGAAACCCTCCAACACTGGCAGATAGGTCTGGCCCACTCTCTTATGTTGTTCAGCTACTAAGTCATGAACAACTCCTTGTGACCCCGTGAACTGCAGCATGCCAGGCTTCCCTGTCCTTCACCATCTCCTGGAGTTTGCTCAAATTCATCTCCATTGAGTCAGTGATGCCATCCAACCATCTCATCCTCTGTTGCCCCCTTCTCCTCCTGCCTTCAGTCTTTCCCAGCATCAGGGTCTTTTCTTATGAGGTCACATCTATTTCCCCTGGGTCCTAGTGTGCATGAGACCTTGTGTGCACCCTCCAAAAGTAGGGTTTCTGTCCCCCCCACCATCCTGTGGGATTCTTGTGATCAAACCTAGGTTTCATTCCTGTAGGAGAAATTCTATGGTATAATTATTTTCCAGCTTACATGTTGCTCACCCAGTGCATATTGGATTTGATTTTATCATGATTGCACAGCTCCTATAGTTACATTGTGGTTTCTTCTTTGTCTTTGGATATAAGGTATCTTTTTTGGTAAGTTCCAACATTTTTTGGTCAATGGTTATTCAGCAGTTAGTTGTGATTTTGGTGTTTTCGTAAGGCATGAGCTCATGTCCTTCTATTCTGCCATCCTGAGACTTTCCCTCCTTTATGCTTGATTAGATATTAATTACTATGATGGAATTTTCTTCTTGAAAAAATAAAAGTTCTTATGTAAGTTAACTTCCTTTCAGTTCTATATCATTAAAATATGTATTAATATATATAATTGACTTCAAACACTATATATTAAATATTAGTGTATAGCATGTTAATATAAATAATAAATATCCACTCTCCTCTGTTTCCTGCTCTGATGTGCTAAGATGTTTTCCAAGTTTCACAGAAGTTTTGGCTATCATTCACTTATTCATTCAATCATTCATACATTCTACAGATGTTTGTTGAAAGTCAACTCTGAGAAGTATGCTAAGCAAAAGGAAGAGAAATACTATGTCCTAGCCCCTGTCCTCAAGAGACTAGCTATTTTTTTTTAAGTTTTGAAAACTTTTATTTTATATACAAAGAGTTAGTATTTCCGCCTCACCTAAGGTTGATGTGCTGGATGAGCCATCTAAGGAAGTTCGGTTAGTCCAACTTAATGAAGCCGATGTCCTTCGCATACTGGCGGAAACACTGGCAGCACATATTGAGGCCGTATTTCCGGATCAGACCGTGCCGGTTTGAGCAGACCCGGCAAGAGCGAGAACCCTGGCCGAATTTTCTCGGATGGCTCCAGTAGAGCTGCTGGTGACCCATGTTGCTTTCTCGGCTGCAACGAGGTAAAAGGGGCGAGACTAGCTATTTAGTGGAGGAGATAAAATAGTAAACAGTTAAAATATTTTAAGTACTCATCCCCTCACTTTTTATGGTTCTAGCTTCACAAAAAAATTGGAGTATTATTGCAGCCTAGGATATGTGGCTATATGTCCGTGGAGTAAATATATGACAAGTTATAACTTGAATCTATTGCCTTGCTTTTATTACATGTAAATTTTCAATTATGTGACCAGTGATGTTGGTTTTATTTTGTGTTTATAGGGTTTGCCATTAATAATTAATGCACCTCTTATAGAATACTTCTATTTGTATGTTCACAAATGCAAATTTTCCTCTTGTTTACCCTACAGCCCTTTTGGTACACTTAGCAGTTTATTTCCTTTTTGTTGATGGTTCTGTTTCTTAGTGTTTTAAGTTGGAACCTAGTTTGCCTCATGAACATTTGAATTATTATTTTAAGTTTCTCCCAGATGAAGTACTCTCATCTAACATATGCTTGAAATTGTGCCACTTGCAGTCATATGCCAGCTATACCATCCTCTCCAGTATGATATTTCTGTTGCACCTTGTAGTGAAATCTGCATATCTTCTTTCCCACCTAGAATAAATGCAATGTATCTCCCTGGAATTTAAAGTGGGATGGCATTTATAGGGGGAACTAGTCTGAACAAGAGATAGGTAATTTAATTGTTAAGTAATTTTAAACATTCAGTTCAGTTCAGTCGCTCAGTCATGTCCGACTCTTTGTGACCCCATGAATCACAGCACGCCAGGCCTCCCTGTCCATCACCAACTCCCGGAGTTCACTCAGACTCATGTCCATCAAGCCGGTGATGCCATCCAGCCATCTCATTCTCTTTCGTCCCCTCTCCTCCTATCCCCAATCCCTCCCAGCATCAGAGTCTTTTCCAGTGAGTCAACTCTTCGCATGAGGTGGCCAAAGTATTGGAGCTTCAGCTTTAGCATCAGTCCTTCCAATGAACACCCAGGATTGATCTCCTCTAGAATGAACTGGTTGGATCTCCTTGCAGTCCAAGGGACTCTCAAGAGTCTTCTCCAACACCACAGTTCAAAAGCATCAATTCTTTGGCGATCAGCTTTCTTCACAATCCAACTCTCACATCCATACATGACCACTGGAAAAACCATAGCCTTGACTAGACGGACCTTTGCTGGCAAAGTAATGTCTCTGCTTTTTAATATGCCATCTAGGTGGGTCATAACTTTCCTTCCATGGAGTAAGCGTCTTTTAATTTCATGGCTGCAATCAGCATCTGCAGTGATTTTGGAGCCCAAAAAAATAAAGTCTGACACTGTTTCCACTGTCTCCCCATCTATTTCCCATGAAATGATGGGACTGGGTGCCATGATCTTTGTTTTCTGAATGTTGATTTTCAAGCCAACCTTTTCACTCTCCTCTTTCACTTTCATCAAGAGGCTTTTTAGTTCCTCTTCACTTTCTGCAGTAAGGGTGGTGTCATCTGCATATCTGAGGTTATTGATATTTCTCCGGGCAATCTTGATTCCAGTGTGTGCTTCTTCCAGTCCAGTGTTCCTCATGATGTACTCTGCATATAAGTTAAATAAGCAAGGTGACAATATACAGCCTTGACGTACTCCTTTTCCTATTTGGAAAATTTTAAACATTATTTTAGGTTAAAAATAAGAATGGCTATATTAGGGACTAAAATAAAATGTTTGACATAAGTAATTATCCTGCTTTGGGCCAACTACTCCTGGGTTGGTCACTGCTTTATCACCTATGGAATGAGTTCTCTCCCCTAAAAGATTAGAAATGTCTCTGTGGAAAATTTTGAGAGGCTGTTCCTATCTGATCTTATAAACTTGTTGGTGTTAAAAGGAAAGGCTAGAGAAGGTAGCTGCCTTTTCAAAGCCTTGTTTCTTTGATAGTTGCTACACTTTAACAGCTGTCCTGTAGAAGTAGTTTCACTGCTTTGTTGACTAAATCCAGTGGAGCAGTACTGATGGTGAAGATCTCAAGTTGAACAGGCAAGGTAAGCAGAGGAATGTCTGTGGTAAACTCCTACACTACCTATAAATAGGGCCAGTTAGGGGCACCTAAATGGCACCCCACTCCAGTACTCTTGCCTGGAAAATCCCATGGATGGAACAATCTGGTGGGCTGCAGCCCATGGGGTCACTAAGAGTCGGACATGACTTCACTTTCACTTTTCACTTTCATGCATTGGAGAAGGAAATGGCAACCCACTCCAGTGTTCTTGCCTGGAGAATCCCAGGGACGGGGGAGCCTGGTGGGCTGCCGTCTATGGGGTCGCACAGAGTCGGACACGACTGAAGTGACTAAGCAAAGGTTTATTTAAAACAAAAGATTTGGGGAGGCTGTTTTTAATGAACATTCTTCTTATCATGGTCTCAGTGAATTTTGAGAACAAAAGTATTCCATCAGATTTTTTAAAACCTTGTAACTATAACATTTTTTACTTATGTTCCACATTGGATGAATTATTGAATGTTGAGGCACTGGTTTTTCTTTTAGAGCAAAGGATGGGATACACTTTCTTCAATCCATACAGATTCAAAATCAAATTCTCATTTTCATTTAGGGTTTTTCTACATTATGCCTCACATGAATTTATTTATCTAAGAGACACTATTGAGTATTTACTCCGTACTGGGAAACAAATAAGGCAAAGACTTCACTCTCAGGGAACACACAGACAGGTGGGAGAAATGGACTGGTAAAAAGCAGTTGCAATACATAGTGGCAGGTGGTCTGAAGGAAGGTAAACTCATCCAGGAAAATGACGAAAAGGGGCAAGACCTCAGGTGGTACTGTGGTGTGAACATGTGCTCGACTCCAGAAGTATATGGGTAGTAGAGGGGGCTTTGGATGATTGGAAATGAGGGGACTCGGATAAAGAATGGTCAGAGGAAGGCTCTGTAGAAGAGTATAGCCTCGGCTAAAGCCTGGCTGAGGAGTGTCTGGCTGAGGAGGTGGGAGACAGGGCACTCTCATCAGAGGGATCAGCATGTGCAAAAGCACAGAGTCAGGAGAGTTCGCGTGATTCAGAGGGAACTGTGTTCCATGGGAGGAATCTGGATCTCTTTCTAAAAGTTAAGGGGACACCTGAAAGACTGTAACAGCATCGACCTGCAGCTTAGAAAGACTTTTCCAGGATGGAGAATAGGCTAGAAGGTGGCACAAACAATGAGACAGAAGGCTCTTGCTATAACAAAAGAGAGACTGGAGGTAGAAGAAGGCAGCCATGGAGTAGTGAGAAGAGGAAAACCCTGAAATAGCTGCCAGATATTCATTGGGAAATATGGGCAAGCCAATCTGCAAACAGTAGCTGAAATTGGGAGGAATCTTGCTTCTTCCCAAACCAGATGAGCACAAGAGATTCACTGTAAGAAGAACTGAAGAGACTGGAACAACTTTTAGGAGCTCTTAAAACCAGCCTTTCCATGACTTCTTTCTAAGACAGGGTCCCCTACTGAAAAACAGTTGCTAGGAGTGGAATAACAATTAAGCAGAATAGGGACAACAGAGATGAAAGGAAAAGAAAGTCTATGAGAGAGGAGAATGGAGCCCCCAAAATTGCAGAATGCAAGTTGTCACACTACTCAGAAACAACAGAAAATTCCACGTAGTTAGAAAAATCTGTTCTGACCCTATCTCTTTCAACTTTATGTCACATAAAAATGAGCAACGTATAAAGTTCTAAATGAGAATAAGGAGTTGAATCTTATCTACAGACAATGAAAGCATACTTGAAAGACTAGTCAAATACTGTCACCTACTATTTAAAACAAAAGACCTTAGGAAAACAATAAATGAAAGAACCACAAAAATCACAAGTAGAAAAAGAAGTGAGGTTATATTAACTCTGAAAAAAAAAAAAGAAAAATAATTTGAAGTAATGCATTAAACTGGAAAGAACATAAATCCAGATAAATAATGCCATAAGAGAAATAGGTGAAAAATAAGAAAGCTTTAAAAATATGAAAGAGATGAAAAATATTTTAAAGGATTTTTGAAAAGTGACAGATATTAAGAGTAGACAGAAGAGCCAACATACAGATAATAGCCATTAGAAAAAAAATCAGAGGACGGGGTAAAAATGAGTACTAAAAAGTACAATTCAAGAAAATTTTCTTGAAATTAAAAAGAAGCTACATATTGAAAGAATATATTGCATGCCTAACAATGCTAACCCAGAATGACCATTACCAGACATAGTCATACTAACTTATATGGGAAAAGTTACATTATCATCTAGACTTTTCAATAGCAGTACCAAAAGAAAATAGAGCAGCATGTTTAATATATTCTAGGAAAGAAAATGTGAGCCAAGGATTTTCTAACTTTCAAGCATAAACAACAAACATTTTCAGTATATCAGAGCTGGAACTTCCCTGGTGGTCTAGTGGTTGAGAATCCACCTTGCAAAGCAGGGGGCGTGGATTTGATCCTGGTTGGGGAACTAATATCTCACGTGCTGAAGGACAACTAAGCCTGCCTACTGCAACTACTGAGCCCACAGGCTCTGGAGTCCACATGATGCAAGGAAAGATCTTGCATGATGCAGTGAAGATCCCACATGCTGCAGCTAAGACCTATCACAGCCAAATAAATAAATATGTAAGGGAAAAAAAGCTCAAGAATCTATTTCCTGTGGTCACTTCCTATAGAATCTACTTAAGAACGAGCTTCAGATTATTAAAATGACCAGAGAGACATCAGCAAGATGTGCCTATTGCTACTAGGGTGTCATTCATTGCTTTTAGGCCCTCTTGGCAGACAGAGCAAGGAAATATATATGTGTATACAAACCTGTGTATGTGTGTGTGAGTTGCTCAGTCCTGTCCGACTCTTTGTGACCTCATGGACTATAGCCCACCAGGCTTCTCTGTCCTTGGAATTCTCCACGCAAGGATCCTGGAGTGGGTAGCCATTCCCTTCTTCAGGGGATCTTCTGACCCAGGTCTCCTGCACTGCAGACAGATTCTTTACTGTCTGAGCCACCAGGGAAGCCCTATGTATATACATCTATAAATATTTCGGTATATAACCATGTGTATCTGTTTTAAGCTAAACATGAGTTTGTAGTGATATTTCTAACTCTAATCAGTTACCACATGGACCATTCTAGATTTCTCCCCTTATCTGTAATTTCCCTCCTCCAGCAGTGGGACATCTGGCTCACACCAGTCACAATTCATTTACTTGTTCAATTGTAGTATATATGTATAGCAGTATAGAATTGTTGACCCATATTATGTGGAAAACAACTTTAGCAATGACAGTACAGTGCTTTCATACAATTCCTTTTGCTTTAGTCTTACAGACTCTACTTGTTTCCAAAGTTACTTAGGTCAGCACATTGTTTGCTGTTATTTAAAAAATAATTTCTCAATGCTGTATTGATAGATTTTGTTATGAAATTTTTAAATAGTTCAGGAATTATGACATGGTTTAAGGGAGAAGAAATCCCAGTATTCTTAGTTCAGTTCAGTTCAGTTGCTCAGTCGTGTCCGACTCTTTGCGACCCCATGAATCACAGCACGCCAGGCCTCCCTGTCCATCACCAACTCCCGGAGTTCACTCAAACTCATGTCCATCGAGTCAGTGATGCCATCCAGCCATCTCATTCTCTGTCATCCCCGTCTCCTCCCACTCCCAATCCCTCCCAGCATCAGACTCTTTTCCAGTGAGTCAACTCATCGCATGAGGTGGCCAGAGTATTGCAGTTTCAGCTTTAGCATCAGTCCTTCCAATGAACACCCAGGATTGAGCTCCTTTAGAATGGACTGGTTGGATCTTCTTGCAGTCCAAGGGACTCTCAAGAGTCTTCTCCAGCACCACAGTTCAAAAGCATCAATTCTTCGGCGATCAGCTTTCTTCACAGTCCAACTCTCACATCCATACATGACCACGGGAAAAACCATAGCCTTGACTAGGCGGACCTTGGTTGGCAAAGTAATGTCTCTGCTTTCCAATATGCTATCTAGGTTGGTCATAACTTTCCTTCCAAGGAGTAAGCGTCTTTTAATTTCATGGCTGCAATCAGCATCTGCAGTGATTTTGGAGCCCAAAAAAATAAAGTCTGACACTGTTTCCACTGTTTCCCCATCTATTTCCCAAGAAGTGATGGGACCAGATGCCATGATCTTCGTTTTCTGAATGTTGAGCTTCAAGCCAACCTTTTCACTCTCCTCTTTCACTTTCATCAAGAGGCCTTTGAGTTCCTCTTCACTTTCTGCCATAAGGGTGGTGTCATCTGCATATCTGAGGTTATTGATATTTCTCCCGGCAATCTTGATTCCAGCCTGTGCTTCTTCCAGCCCAGTGTTCCTCATGATGTACTCTGCATATGAGTTAAATAAGCAGGGTGACAATATACAACCTTGACGTACTCCTTTTCCTATTTGGAACCAGTCTGTTGTTCCATGTCCAGGTCTAACTGTTGCTTCCTGACCTGCATACAGGTTTCTCAAGAGGCAGGTCAGGTGGTCTGGTATTCCCATCTCTTTCAGAATTTTACACAGTTTATTGTGATCCACACAGTCAATCAATTCTGAACTTATCAGTGCTACATTATTAAAGTATTTTATATTATTCACATATTGATTACCTATTGTTTTCCCATGACATGAGGAATTTTGTGATTGAACCTTTATTTCTTATGTTCTGAAAACTTCTACCACATCTTCATTGCCCTCAAAATCCCTCTTTTGGATCATTAGTTACTTGTTAGTGGCACAGGTACTTGTATGGGTAAATGCTGGGTTGTCCTTGGAGGGAAGAAATGGTAAAATGTTTGAGATTTTTATGTTTCAAATTAAAATGAACACTCTGAAAACTGAGGATATATAATTTTTAAAAAAATTATACTAGTTTGCCATTTAGGTGGTTTTAACATTTCACATATTTATTTGTTTTAAATTAACTTTTTTATTAAACATTTTAAAACATGTTTGTTTATTTATGTGGCTGTCTTGGGTCTCAGCTGCAGCACCTGGGTGTTTCTCCAGTTGTGGTGCGCAGGCTCCAGAGCTCACAGGCTCAGGAGTTGTGGTAATGGCATTAGTTGCCCAGTGACTTATGGGAGCTTAGCTCTCTGATCAGGGATTGAACCCTTATCCCCTGCACTGGAAGGCAGACTCTCAACCACTGGACCACCAGGAAAGTCCCCACTTTTTTTTTTTTAATTTATTTTTAAGAAGCTAAAATAAAATCAAGGAAGTGATACCAAGGACTTCTGTTTTAATTTAATCATTGTAGCAAAACACCTAATGTAATTTGCTGGAGTTGCCTTAAGAGTCCTTGGACAAATGTTTACATGAAGAATAAAGTAGCACTCCTAAAGTGATAAATTTGTAATAATTCCTCACATTTAACAGCTAAGTTGACAGAGAAATCAGAAGTCTGAAGATTAAATTCAACCCTTTCTGAAAACCCATCACAAAAAAACCTTCAGTTTAATATCTTTTGCCTAATTAAAGAAGTTCATTTAAGTACAATAAAAAAGGATATCAAATGAGACCTGCCAAATTATTTCTTTTGTGGAAGGGATAGTTACTTTTGTTGCTGAAATAATTTTCATTAGTGCTGTAGCTAAAGACTAGCAATTCAAATAATAATCTCTAATCCCATAGCTGGGGTTGTCATGCTAAAGATAACACCTGGTATCAATTGGTTAATGTGTTTCCAGTAGTTATTTTCCCAATCATGGTTCCTAAGTGAGCTCGGCCATATGTGGAACATATGCATTTGTGAAATCCCAGTCACAGCCATGGTGCAATGTGTGGCCACAAAATAATCCCTCTCAGTGTGTTTTCTCCTCTCACCCGTCCCTGTTTCCTTTGGATTTATTTATTTATTTATTTTTGGCTGTGCTGGGTCTTCGTTGATGTGTGTGGGCTTTCTCTAGTTGCAGTGAATGGGGGGCTACTCTTCAGCTGCGGAGTGTGGGATTCTTATTGTGGTGCCTTGTCTTGTTGTGGAGCACTGGTTTTAGGGCACACAAGCTTCAGTAGTTGCCTAAAGCACAGGCTCAGTAGTTGTGGCACACGGGCTTAATTGCTCCATGGCATATGGAAGCTTCCCAGACCTGGGATGGTACCCATGTTCCCTGCATTGGCAGGCAAACTCTTGAATATTGGACCAACAGGGAAGTCCCTGTTTCCTTTTTAGATTTGAAGCCATAATAATTCACTTGACTAGTATATCTTCTACACGAACAATAGTCTAATTAGGAAAAAAGAGGACTATCAACAAGCTTCTTGAAGAACTGTTTTTGTAGCCAAAAGAATTCTTAATAGAAACTTAGTTTGTAAATTCATGAAAATACTTGTTCCCATTTCTGTCAACTTCATTTTGCTCTTTGGGTCAACCAGTTTAGAATCTGTGCATGTAAACTGTCTTTATCTAATTTGGTAACAGGATTTTTACTACTAATGATAGGACTACGACCCCTCTACTTCAGACACTTTAGCAGTGGTTAGCTCTCAGCAAGAAGCCAGCACTTGCTGTCAGTACTCAATAAAGAAGCCACAAGCCAACACTGTGATTTACAAACTTGATATTCTCACCTCCAAGTTCTATTTTTTAAATTGAACCTCATCTTGAACTGAAAACAGTAAAATATAAAGATGATGTGTGTGTGCTTAGTCGCTCAGTCTTGTCTGACTCTTTGTGACCCCATGGACTGTAGCCCAGTAGACTCCTCTGTCCATAGGGATTCTCCAAGCAAGAATACTGCAGTAGGTTGCCATGCCCTTCTCCAGGGGATCTTCCCAACCCAGGGATCGAACCCATGTCTCCCACATTGCAAGCAGATTCTTTACCATCTGAGCCACCAGGGAAGCCCCAGTATAAAGATGATACTTTCACACTAATAGTTATTGTGTGCAAAAATTCTCAGTAATCTATCATGTTTGAGAATATTGGATATTATGGTTAGTAAGCTCTTGAGCGGAGAAGGCAATGGCAAGCCACTCCAGTACTCTTGCCTAGAAGATCCCATGGATGGAGGAGCCTGGTAGGCTGCAGTCCGTGGGGTCGCTAAGGGTCGGACACGACTGAGCGACTTCACTTTCACTTTTCACTTTCACACACTGGAGAAGGAAATGGCAACCCACTCCAGTGTTCTTGCTTGGAGAATCCCAGGGACGGGGGAGCCTGGTGGGCTTCCATCTATGGGGTCACACAGAGTCGGACACGACTGAAGTGACTTAGCAGCAGCAGCAGCAGCAAGCTCTTGAGACTTAAAAGCTTTATGCAGCATATGTGTACCTATACTCTAAACAGATTTATGAAGTAGGCAAAATTTACCTTTGACTGTGGTAGATCCACAGTCAAAGGAGTAGATCCTCTGACTACTACTCCTAAGGAGTAGATCCACCCTCCATGAGATCTTTCCTTGTTCACAAAGAACCTGTTCTTTTCTCTGTTGCCCTAATAGGCCACCTGGTCTTAAGGAAAGAACTGACTCTTAAAATAGAATCACATCACTCATACATTTAACTTATGTAAATATAACTATTCTTACTCATCAAAAGAGTTTTCAATGTGAGACAGAATGTATTTTAATATAAATATCATAGGTAATTCTGCCTAACATTATACCCAGTGAGCGTATGCTCCTGAGTGAGTGTTAAATAAAAAGTAGAAATCTGCTATGTTCTTCGAGGTCTGAGTTCCTGCTCACTTCTTATAGAATGAGCACCTGACCATTCTGAGGGTGTTTCAAGTGTTTTAGCTACATGATTTTCATCTCACATGTCTATGTAAGGTTTGAGTCCATTATATAGTTTGAGTTTTTTCTTTTGTATGAGTTTTATATTTGCATTTGAATAGGAATTAATAGAACTGATCTGCTTATAGAATTATTAAATCTCAACTAACTATGTAAAAGAAAGATAACTAGATCTAATGTTACTGTTTTCATCTTGAGGGAAAATTTGGGTGACACATTTTTATGTGGTTGGAGTTTTTGTTTGGTAATAGCACTTCTAAAATTACACCAAGTAAGCACTCATTTACTCTATAAAATCCAAAGACCAACCCTGATTTTACACACAGGTGCCCAATTTTTCCCAACACTATAATATAATAAATACCTCAACATTAAAACTATGTATTTTGCCTCTGCTTCTCAATTTTTTCATTTATAGAATGAAAGTATTTATACTTAGACACTCTCCAAATTCCAATTCTAGCTTCAGTTTATAATTATTTTACCTCTGAAACCTATGATTATTACATCAGATGTGGACTAGATGCTGAATACAGTTGTGTTGTTTAATCAGAGGAGATTTTAACATCCTGTAGTACTACAAAATCATCCCCATGAATTAAGGTTGCCATAACTTTTGCTGTGCAAAGATACCAATTAGTAGAGATTTATAGTTTTTAGAGCCTAATGAGGTTTCAGTTCAGTTCAGTCGCTCAGTCGTGTCCAACCCTTTGCGACCCCATGAGTCACAGCACGCCAGGCCTCCCTGTCCATCACCAACTCCCGGAGTTCACTCAAACTCATGTCCATCGAGTCGGTGATGCCATCCAGCCATCTCATTTTCTGTCGTCCCCATCTCCTCCCACCCCTAATCCTTCCTAGCATCAGACTCTTTTCCAGGGAGGTTTACCACACAGTAAATAAAGTGTACATTTTTCTACTCCCTAAATCCAATTTGAAAGAATAAGAAAAGTAAAAAAAAAAAAAAAAAACTAGATTTTAAAAACTTTTCTGGCCAACATTTGAGCTGAGATTTTCATTTAAGAATACATTTTTATAGAAAATAGCAGTGCACATCACAGAGTCTTAAATAGCATGGCTCATAAACGAAGTAACTTGTTTTTCTGAACTTATGGTCCATTGGGGAAGAAAAGACTGTCTTTACTAATTAGAATATTTTCATGCTTTTTTATGCTGTATCAGGAATATATTAATAACAATTGTTATTTTTTGGCTGCATGTTATGGACAAGGGCCCTGTAGAAAAAGGCACAGGACCCTGATCAGTAAGAGTTTCGACTCAGGTGCTAAACAAAAACCATAGAAAAATTTAAAGCATCCTATAAGCTTTTTGCTAGTACTTGTGGAACAGTGTTCCTGTTTTTCCCTGTTTCAGATTTATAATTGTTTCATTATTTTACCATAATTATTTCATATTAATTTTTATAAACTGTAAAAAATTTTATTAGGTTAGAGAGTAAACATATGATACTTTACTAATGGAGAAATATTGAGAATGTTGCTCAAGTGGAAACAAAAAAGCTAAAATTGTGGTAGCACTTCCTCCAGGTATTTAGCTCAAGCTTAAGCAGAGTTATCTGAAAAGTTAACAGGAAAAGAAACTACTTGCGAAGTGTTAAAACCACAATCTAAGAAAAAAATTCATAAAGTCATATTATAGAGTATTAAGAACTAAATGTCACAAACTTATTCAGTGGTATTTAATCAATATAGTTTTCCTCACCTAAGATAACAACAGCAACAAAAAGCACCAAAATCCCAACATTGGTGGCTGAGTTGTTTGGTGTTTTGTTTTTTTTTCTTCATTTTTCTGGAACCATGTGTCCAACAATAGTACTGTCTTTATATTACAGGCAAAGAATGATTTTCAGGCTTTCTGTATCTGACAGTTGGGGTGACAGTCCTAAGGTAAAATTCATATTAATTATTTGAAACTTTGAACTTATTTTTTCAGTCTGGCAAATCCTAAAGACAACCCATAAAAGCCAATTTTAACTGCTTTATTACCAGACAAAAGAGTTGGTAGGAAAAATGATGTTTACATTCTATTTTAGCAGTGTTTGAATGAGCAAATCAAACCTAAATTTTGACAGGGAATTTCAACAATACTTCCTCCCCATTCTACTGAATCACTTCTTCCCTCAGGAGACACTGGCAGAAGGTTCCAGTGAGAAGGGGTAGAAGTTCTAAATAGGTTGCTGGGATTGGGAAGCAATAATGGGGAGCCTCTTGAGGATTTCTGAAGGTCTTTGCTTTAGCAATGCACACAGCAGATATAATAAGGAGAGCAGTTGCTATGCTCTAAAGGTTCCAGAAGTTTAACAGTAAGCTCGTCCCTGTTAATCATTAACACATGAAAGAGGTTGTGAGGGTATATGAAGCCCCGTAAAATTCAGTGAATGTGTGTTCCTTTCCCTTCTCCCTTTGCTGTACAGTTACATCTTTGCCTTTGTCCCTGAGAATTCTCCTCCATCCCTCCACATTTCCTGCTCCCTCTCCATATATCTGCTTTCTCCCTATCTTTTACATTTACTTATCTTTTTCACTTTGATCCTTTGTAAAATTTGGGACCATAGAGGTATAATTCATACATAATAAAACACAATTCAATCTGCATTTTAAGATATTGCTTGACTTAGCTCTCTGAAGTCAGGGTCTGTTTTATTCATCAACTAACAGAATATAGTAGATACTCAAAATTCGTTGAGTGGGTAGTGAACAAATAAATGCTCTTTCTGAGGACAGTTCTTTAATGGAGTTGAAATTCTAGGATGAAGAGGAAACTAGACTCTAGAGTGCGTGGGGGTAGACTAAAGGATAGATAAGGAAGACAGTAACTGGGAGTGGTGGAAAGAAGGTGGGCTTCCACACTAATGGACAGGTTAGGAATGTAATGACTGATGGTGGGAGAGCAATTGCGTGAACTCACTCTCTCTCCCTCCCTTAACGCCATGGGGTCCAGGCGTTAAGGGGTCTACAGGGGTCCAGGAGTTTACAGAAGGAATAAGAAGAAAAGGGGTATTAAAAAGACCAGGCATGTATAAGATGAGAACAAATTTGTTAAGGAAACAAGTGAGTTTAAATCTTGGCTTTCATTTTGTCTGTATTTTTTAGGACTGGATTACATTACATTGCCAGTTTAGAAAATTCAGTGTAAGAATTCTAATACAAGACAGTATCTTACTTTCTCATATAAATGAAGGTAGTCCAGGACTGATTTAGAAGCTTCATATAACCGTCAGGTGCCCTTTTCATTAGCCTCAAGACGTGGCTTCCATCTCTAAGACAGATGTCCAGAATGGCTGCCCCAGCTCTGGAATCACATCCGCATTCCAGACAGAGGGAGAATTTACCAAGAATAAGCATATGCTTCCTCACTTTAGTGACATTTATTGTGCACACTCCGTTTTCCTTTGTAATCACATTGGCCAAAACTTTCCAACTTGGTCACACCAAGGAAAACTGGATAATTTACCTTTATTCTGAGTGGCAATATACCCAACTAAAGATATAGGTTTTTATTAACCATAGAAGAAGCAGAGAATCCACACTAGGAACAACTAGCCATCTCTACCACATTGACCAGTGGATTTTCTTGGAAGAATATCAGTAATAAAAGATGGACAAAAAGTTGTTAAAAGAAGCATTGTATTGTTTTTAAAATATAGATTCTCTCTTTTTTTAATTTATTCTTTAATTGGAGGCTAATTACAATATTGTAGTCGTTTGTGCCATACATTCACATGAATCAGCCATGTGTCCCTTTTCTCCACACCCTCTCCAGCATTTATTGTTTGTAGACTTTTTAATAGCAGCCATTCTGACCAGTGTGAGATGGTACCTCATTGTGGTTTTGATTTGCAATTCTCTGATTATGAGTGATGTTGAGCATCTTTTCATGTGTTTGTTAGCCGTCTGTATGTCATCTTTGGAGAAATGTCTGTTTAGCTCTTTGGCCCATTTTTTGATTGGGTCGTTTATTTTTCTGGAATTGAGCTGCATGAGTTGCTTGTATATTTTTGAGATTAATTCTTTGTCAGTTGCTTCATTTGCTATTATTTTCTCCCTAGATTATCTTTTAGTGTGTAAAATTGTTGAGGATAGGTTGTGCTTGACGTTAAATTATTTGCAGATATTCGGTAAACATTGCAATTAGAAGAAACATAGCATTACAGATACTAAATTTTAAAAGTGTATCAATACCTAGTAATTTTAATCTTAAATACACATTGTTCTAGCCTAGAACACCAAAAGGAGTAAATTTGAATATTTCACAAATGCCATGCTAAAGAGTGATTTAATTAATGATTTACATTGAAAAACAAATTGTGGCCACATTGTGCAGCATGCGGAATCTTAGTTCCTGAACCAGAGATTGAATCCATCCCCCCTGCAGTGGAAGCATGGAATTTTAACCACTGAACCACCAGGAGAGTCCCTTAATTTATATTCTCAATAAGACAGGGCTGCTGATCGTTCTTACTATGTAGTTCTCAAAGCTAATATTTACTGACGACTTATTATTCCAGTCACTGTTTTGTGATTTCATGTAATCCTCTGGCCTTCTAAAGTCACTAAAGTATCATTCCCATTATACAGATGAGGACATCAAGGCTAAAAGAGATTTAATTTTTCCTTGGAACCCAGGGTTGTTGGACTCTAATGCCAGTGCTTTTAGTCATTATACTTTATTGTTTCTTCTTTATAAATGTTTAATAGTATAATCTGATTTTCATCTTCTATCTACATAGAAAAATATCTCATTTTAAGTATTCTTTTCACTTAATCATACTGCTTTAAGTTCTAAAGATAATTGCAGAGGGACATTATGGAATAAAAAACAGCTGGAGGCATTTGTTCATAAGTGAACCATCACAAATAAAAGCAACCTCAATATCCTATCCATAAGCATCTCATCAAAACTGTCTTAGAGAATGCCACCTTTGCCTTATATGGTATTTGCTTAGTTATAAGGAGGAAGGAAGCAAAGGTTTCTTTGGAGATATATTTTCTTTCCATAATCCAGTTTTGAGGAGGTGTCATCTTAGGGATGACTCCCTCAGTAAAAATCTGAAGTTTTACCTGCTAAAAAATTCAGTTCACATTAACAGTAAGGATTCAGGCATTACTTTGACTCGTTTTCCTTACTCATAAGCTTAAGGCATTCATAACCAATTTTTAAGATTCTGCCTTCTTGACTTTCAGAATGTTTCCTACATGCATTTCTACTCTCATCATTCTGGCTTATGTGTCAGTTACCCCTTAACTAGACCATTACACTCTCTTCAAGTCTACCTGCCCTTAGCTTCTCCTCACCACTCAGACTATCTTCAGTTCAGTTCAGTTCAGTTGCTCAGTCGTGTCCGACTCTTTGCGACCCCATGAATCACAGCACGCCAGGCCTCCCTGTCCATCACCAACTCCCGGAGTTCACTCAAACTCATGTCCATCAAGCCGGTGATGCCATCCAGCCATCTCATTCTCTGTCGTCCCCGTCTCCTCCCACCCCCAATCCCTCCCAGCATCAGACTCTTTTCCAGTGAGTCAGCTCGTCACATGAGGTGGCCAAAGTATTGGAGTTTCAGCTTCAGCATCAGTCCTTCCAATGAACACCCAGGATTGATCTCCTTTAGAATGGACTGGTTGGATCTCCTTGCAGTCCAAGGGATTCTCAAGAGTCTTCTCCAGCACCACAGTTCAAAAGCATCCATTCTTCAGCGATCAGCTTTCTTCACAGCCCAACTCTCACATCCATACGTGACCACGGGAAAAACCATAGCCTTGACTAGATGGACCTTGGTTGGCAAAGTAATGTCTCTGCTTTTTAATATGCTATCTAGGTTGGTCATAACTTTCCTTGCAAGGAGTAAGCGTCTTTTAATTTCCTTGCTGCAGTCAGCATCCGCAGTGATTTTGGAGCCCAAAAAAATAAAGTCTGACACTGTTTCCCCATCTATTTCCCATGAAGTGATGGGACCGGATGCCATGATCTTTGTCTTCTGAATGTTGAGCTTCAAGCCAACCTTTTCACTCTCCTCTTTCACTTTCATCAAGAGGCCTTTGAGTTCTTTTTCACTTTCTGCCATAAGGGTGGTGTCATCTGCATATCTGAGGTTATTGATATTTCTCCCAGCAATCTTGATTCCAGCCTGTGCTTCTTCCAGCCCAGCGTTCCTCATGATGTACTCTGCATATAAGTTAAATAAGCAGGGTGACAATATACAACCTATTAGAGGCTTCTAATCTTCTAACATCAAAGACCAATCATTTCTTCTCCCTGCTTGACACACTTTTTTATGGTCTCTTGACTTCTTCCCCTCATCTGAATCTATAGCACTACTTATACTTTTAACTAAATTCCACCGTATGTAGTTCTTTATTGGATTATAAAGTTCCTTAGGGCTGGAATTATGTTTCTTTCATCTTAGTATGCTCTGAAATACCTTGTGTGGGTTCTTGCAAAGCACTGTGCTCCCTGTAGAGAGCTGTTAAATGAAAGTTGTTAAATTCTTTGCTCCCTTTAAGGTCAAAATGTGATTTTAAAAAAATTACAGCCTGTTTCCCTCTAGCAGTGGTTATAAAAAGTATATCTTCTTCCTACCTTTGTCCTGACCCTGATTCAACCCTCCCCTTCCTTAAGGGGTTTAGGTAGATAGAAGAAAAGAAGACTTGGAATGTCTCTTTTATTGAGATTGAGGTCATCTTCCAAGTTACATTCTTTCTTATTTAAGCAAGCCTATACATGTATCTGTCTTTTTACTTGTTCATATAACTTCAAGGATATGTGTGTTAGTTGCTTAGTTGTGTCCAACTCTTTTCGACTCCATGGATAGTAGCTCACTAGGCTTCTCTGTCCATGGGATTCTCCAGACAAGAATACTGGAGTAGATTGCCATTCCCTTCTCCACACTTTAGAGACGGTGAGCCCTAAATGTGTTTCTTGATCTTATATCCCTCCTTACTTCCTCTGATTCACTCATTATGTGCCAGAGGACTCAGTGCTGGACAACATGGGTCATTTCTTACCCTTGGAACTTTCAGTTTAATAAGAGAGACTGGCTAGCCCACTAGGGATTACAGTTCAGAGATAAGTGCTTTAACAAGGGAAATATTTAAGGGAAATATTTTATCTCAGGGATGGAGGGGTCAGAAAAGGCTTCTCCAAGGCAGTGACTTCTAACTTCAGACTAATGGTGAGAAGTGGGTTTGGATTAGAGGGAACAGAATTGTAGTCAGAGGTAAGAGCATGTGCACAAGTCTAGGAATGATCCTTGTGGGCAAACTATGAAGTTTGGTAAAGTCGTAAGGCTGAAGGAGGGGAATAGTTAGTCTCACTACCTCTTCCTTAGATGTGCACAGGTTTCCTTTGCCTATACTCATTTTGTACGCTTATGAGAGACACTGCTTTCACTACTTTATGCCACCACTCAGAAAGCTTTTAGGGCTCCATTATTGCCTTTTGCTATCTCTTGTTTTCTCTTTCACTGGCTTTGTAGGCTCCCTAAAACTGACCCTAACTTATTTCTCACTGCTTACCAACTCATATCCCCTGCCAGGGACAAGACAGTCTCCTTATAGTCTTTAGGAGTTCATCAAGCTTGTTTTCTACACTGTGCCATTCCCCTCTACCCATCTTTCAAGCCTTCACTGACACTCTTCCTGCATATTTCTAGTGTTGCCCTCATTGTTTCTGAGTCTTTATCCTCAACTGGATTGTAAGCTCCCTGAGAGCTGGCTCAGAAGCTACATTTTAAACTATTGAGTAAGGGAAAGGAAGGGGCATTGGACCTGAAGTCAGATAGACCCACCTCTGACTCCATCTCTACCACTTAAAGGTTGGCTGGTTCTTTGTTGGGTAATATAAGAATAATGAGCTCCATTTCACAAGGTTTGTTGTGAGAAATTGCACAAGTCACTCCATGTGAAATTTATAGACTATAACACTCTATATGCACTTGCATTTTGTTTCACAGTCCTATAGAGTTATAGTCATTATATAATGTGTGATTTTATGGTTCCTTCCAAGACTTTGGATCTTGAGAATTTCAGACAGTTATTTTTCCTTTGTGACATGAAGGAGTGAAGTGAAAGTTGCTCAGTCGTGTCCGACTCTGTGACCCCATGGACTATAGAATCCATGGAATTCTGGAGAATTACTGGAGTGGGTAGCCTTTCCCTTCTTCAGGGGATCTTCCCAACCCAGGGATCAAACCCAGGTCTCCCGCATTGCAAGTGGATTCTTTATCAGCTGAGCCACAAGGAAAGTCCAAGAATACTGGAGTGGGTAACCTATCCCTTCTCTGGCAGATCTTCCCAACTCAGGATTCGAACCGAGTCTCCTGCATTGCAGGCCGATTCTTTACCAACTGAGCTACCAGGGAAGCCCGAATATGTCCTTTGTGACAGATTTCTGTCTAATCCAGGTCCTGGTCATTTTTATTTTTTCTCTTTTTCACCTGTTTCCACCTTACTCTCAAACTTACGGATGAAATCACTTTAGGCAGCCAAGAAAATAGGTTGAGACATGAAAAAGTTCATTTTCCCAATTTATCAATACACTGATGAAATCTTCTACTGTCTTCTTCAGGCAGCTTATACTGTATGCATAAGAATCAATTACTTAGCATCCACACCTTTATATGAACGCTCTAGACGTAAAGCACTGCTCAAGCCATTGTGGGCATTCGTAGTCCTAAGTAGTTTTTCTGATATCCCTGCTTCCCCAGAACCCATTATTCTTATTTTTTATTTTTATGCCTCTCTTCAGATGATTCTCAAATCAAAGGGTTCTATCAGTAACTTCTTATCAGGAACTAAAGCTCAGATTCTGAGGGTTCCAGAGCTAGGGATCTTGTTTATGCTTTTCTAGGACCAAAGAATGAGGAAATCCGAGGAAGCAGACACATGCCTCTAATCCCAAGTGTCAGGGAAAGCTATGGCCAAGTTAAAAGGCCATTTTATTAATTTTTACCTACCACAATACTAGAGGAAAAGAAGGGACCCAACATACTGATGTTGGTTACCTTACTAAGAGCTTATATTTTCTGTCAGTCTTTGACTACATCTAAGAACTTACTGCAAGGAGATCCAGCCAGTCCATTCTAAAGGAGATCAACCCTGGGTGTTCATTGGAAGGACTGATGCTAAAGCTGAAGCTGCAATACTTTGGCCACCTCATGCGACGAGTTGACTCACTGGAAAAGACTCTGATGCTGGGAAGGGTTGGGGGCGGGAGGAGACGGGGACGACAGAGAATGAGATGGCTGGATGGCATCGCCAACTCTGTGGACATGAGTTTGAGTAAACTCCGGGAGTTGGTGATGGACAGGGAGGCCTGGCGTGCTGTGATTCATGGGGTCGCGGAGAGTCGGACACAACTGAGCGACTGAACTGAACTGAACTGAAGAACTTTACTGAGGGGATTGAAGAAGCTCAGGAAAATAGACTTTAATTGAATGCAGATTTATATAGGAAAATAATGAACACTTCCTTCCTTACCAAAAAATCTGCTTATTATTGGAGAAGGAGTGTTTCAGTGGGAGAGGAGGTGGTATAAAAATGGCAACATTTAAAATTCAGCATTCATGGCATTTTAGGCAATAATTCACCCTCAAGAAAAGTATTTAATAAAGCGGAATCAAACCTACTGCTCATAAGAATTTTTCTGAAAAGTAAAATTGCCCTGAATCAAGTGCACTTAGTCTGGAGACCACCTTTTTGGTACAATTACTGTATTTTAAACCATGGTTTCATTGTTCCTAATAGTGTCTTTAGTCATCAACAGCTAGGAAAAAAATTCTTTCTAGGACATGGAGCTTTGCAATCTTTAGGAAGTGTAGCTTTTTGAAATCCCTCATAGAACTCAAGACCATTTTTGCCACTTTAGTCCCCCATTTACTGCTTACATTATTGCACATGTTTAAGAATAAATAATTTTCTTAAGCAGAGAGGATAGAAAGTATCTTGAGTTCATCATTTTCATATGCTAAATGTATTTGAGTAATCATGAAACTGTAAGAATTTTAGATTATCAAGTGAATTTAGACTCTAAATGTATATGACAATGTACATTTTCTAGGTAATCTTCAAACCCAGTTCAAAGACGCCTTTTCTCATGCCGCCAATAGGCACCACTGTGCCATTCCAGTACCGTTTTTTCATTTTTTCATCTGCAGAGTTTTTTGAAATATTTTTGGTGGTATTATTTTCTGATACAAATAACCATTGTTTAGGGACTTTTTAAAAGTATCTCTTTGTTCAACATACTGCTTACATGCCCCAGCATTTGGTCTGTCCCAGGTCTTGAGATTAAGGGAATTTTTTTTTAATTATAATTTTTAATTATTAGATTCTTTGTCCCTATGGTATGTGTTGCCCAGTTTTCCATGTGTTATCAGCTAATACTGCTTTTTAGGAAGTGCTTTTTTATGACCCAAGGATTTAAAAGCAAAACTGTGTTACTTAACCCAATCTTACTCCAATTTCTACCTGCTCTAGTCTCTGGAAGAAAGATCACTTTACTTTTTGCCATATTGAGTTAACGTAGCAGAACATCATCAAAACAAGACATAGACTGAAAGAAAGTATTTACAACACATATATCAGATAAAGCACTTGTATACAGAATAAAGACCACTTTAAACTCAGTAACAAGAAGACACCCAGCCAAGTTTTTAAAAAATGAACAAAAAATTTGAACTGACACTTCATGAATGAAGATATATAATGACCAATAAGCATATGAAATTATGTTCAATATAGTTATCCAAGATATGCCAATTAAAACCACAATACATTTTATTTTGCCTTATACATAAGGACATCTCGATTTCAGCACTTGATATTTTGGGCCAGGTAATTCTTTGTTGTGAGGGGTTGCCCTGTGTGTTGTAGGATGGTTTGGCAGAATCTTTAGCCTCTACCAAGTACATGTCAGTGGCAGCCCATCTACCTACCAGTTGTGAAAACCAGAAATGTATCCAGACATTGTCGGATGTCCTCTAGCCAGGCAAAATCACCCCCACTTAAGAACCATTACACTACATCCATTTGATTGAAATGAAAAATATTGACTCTGCTAAGGGTTGGTGAAGACGTGAAGCTTCCGGAACTCTCTGGTACACTCCTGGCAGTAATCTAAAAATGATACAACCACTGTGGAAAACAGTTTGGCAGTTCCTTGCATCCCCGGTGGCTCAGAGGGTGAAGAATTGCCTGCAATGCAGGAGACCTGGGTTTGATCCCCGGGTTGGGAAGATCCCCTGGAGAAGGGAAAGGCAGCCCACTTCAGTATTCTTGCCTGGAGAATCCCTGGACAGAGGACCATGGGGGGCTACAGTCCATGGGGTTGCAAAGAGTCGGACACAATTGGGCGACTAACATATGCACGTGCTTATTATGAGCTGGCCACTCCACTCTAAGTGAAGAAAATGAATACATACATTTATACAAGGCTCTTTCAGATCTTTAAGGAATATACTATCCTACTTAGGTGAAGAGCTTTTCATGTCACAGGTTTTTTCTTTGTTGACATATAGTTTCCTTACTAAGATCATTTTGCTTACTCAGATCATTTTGCTTCTTTCTGAACCAAAGCTCCTTCAGTGAGGATCTACTGGGGTAGATTCTTACTTTTTTTCTTTTAAAATGCATTTCTTCCATTCACTTTCTTGAAAGATAGTTTCATATGCGAATACAATTCAAGAATGGCCATTTTCTCTTGGTGCTTCAAAGACACTATTTCCCATTCTTCTGACTTCCATTGTTAAAATTAGGTTATCAGTTTAGTTTTTCCTTTGTAGGTAATCTGACTTTTCTCTTGGTTAACCTTTAAGATCTTTCCTTTTTCTTGGAATTTTTCAGTTTTACTGTGTCAAAAGATATATATTTCCTTTCAGTTATTCTGCATTGTGCTTGCTGGAAAAATGAGGATTGGTGTCTTTAATCAGTTCTGGAAAAATCTCAGCCATCATCTCTTAGAATATTGCTTTTCTACTTTAAGAACTCATTAGATTTATATTAGACCTTCTATTCCATCTTCCATGTTTTTTAATTTCTTCTTTCATATTTTCCATCTCTCTGTGTTATGTGCTACATTCTGGAATATTCAGATTTTCTAGTTTATTAGTATTTTCCTCCTCATCTATGCTAAATATGCTGTTTATCCATTGAATTTTGTTTCGGTTATAAAAATCTATATTTAATACATTTTTAAATCCGTCTTTTTTTATGGCTTATTGTTCCTCACCCATACTTTCCATTTCCTTTAAAGATTTAAGAAATGTATTAAACTGGTGTTCTCTATCTATAATTATAATACCTGAAGTCTTGAAAGTTTGAGTCAGGTGATCATTGTTTCTTCAGACCTCAATAATGTTGTTTTTTTCCACAGTATGTTTTATTATCATAAGCTCATATTCATTGGAATTTTATCTCCTTCAGACATAAGCTGCATTTCTGACTGGAGCCTGGGGGACATAACCAATCCACTTTAACTGAATCCTTGCCTTTTTTGATAGTTTGTTTTCAGTCCAGGTAGGTAAAGGGATTTTAGGCCCCAGTTCCTCATGTGTGAGCCACTTTGTGCTTGTAAATTTTCAGGGGAGATTTCATCCCTTCTACCAAGAACAAAAGTTGAAACAGGAAAATTTTCTATTTCCTTTTGTAGATGAGGTGTTTTTCCCTAGTTAATGCCTTCAGTGATAGTTTAGCTCTTTGAGGTTGGCATTATGATGAGGTCTCTTGCCCACCCTCCAGTTTCCCAAGCCCTAGGCTTTGCTATCTGTTCCCTGTGTTGCTGCTCTAAGTTACTGGGCATTTATAGCTCCCAGGCTTTGAATAATCCCTACCTCCTTGGATTCCTCCCATTGGTCATTTTTTACTTCTGAAGATTTATTACTTTGCCAGTTCAGCTATACCTTTTAAATTATATTTCTTACAGAAATATTTGTAGGTGTTTTGTACAACATGAGAAAGAATTTTGGAGGTTAGTTATTACCCTAATCTGTCAGAGAGTGGTGCTATTAGAGTTCTTTAAGGCTTAGGTCAGAGTGCACTTTTAGTAAACAGCTTGCTGCTGTGCTGTCCATGTTCTTATTTCTGCTTTTTAGGATTTTTCTGACTGTTTCCTTGCGATCAAATGGTTGACTATCATTCTTTCTCTGTCAGTTAAAACAGTAGTTCCTACTTGCTTCTAAATTACTGTGGACTTAGAAACTAAATAAATAAGCTAGTTATAATTTTGTACAAAATAAAAGTAAATTATCTCTAAGGTAAACCAAAGGATTTCCTCTTGAGTACAGTACATACTCTTTGGTATTAATATATATATTCTGTGGCATCTGTTTAACTTTTATTCTAAATTCTCAAGCTTGTCAAAAAAAAGTCAATTCAGGTATAAAGAAATATTACTATATTAATAGTCTATAATAATCACCTCAGTTCATTTCAGTTCAGTCGCTCAGTCGTGTCCGACTCTCCGCGACCCCATGAATCACAGCACGCCAGGCCTCCCTGTCCATCACCAACTCCCGGAGTTCACTCAAACTCATGTCCACAGAGTCAGTGATGCCATCCAGCCATCTTATTCTCCGTTGTCCCCTTCTCCTCCCGCCCCCAACCTTTCCCAGCATCAGAGGCTTTTCCAGTGAGTCAACTCGTCGCATGAGGTGGCCAAAGTATTGCAGTTTCAGCTTTAGCATCAGTCCCTCCAATGAACATCCAGGATTGATCTCCTTTAGAATGGACTGGTTGGATCTCCTTGCAGTATAAGGGACTCTCAAGAGTCTTCTCCAACACCACAGCTCAAAAGCATCGAATCTTCGGCGATCAGCTTTCTTCACAGTCCAAGTCTCAATAATCACCTATTTGGCCAGAATTACTGATTTTCAAATGTAGAAGAAAATATTTTAAGGGATTTGTTTGTGTAAATAATCACTAGATATAATCCTACTAAGTAAATCACTCTGAATTCTATATTTCATTTTTTTTCAGTAGGCAATACGATATTTAGCCACTAAGAAAAGTTACCGTATTTTCTTATGTTTGAAGTCTTTTATACTGACTAATAATGATTGTGTGCCAGTTTGTCTTCATTTATAATTTCATTTTTCCCTTTTATATAAAACGCTATAATTTTTCTAGATGTTATAGAGCATTTTTATTCTGGCAGTAGCATCAGTGGAGAGTCCCTCTAGATTTCCTGGAAAGGGATGATGTTCTAATGAATTGGGTGGTCACAGAGAGTGACTGGCTGAACGGTCAGTTATACAAAAGAGATTGCAGAGAAAATAGTACAGGGAAGAGATGAAGAGGAAAGTTCATGGTCCATTGCCCTCTTTCCTAATTGACACGCAATCACTATAATATTAACAGTGAAAAGAATACTAAATCTATGAGACATCATCATGGTATAGTGGAAAGAACATGCCCTTGGAGGCAGACAGACTTAAGTTCTAACCTTCACTCAAGCCCCTTGTTTGCTCTGTAAACTTAGGTATTTAACCTCTTTGTCTCGCAGTTTTTCATTTCTGAGGGGCATCCCTGGTGGCTCAGTTCAGTTCAGTCACTCAGTCGTGTCCGACTCTTTGTGACCCCATGGACTGCAGCATGTCAGGCCTCCCTGTCCATCACCAACTCCTGGAGTTTAATCAAACACATGTCCATTGAGTCAGTGATGCCATCCAACCATCTCGTCCTCTGTCGTCCCCTTCTCCTACCACCTTCAATCTTTCCCAGCATCAGGGTCTTTGCAAATGTCAGCTCTTCGCATCAGGTGGCCAAAGTATTGGAGTTTCAGCTTCAACATCAGTCCTTCCAATGAACATTCAGGACTGATTTCCTTTAGGATGGACTGGTTGGCTCTCCTTGCAGTCCAAGGGACTTTCAAGAGTCTTCTCCAATACCACATTTCAAAAGCATCAATTATTTGGTACTCAGCTTTCTTTATTGTCCAACTGTCACACACATACACGACTACTGGATAAAAACATAGCCTTGACTAGACGGAGCTTTGTTGGCAAAGTAATGTCTCTGCTTTTTAATATGCTGTCTAGGTTGGTCATAACTTTCCTTCTAAGGAGTAAGCGTCTTTTAATTTCATGGCTGCAGTCACCATCTGCAGTGATTTTGGAGCCAAAAAAATAAAGTCTATCACCGTTTCCATTGTTTCCCCATCTATTTGCCATGAAGTGATGGGACTGGATGCCATGGTCTTAGTTTTCTGAATGTTGAACTTTAAGCCAACTTTTTCACTCTCCTCTTTCACTTTCATCAAGAGGCTCTTTAGTTCTTCTTTGCTTTCTGCCATAAGAGTGGTTTTACCTGCATATCTGAGGTTGTTGATATTTCTCCCAGCAATCTTGATTCCAGCTTGTGCTTCATCCAGCCTGGCATTTCTCATGATGTACTCTGCATATAAGTTAAATAAGCAGAGTGACAATGTACAACCTTGATGTACTCCTTTCCCAATTTTGGACCAGTCCACTGTTCTATGTCTGGTTCTAACTGTTGCTTCTTGACCTGCCTACCGGTTTCTCAGGAGGCAGGTCAGGTGGCCTGGTATTCCCATCTCTTGAATTTTCCACAGTTTGTTGTGATCCACACAGGCAAAGGCTTTAGTGTAGTCAATGAAGCAGAAGTAGCTGTTTTTCTGGAATTCTCTTGCTTTTCCGATGCTTCAACAGATGTTGGCAATTTGATCTCTGGTTCCTCTGCCCTTTCTAAATCCAGCTTAAACATCTGCAAGTTCTTGGTTCACGTACTGTTGAAGCCTGGCTTGGAGAATTTTGAGCATTACTTTGCTAGCATGTGAGATGAGTGCAATTGTGCAGTAGTTTGAATATTCTTTGGCATTGCCCTTCTTTGGGATTGGAATGAAAACTAACCTTTTCCAGTCCTGTGGCCACTGCTGAGTTTTCCAAATTTGCTGGCAGATTGAGTGTAGCACTTTCAAGAGCATCATCTTTTAGGATTTGAAATAGCTCAACTGGAATTCGATCACCTCCACTAGATTTGTTTGCAGTGCTACTTCCTAAGGCCCACTTGACTTCACACTCAAAGATGCCTGGCTCTAGGTGAGTGATCACACCATTGTGGTTATCTGGGTCATTAAGATCTTTTCTGTATAGTTCTTCTGTGTATTGTTTCCAACTCTTAATATCTTCTGCTTCTGTTAGGTCCATACCATTTCTGTCCTTTATTGAGCCCATCTTTGCATGAAATGTTCCCTTGCTATCTCTAATTTTCTTGAAGAGATCTCTAGTCTTTCCGATTCTATTGTTTTCCTCTATTCTTTAGCTAAACATAGAGTTAGTCTCCAAATATTTTTTAATTTCCCTCTAACTTCCTAGGGATGTATAGAATATAATGAAATATTGAGAAGTATACATATATACATTTTTGACAGCACCCTACACTATTGGTAGCAAATCTCCTTATGTTTAGTACGTGGTAAGTTCAGGAGACAACTGATATGGCAAGTCAAGCTGATGTATTTAAAGTAATTATCTTTTTAGGGAGCTAAAACTTGCAAATGATTTAAGCAGTACTTGAAGAAAAAAACAACGAAAAAAGTCGTTCTCAAAGATTGTTAGGGAAAATATTAGAAACGCTTTAGAATACTTTATAAATTTGGCAAGTCAAAAATAGAATGAAGAAAATTCTTCACTATTGTTTCATTGTGTTTTTATGTTTATACTTCAAGTAACTCTGTCAATTTAAGCAAATACTTAGGTTTGAGCTAAACATTACAATGATGAAATCTGTAACTCTGAAAACTTCCTTCTCTCAAGGATATGTATGGAGTAATAGAAATGAAAAAAATTTTACATAGAATGGCACTGTACAATTTGTTGTTTGCTTGCTTGTTTCAAAGATTATATGTGTATGTGGTTGTTTTTAATCATATTTTACATTTTTGGATCCGGACTGCAGCATTTTCTTGTTTGGTAGGTAACTCCTCTCGAATCCCCTCATGAATTTTAGAAACTGAGTAATACGGAATTTAAAAAGAGGAGAATCTTATACATATTCTTACCCTTATCCTCTATCCACAAATAAGAAAGAAAATTTCCCACAAAATTCTATATACTATTACAAATATAAAAATAGTTTCAAGATAACTTTAATGTATACAGTGTCTGGCACAATAAAAATGAAAACAAAATTATCATGACATTATTAAAATCGGATATATTTAGTTAAAGGTTGATAAAAGGATTTTATCTTTCTTTATGTTACTTTTAACCCAGGACAGTCTAATCTGTTACATAATTTGTCTCTGCTCTGACACTGTATAATTTAAAAGCAAAAAAACACACATTGAAGGTTGGACTTCTTTGGTATCTGGAGTGGTTGAGGCCTTACCTCTTTGTCTGCTTTCTGATTGGCTGAAAACTGTTGCTAAACTTGTTTCTTTGTTCTTTGGGAAAGTCAAAAGTTGAGTGTGACCTATTTGAACTGTATCCTGCTGCTTTTGACTCTGCTTTTGCCTTCCTCCTGATCCATATGCTTTTTTCTGATATTTTTTGAAGTTTAGATTTTTTTAACCCATCAATTTGTAAATTTAGTGTTCTGTATTTTAAGGTTTTAGTTGTACCTTTATAAAGCACAAATTACTATGGTTTAATTTTTTTTTAATCTGGTTGAATACTTGAAAGTTGAATTTTCTGTCAGAAAGCATGTTCTCATTGTAAAGAGTAAATACACTATTTAAAGACCTGCCTGTCACAAACACAAAAGATTAGCTTGGAGATCAATAATATCCTTATTGTTAATAAAAACAGTTCCGAAGTTCATCATTGAAAAATTTAGTAGGTCAACTTTTTGTGTTTTAGGTTAAAAGCTACTATTGATCATATTGGCATGTACGTTACTGAAGGATAAGATTGACTTTATTCATGTTTCTGGAGAAGGGCTAGAAGGATTGACAGTCCTTTCAGTTATAGACCAAATCCAGGACAGCTTAAATAAAAGTTCTACTGGAAGACAAGTTTCATTTTTCATTCAGTAAACCATAATCAAGCCATTGTGGTTATAAGAGCCTTTCCTCTAAGGCTGTATTTGGCATTGATGGGAATGAGACTTTGAACTAGATTTCCCCTAGCACTCCTTAAGAACCGGCATAAATCCTGGGAACATTCTCTGAACCTTAAAGCCTGACCCAAGCCTTGAATGAACAGCATTGGGAGCTACAGACTAGATGGATTTTCTAAACCCACTGGGAGTTCTAGTGAACAGAACAGGAGATGTGGCATGTATATAAAAGTAATATTCACATGTCTGATTTTTTTTTTTTTTTTTGGTCAGCATAGTCTTTAGTGAAACAATATTATCAGGATTCTGATTTATATACAATATCTAAAACTGGTGTTTTACTAATAAATGATCTCTTTAAAGTTCATATAAGTTACATTATTAATCCAATTAGTGAGAACAATGAGGCTATCTTATGTTTTAAGCAAATTTGAAATAAACAGGTTATAGATTATAGTTACAGTATTTCTGTATTTTCTTATATTCATAATATCAGAGAAATCTGTATTTACACAGCAAAGTACCTAGATGCTGTGGCAGCCCACTCACTACTATAATTTTACTCATTGAGCAGAGGCAGACAGGCATGAATATTTTTTTAAAGGCAAGAACACACAAACTATACCCTTCCTTGTCACTGACAAATTTATAAGAATGTTCAAATGTATACTCACAGAAAAGATGGAGAAAGTTTTATTTATTCCAGTATCTAAATTATTATTTTGATGGTTTCCAGTGCATTTAATGTTTATATATGTTTGTAGGTTACTTTGAAAAAAAAAAAAGCTCAAATCTAATAATTTATAATATATTTAAAGTACTTGCAAGAAATACAATTCTGAAATCACTAGTAATGTACAAAGAAGCCTGATATAGGAGGAGGCCAGGATCTGGTTAGCTTAAAGCATATAATTCTTGATAAAATCAGGAATTATATTCACAGAGTAGAACTTTAAAGCTGAAGTAAATTTTGAGCACTCATGAAGTTCAGGAGCCCTTCATTTTAAATTTGAGGGGACTAAAACTAGAAGGGTTGTTAAGAAATTGCCATACCTTCTGGGTTTTTGTTTTTCTTATTTGTTTGTTTGGTACCCCACCCTCCAGAGTTGGACAGTAAAGTAGATGATTCCCTATTTAATGTTCCTTGACAGAATCCCAAGCTATCAGCCAATCTGTGTGACTTACACAAGAGGTTTAAGTCTAAATAAAATAGATGTCCAGTCTCAAATTAAGATATTTCTGCTTGCCTATAGATTTAAAAAACTAAATGCATATAGTTGGCATTCAGTAAATATAGATAATAAATGACTGAATACTAAGTGTTTACGTAGTATTAAGATTTGTTAATTGGTAAAATAACAGCACTGACATCCATACATAAATCTATGCCCAAATATATTTTTTTAATTACAGATATAATGAGTTTAAAAAGAATATTACCTTCTTTAACTTGTAATGTCTGAATAAAATCCTATTTTAGTATTTCTCAATTACTTGCCAAAAATTAGGAAAATCAGAGTTTCTATCACTGCAAATGAAATGATCTTGAATTCTGTTCAAACTTAAACTCATGTAAAAAAAATAATTTTTAAAGTTACATTATTCTTTGCTTTTTAGTATTTTTAGCTAAACAGAAAGATAGTAGTAACAAGTGAAAATAAATTTATTTGTTGAACTATGATGTCCTGAATGTACTCACATCCTTTGGACAAAGGGAAACGTGGCCCACAGAGGTGCAGTGAGGTTTTGGAGGGCAGAAAAACAGATGAGCAAGTACAGTGAAATGCCATTATTTCTGAAACACTTAATAGCATGCAAGTAGTTTGTAGATGTGGCCTTGTATTTTGTGACCGAGTTAAAGATCTACAACTTAATACCCTTTTGAAAAACAGGAGATCTCAGAAGGAGGCAAAGAAAGAAGGTGATTTAAAGGATCAAAGGACCTTCAACTAAAGATTGTCACAAAGGAACTGAGTAGGGGGTTCTTTGAGCTGTGTTAGAAAAACATATATTATTGAACTCTATTCACTGCTTGGTAGTACTAATCATGGTGAAGGGGCATGGATAGAGAGGTCAGGATAGCTGTTATAAACAAAAAATAATTTGATTAAAAGATTTAGAATATTGTCATTAGGATTTTGTTTCTTTGAATGAAAATTATCTCCAGTATGAATAAAACATTCAAAATTCAGACATGATTAAGCTGATGACTTACAAATATGCATTTAGCCTAAACTCTTTAACTATGGGTAAATTCAGTTCCATAAAGTCTATGGGCTCAGGATAAGTTGAAGACACTACGTTTGACTTTATTCCGTTTTGAAAAGATAATTTTTTTATATTATGCCAGACCAATATATTCCTTGGACTTAAAATTATAGGTTACATATTTAAACCAGTTACTGCCGAGTGCCCACAAACAGAAGCATTTTGAGAATTTAAAAAATATTTTCACATGTGTTTTTAGGTAGAGATGAAATCTGGCCCCTCATAAACTACTTTAAATATAACATATATGCATAGTCTGAGAAATATGTTCTACTTCAACATGTCATACATTAAGTTTCTTCCATTACTTTTTTTTTTAAGTTGGTATCTTAAGTTCATAAGTTGAACTCCTAGGAACATATGGGGAAAAGTCCTAACTCTCAGTTTCCCACTACACTCACCTTTTTCCTGAACCCTGTCCTATTCCAAGTTAAACCTATTCCTTCTTATTTACCTCAAAACAATACTGAAAAGTAATTAGCTTCTAAAAGTTGTAATGAATGAATTCTCCCATCTAACTTTGGTATCTCAACTGGCACTTTCTTTTCCTGATATTTCACTTTAGATAAGCCTGTGGATGTTTAAAGCCAGACTTGGGCTTTAAAATGTTCATAAATTTGTCAAACAATGGTATGAATACAGGTGGTGTCTGACTTGTAAGTACCTGCCTGACTTAACAAGTGAGCCATATGTACCATTGCCCAAACCTTTATGGCCTCTATCTTGGTAGTGCAGGAGAACAGGAACAGAAAAATCAAAGGAGCTTGGGACTACCTGGGGTTCCTGATGAGAAGAGACAATGAAAAATAGAATTTGCTTGTTACAGCTGGAAAGGACAAGCTGATTCCCAAGCAGAGTGAGCCTGCCTGCCTGCCTAAATAGTGATCCCAAGGCCTCCAAGAGTGTTTGTCTGGAAGGCCCAAATCTTTTATAATATGAATAAGGTAGGAGATTGGGTAGACCCAGGTGAGTTATGTAGTGGGGGAGTTTGGGGTAGCATGAAGTCAGCAAAGGTCTGGGAAGACACTGAGGAATGATAGGGATAGAGAAATAGAGGAAAGCAGCTCTCAAAGACCAAGGCCACTGATTCCATGATTGCTTTTTACTTTTCTTTTTTTTTAAGCCAGATCTCACCCTGAGATAAATAGATCTCACAAAAAGGATACATTTTTCTTTCTTCCTGCCTTCTCTTGCTCTCAGAATCAAGAACTTAGGCTAACATACAATTATTCTAATTTTTAAAATATTCATTAAAGGCAGCAGCTTAGCTTCTGCTGCTTGGATTCAGACAGACCTAGGCTCTAAACTCAGTCTACGTTTGACTACTTTTACAACTTTGGATGAATTACCAATATTTTACGTTTCAGTTTTACAGATTTTTAAAATAGAAGTAATTGTATCTGCCTTACATGTGTAAAATCCTTAGTGTCTGATATTTTGGTCTTATTATCATTAGTCTGGAAAGCCTGACCATGACTTGGCATGCTTATTCTTTGAGGAAAGGGATTTTCTAATGTAAAACTACTGACACTATTTGGAATATTACTTGTTTACAAATATGAGTGCTGGTCTGTTTCTAAAACCCTATATAAAAATTTTAAACTGTGCATTTCTAAAAGAAGAAACAATGAAAGAGAAAAGAGAGCAAAAATTTGTCAACATTATTGCTTCTTTATAAGTAATATAATTCTAAAAATTAAATTGAAGAAGTGAAAAAAGTAGAGGACAAATAAGAGAAAGGATCTCAATGTACCCAAAACATGATGTTGAAAGGAAAAATGTGCTTAGCAGGCAAGCTATATATAAGAAACAGGAAGATATCAACTAGAGGAGGAAAATCTAGACAAAATTAGTAAGCAGAAGTAATATTATAAACCATAATTCATTCCAAATAAAAAATGTTTTAAATGACAATAGGGCATTTTTTCAAAAAGCTAAAACTACATAAATCTAACAAATCCCACTCCCATTCTTAAAGGAGTTGTTTGGTTTAATGGCTAAAATCATTGTTATGTGTGTCTAACCAATTAATAAATATTTCTATTCTGAAGAATAGATCTACATATCTACAGTACTTTAATTCACTTTCAATTTCTTTAGTTAATAAAAAATTCAAGGTTTAATATGTGGCCAATGAAAGTGTAATTATACCTTTTGCCCTGACTAGTATTTTATTAAAATATACCTATTCTTTTTCATGAATTGACTATATTTTTAAAAGTCTAATGGGTTTAGCGAAGCCACTTAGTCAAGAGAGCATACAATTTGAGATTTATCTCCTGAATTTCAAAAACAAGAGTATAAGGCATCATTTTCTTTCTCACGTGCATGGTGGGTGCGTGCTCAGTCATGTCCGACTCTTTGTGACCCCATAGACTATAGCCTGCCAGATTCCTCTGTCCTTGGGATTTCCAAGGCAAGAATACTTGAGTGGGTTGCCATTTCCTACTCCAGGGGATCTTCTCGACCCAGGGATCAAACCCATGACTTCTATGTCTCTTGGATTGGCAGGTGGATTCTTTACCGCTGTATCACCTGCGTAGCCCCAACAGAGACAAATCCACCTTCATCCCTGCACTTTGCTTCATTTCCATTGTTCTTTAGAACACCATCTTGCCTTTGCCACAGTTGCCTCAACAATCTTCATAACATATCTTTCTATCTCTAGTTTTGCCTGAACCTTAGCTGAAACACAAATTTGATGTCATTACAGTCTTTAAAACTTTTAGTAACTCCACAGTACTTTAAAGAATGAAATTTATTGTCCTTAATGAATCTTAAACGAGGTCCCTCCTTACTGTTCGACCTAAACTCCATCCATTACTCTCCATAATCTCTGCTCCAGACACCAGTGAGTGAGTGAGTGAAAGCTGCTCAATTGTGTCCAGTCTTTGTGACCCCATGGACTATACAGTCCATGGAATTCTCCAGGCCAGAATACTGGAGTGGGTAGCTGTTCCCTTCTCCAGGGGATCCTCCCAACCCAGGGATTGAAGCCAGGTCTCCCGCATCACAAGTGGATTCTTTACCAGCAGAGCCACCAGGGAAGCCCTCCAGACACCAGTTGTTGTTGTGTTAGTCGCCCAGTCGTGTCTGACTTTTTGTGACCCCATGGATTGTAGCCCACCAGGCTCTGTTCATGGGATTCTCCAGGCAAGAATCCTAGAGTGGGTTGCCTTTCCCTTCTCTGCCAGACACCAATGAACTTCCTTTATTCAGCTTCCCTCTCCCCTGCCTCTGAGCCTTTGCACAATGCTAGTTTCTTTGCTTAGAATTCTGTCTTTATTCTTCCGAACACTCTACCAATTTTCTTTCCAAGGCCTCTCTATTAATCCTCTAAGCCCTAGCTCAGATATCACTTACTTCAGGAAGCCCATCTTGAACCACCACTCCAGGTCTGGACTCCAATGCTTCATGGTTCTCTGCTCAGATCAAGTCATTTGGCACCACTGTTACTTTTTACATGGCTGTACCATCTTGTTCTGAGGCGATTAGCATTGAGATCATTACTGCTAATGTCAAGTGAAAAAACCTCACTTTGATACAGTTGAGTTGGGTAGGTTAATGTACATACAACATTTATGTATGTGTGTGCTCAGTCCCTCCAGTCATGTCCAACTCTTTGTGACTCCATGGACCATAGCCTGCCAGGCTCCTCTGTCCATAGGATTTTCCTGGCAAGAATACTGGAGTGGGTTGCCATACCCTCCTCCAGGGGATCTTCCAGATCCAGGGATCAAACCTGCTTCTCCTGGTCTCCTGCATTGCCAGGTGGATTCTTTACCACTGAGCCACAAGAGAAGCCCATTTATGTATGTATGTAAGTTTTTGGCCGTGTCTGTTAGCTTGCAGGAGCTTAGTTCCCCAACCAGAGATTGAACACACATTCTCAGCAGTGAAAGCAGTAGTCCTAACCACCAGGGAGTGCCCAGAACATTTTTAGAAGAAAGGAAAAATTCAGAATTACTATTACTTCTTGGATTAGATATCAGGATTCTGCATTGAAGAAATAAAATGTTGAAATGAAATGTTTAAATAGCAGACTTTGTAAATAGTTGCTAGCCTATGATGATAGCCTGTGGTAAATATCAAAAGCATAGTCCTTTCCAGTTACTAATTGGTGTTCAAGAGGTTTTTTACTTGCTTAGCACTGGGAGTTCATTAAGAGAAGCACCTTCAGGATATCTGGCCTACTCAAGCAGTGAAATCTTTGGAAAATATAAACTTTTTATTAAATGATTTGTAAAAAATCTCAGAAATGAGATCTGCATAATATTTGCAGGTCAATACAGTTGTTGGAACTCTTCGTTAATACATTTATTTGGAGGCAACCTTTTTATGTTATAGAAGAGAGTGACTAATTCAGTTACTGCTCTATCAAAAAGCAAAAATTAGTACTATCTAACATGAGTTTGTGGAGAAGGCAATGGCAAGCCACTGCAGTACTCTTGCCTAGAAAATCCCATGGATGGAGGAGCCTGGTGGGCTTCCGTCTATGGGGTCACACAGAGTCGGACACGACTGAAGTGACTTAGTAGTAGTAGTAGTAACATGAGTTTGAGTGAACTCCGGGAGTTGGTGATGGACAGGGAGGCCTGGTGTGCTATGATTCATGGGGTCGCCACAAAGAGTCGGACACGACTGAGCGACTGAACTGAACTGAATGACTTGAAGGGCCTTGGTAGGACTGAATTAGAATATATTAAAATTATTTTTCTTTTTATGTAAGGTAGCATCAAAATAAACAAACTTTCTTAAAAAAAAAAATCCTAATGGGAGCTTCCTATGCAATTTCAACATATGTATCTTCAAAATGTATGAAGCATGAAGTATCAGATATACATATATACATATGAATATACACATGTACACACACAGTTTGCAGTTCTAATTTGCATTTAAATGTTTTAAACCATTTTTGCATTAGCTAGATGCATGCTTTTCCCTTCCCTCTCATTAAAAAATAGTAAGGCAAACATTCTCCATTTTACAAATATAATTTTAATATCATAGACAAGGTTATGCCCTACTAGACAACTAACCCTCACTGCTGTTTTCTTTCCAGAAAATAAAATCACAGCTCAACTCTTCTAGAACCAGAGTGATCATTTTTCACATACTTCCCTCATTAAGTAGCTTTATCGCTCACAACCCCTACATCAAGTCATTTATGTTTCCAAATTACTCACGTACAATCAGTTTATCTTGGAGGGTATGTCATATTGCTGCAAATTGGATGATTTTCTGTGTTTATTTTTGCCTGTTTGTTTGTGGCTGAGTGGGCATTAGATTATACTGTTTTGTTGTTGTTTTGTGGCTCTGCTCAGAGAAAGAGCACTTGGAAGTCTCTGTAGCCTTTTATTCTATGTTAATATTAACCTCCAATTGCTTTTCTTGACCAGATATTTGGGTGCTTCAGCAATTTATAAAAAGTATATGAGAACATATAAGCTTATTTATTTGGAGAAGATAAATAAAAAGTAACCATTTTAACCTTCTACTTTTACAATGTGACAGTTTAAGAGCTAAAAAAGTAACTCAGTCTTCTCTGAGACATTGTAACCTCTCTTCTAAGACTGAAACTTATATTCATCTATGAGCCCTGGTTCTGTGTCTGTCAGTATTCATTGACTTTAACTTCACTTGTTTCTGATAGAATGTTCCAACTTTTTTTTTTTTTTAACCTGAGCATGTAAGTTGAAAATACAGGGCAAACATGCAAAAAGAGATCTAATTTAAGAGTTAATTTATTTTTTTTTAAAGAAGTTAGTGGAGTCCTGTAAGCAAAGTTTTGACAGAAGACTTGAGAGATTTGTGTTCCAGATCCAACAGTGTCAGCTGTGTTCCTTTATGATCTGTTTTTTCAAGTCCTCATCGGGTTTCAGAGATTCTTTCTTTAGACCCAGGGCACTTATGAGGAAACATTAGAAATTTTAATGCTTTCGAATATACTTGGGAAGAAGAAAAATTTAGAGATCTGCTACCAAGGCTTATTATCTGTGTAGGAGAGTTGATACTTACAGTTTCTACATAGTTTACCAAAAATAATTAACTGAATGTAGGTCATGGTCTGCTTGTTTCTGCATTTTATGGCCCAATCAGCTTTGTTTGGGCATTTTTTGGAAAGAGAGAAGGGAGATTTCAAGACTTCATAAAATGTGAAGCAAATTTGATTTCCTCCTAGTGGTGTCGGAGTCAGCCTAGAGGTTGGTTGCCCTTTGGCAGGTAATTGGACCTGAACGGGTGGATGGAGGGCAGGCTCTCGGCTGCTGATGCTGGGACAGGGGTACACATTTGCCTTTCAGGGAAGCCCGACGGTTCAGGCTGCACCTTCCAGCCACACTGTAGGCTCACATCCCGGCAGACCAAGCCACTAGGGACCAGAGGATTGAGCTCCTTGGGGGAAGTACGGTCGGTCCCTAGAGGTTGTTTTTCCGCCGGGTGGCATTGACTGCCCCCGCCAGCGCCCGCCCCTCCGCGCCGAGGAGGCGGGGCGCTGCGGCGCTGAGGGCCCCCATTGGCGATCACGGCCGCCGACTCAACTGAGAGACGGCAAGGGCGGGGCCACGTGGCTTGTTTGTTCGCACCGCCCCGTCCCGCCCCGCGCCGCCTCGGCCGTCATTGCTGACTGAGGCTGCAGCTCAGATCTAGGCTGGCCGCCAGCCCAGCGCTCTCCTCCGCGCTGTTGCGGTTCCTCTGCGCGTCCGCCACTGTCCCCGCGCCGACATGCGCCTGGCTACAGCCGCGAACGAGGCGTATACGGCATCTCTGGCCGTCTCGGAGCTGCTGGGCTGCAAGCAGTGTGGTGGGAGCCGCGGCCAGGACGAGGTACCCGGGCGAGGGACCGGGCGAGAGGGCGGGTACCCAGCCGACTGTCTGGGCTGCACAGAGTCGCGTCGCTTCTCTGCCCTCGCACCCTAACAGCTTCGGAGAACGCTCCCCAGGGAGGGCGCCTCTGGAGCAACCGCCCGGCCGGCGCCCTGCCCGGCGGGGCGTGGCGGGCTGGCCCGCGCCCCTCAGGTGAAGGGGCGGCCAGTGGTGGTTTGGGGGGACGTTTACCACTGCTAGTCGTCCCCGGGCAGAAAGTGCCACGGCTGGAAGAGAAAGCTGTCTGGATCATTTAAATGGAAGTCTGAAAAACGTAAATAACGTTGTCTTCTGTACAAGTCTCCACAAGTCAGAGACCGAACAAACTCTAGTCCTGAAGTAGAACAGCCTGTGGATTTTTACCCCCATCAACGTCTTGTCAAAACAGATTATTTGATGACCCTCACTTTTTGCCTTTTACATTAAAAAAAAAGAAAAAAATGCATCTCAGTCAGTTTTGCCTGGAATAACTATGTTCTGCCAGCTCTATGACGTTATGCACAGCGTTTACTCTTGTTTATTAACATTTCGTGTCTGAATTGACCTTCAGAAAGAGCTATTTAATTGTGACATTTTGTATTTTTCCTAAGTGGTTACAAATAGGGCACCAGTTGAATATCCTGCGGCACGCAGGATCTAGTTCCCTGATCAGGGATTGAACGCAGGGTCCCTGCATTGAGAGACCAGAGTCTTAGCCACTGGACCACCAGGGAAATCCCTTAGGGCACCAATTGAAAGTCAACTTTAACTCAAATTTAAGCCTTTAATTCAAATGGTAGCAAGGGAGAAAGAGAAATAGTAATTAAAATTGAATTGAAATCAGAATGTTTTAAGTATTGACTTAGTTCAAGAAATGTAAATAGGTAGTTTCTCTGCAATACTGCCCACTAAAATGACTGTTAGTAGTTATATGTTTTTTGTAAATGGAGTCTACACTATGAGTATACCACATATATTCATATAAACTTAAATGAAGACACTTTCTTCTGAAAGTTGTAGAACACCAAACACTTCTATATTTTAACACTCATGTTTACATAGCGTGCTCCTTGTTCCAGATGATACAGCAACCTAAAAAGTCTCAAGACTGTTGCTTTGAAACTCTACTATAGAGAGAAAACTGTTCAAAAGTGTTGAAATAGCATTTACAATTTCTGTTTGCAGGCCATAACAGACCTTTTGTCATTTTGAGAAGTGAGCCTCATGACTGTGCTTGTATCTGTTCTTTCTAGTGGTATTTGTGTGTAGAATCCTGGTTCTTGCCCAGATCTAGACTCTCTAAATATAGCCATGTAAACTGGAAGATAAAGAGATACATTTTATCTTACACATTGATTGCAGAGCCTATGGGATTGTGTTCAGGAGACCAGGCAGCTTTGTGTAATTGTATTTCATTTTTAAAACATCCAACATGTGGGGAGATAAATTAGGAAGTAGTGCTTTATAAGAAAACTATTCACTTTACAAAAGAGTTAATAACAGAACTCTTTCAAATAGCAAATTTCCACAGTGCCTTTAAGTTAAAACACCTTCCAGAAATGGAACTCCTGACTAAAGTGTAAGGCACACATAAGAGCTTAAGTCAGCCTTATAAATCCAGTACTTTGAAGTCAGTTGAGTTTTTATTTTTCTAGGATGAAGTTCATAGAATACCAGACACTGGAAAAAGATACCTGAACTTTAAATATTTCTAAATTCCCTATAAGAGTTAGTGACAAATTTAGAAGAAGAACTAGTACATTTTGTTATAATAAGATTTCTTTATAAGGCTTTTGGATTTCTTCATTTCTGTTTGAAAATTTCAAATGTCAAAAGGCTAGCACCCAGCTATAGGCAATGATTCTCATAAACAAGGGAGAGTGGGATGGGAACTCTATTTTTTTACACAGTACATTTTTGCCTTGTTGAAATATGTTTCAAAAAGAACTGCTTTTGTAATCTTTTACAAATCAAAGTTAGCATCATTGTTGCTATTATCAGTATTAAGACATCTAGTTTTAAAATGCACCAAGTGCAGTGAGAAAAAATAAAATGATTCAAGAGATCTGGTTGTTTTTACTTTTCAACTAGTTTTGCAAATGGATAGATGTGTAAGCCAGTAAATGCTCTCATTTTGCATTTGTGGCAAATTGTCCATTCCTTTGCTTAAAGACATTTATATAGATTCATAAATGTATCTCTGGCAAATCTGAAAAATCTGATTAGAACAATACATTCAGTACATAAACAGATTTACACAGTGAATATATTACATACATCAGTTATTCTGTGGTACTGTCAACATTTGCTGAGAATTTTCATGTTGTGAAAATTAGTATGTTAGTATCATACACTGGAGAGGAAACAGATACCACGTCAGAGATTTGCAGAAATGTCGTGATGGCAGAAGCTGTTTAATCTCTTTCAAAGATGCTGATTAGGAGGACTGTTGAGAGGAGAGTACTGTTAGTTCCCATGTTAGATTTCCCATCCTCACCTTCACTAAGAACCAGTGAGGTTTTGTGCTGTGATTAGCATATACATCTGCTTCATAACAAGGTTATTAGCTGTTGGCAACTTCTGCCTCCTTGAATCTAAATTGGCCAAAATTTGTTCTGAATCTGTAATTCAGTTTCTTAGATACATATGAAGGCATAATTGAAGTAACCTTTAGGAAGTTAGAAAAGCATTTAGTTTGGCTTTCCATAAGCCAACTATTGAAGACCCATAGTGCCTTAACAAAAAAAAAAATCAACACCTGCTAGCAAACAGGGTAGCAACTATTTTGTCATGTGACTAGGAAAAGAAGTGTTTCAGAAGTGAGTTTTCCAGAAAATTGAAACTTTCACCCTTTAGAAGTTGAGAATACTATTGTATAATAATAGTGGTATCTAAAAGGACCTTTAAGTATCAAAAACTCTTAAACTCTTGAGAGTAATTAAAGACACCAACTCAAGAAACAGACTTCATGGATATTTTCAAGATAACTGTCACCTGTTTACTTTTTCCAGAAGTTAGAGAACAGTTTGTGTGCAGCGGGAAGCTAGATGGAATCAATTATCTGCTTTCTGATAGAATCTGAATTAGGATAAATTGAGATACAGCTCAGAGCTCATAAAATTCTGTTTTACCTAGAACTAACCTTAAGTAAAATAATGAAATTAGAGTATTGAATATCAGAGACTCCTTTCCATTCCTTTCCTTCAGTTTTTCTTTTCTGTCCCCTGCTTTCCCGTTAGACTGGTACCTCAAAAAGGAATGAATGTGATCTTAACACTGAGAGGTTATTAGTGTGAAAAGTGAAAGGCATTCAGTCAAGTCCAGCTCAGTCATGTCCGACTCTTTGTGACCCTATGGACTGTAGTCCTGAATTCTCCAGGCCAGAATACTAGAGTGGGTAGCCTTTCCCTTCTCCAGTGGATCTTCCCCACCCAGGGATTGAACACAGGTCTCCTGCATTGCAGGTGGATGCTTTACCAGCTGAGCCACAAGGGAAGTCCAGTTATTAGCATAGTAGGTCTATAATCCATTCCTAAGAATGTTTGCTGTTTCTTAACGTCTTGTTTTAAAACAATTTTTCACTCTTAAAAAAAAAAAATTCTAAAGGAACTGGGAAGGGAAGATTTGACCTGTGAAGGCTAAGAAGAGGGGAAACAGTGGTACCAATATAGCTACTAAATTTGGCTATAGGGATAGACTTTCAAAGACTTGAGAATTATGTAGGACCACTGGTAGAGACCCTTGGCATACCTATAGGAAAATATTCCATTTCTGAAACATTGATAGGCACTTGCTTAGAATTATAGAGCTAGTGTTGTAATATTAATAGTTTGATATATAAACTATTTGGTATAGAAATAAAACCAAAATAATATACTTCAGCCTCTTTGTTTTGAAGCCTGTGTACTAACAATCTGGTCTTATTTTATTTTAAAAAACACACAGTCTTATTTTAAAACACACACACACACAATCCACATGCTGCTAATGTATGTGTAAGATAAAGTCCTAGAATGGAATTTCTAATTTTTTTCCTTTCCTCACAAATAGTAATATATACACTTTGCCATTTTTCCCCCTACATAATATATCCTAGAGATCTTTTAAAGCCAACTTGTATACAGCTGCTTCATTCTTTGTTAAGGACCTCATGCTCTTCTAATCTATGGTTATGCTAAACTTTATTGAAACAGACCTGTATTGATGAGCACTTAGGTGGTTTTATATCTTATACAATTGTAAACAGTGTGACAGTGATTATACTTTTACATGTGACATTTCAAAAATGTAAGCATAGGTTAATGTCTAGGATGGAATTGTCAATTAGGGTATGTAACTTTTAAATTTGGATCAGTATTTCAGATTGCCCTCCTGGAAGTTGCAGTAATTTGTACTTCTTATATATTTCTTGATCTTTTTTCCTTACATTTCAAAACACTATCAGAGATGTATAAGTATTGAATAGCTATTTCTCCACCCCCTCTCCAACACAGTCTGTCATCAAACTTTTTGATCTTAAGCAGTAAGATTGATCATTTTTTCAGACATTTATATTTCCTTTTCTTTGAACTGTTCATGTCCTTTGTTCATTTTTTTCTATCAGGTTCTTGGGGGGGTTTCTTAGTGATTTGTCATTATGTATTTTTTAAAAAGCCCTTGTCTGTGTGAGTTGCAAACATATTTCCAAGTTTTCTGTTTAACTTTATATATGTTTATTTTTCCCATATGAGAGTATATTTATGTCATCAAACTTATCAGTCTTACATGACTTTGGGTTTTGTTGCATTTTTAGGTCTAACTCCACAAGTATTTTCTTCTAATATTGTAATTGTTTTTTTTTCTTACATATGATTTATTGTGAAGTAAAGGGTGATTTAAGGCTCCAATTTCACTTTTTTTCTGAGTGGGTCTCCAGTTGTATCAAAATCATTTGTTGAATAATCCATTTCTCTTCCTTTGAAATGACATCTTTTTGTATACTAAAGTTGCAGGAATGGTGTATAAAATGTATAAAATGAATAATAAACCCCTGAAAAGTGGGGTGTGTTGCTAAAATGCATTTTGTTTAAATAAGATAGTAAAGAAATTAAAAAGGGTAAATATTAATTTTAGCCTTGAAATCTCGCCCAGAATATTTTCTTTGAAATGTATGTAATTAGATCAGAAAGCCAGCAGTTAGAAAGGCCAACAGAGTCATCATTTTATATAAATAGCTGCATTTGTGCCAAGATTGTGTATTGAATAGAAGGAATGTGGGGTTTTTTCCTTGCATTTATTATAGGATATTAAATTGAGACACATACATAGCTGGACCAGTAAATTTAGTGACTCCTCAGTTAAGGATATGGTTATTAAACATTATACTCTTCAGTATGTGTGCAATTATCAGAGTAAAAAATCACTGACCTCTAATACAAAATTATTTGAAGCCTATATAAAATTTTAGATTTAGTTTTCAAATAGAGCCTACTTCAAATCTGAATCTCGAGTTCTACTGATTAAGATTCTCTTCGATTTTTTCCTGCCTGCCTAAATCAATTCTGCTCAAAAGGTTTCCATTCACTTGGACCAAATTTCTTGAATTGTTGCCATATGTTCTTCTCTGTCTGCATCACTGCACCCCCCCCAACCTTTTTTTCTCCTTTAAAAGAAAAGCATCTGGTTTATATCATGAAGGACTTTTGGAAGCAGTAAAGAGAGGGTGGAAATAGTATTTGCATGTAATTATATAAGCAAGGGTTAATATTTAGTTGTTAAAGAAGGTGGGGGTTTGTTTGCCTAGAGACTAGACAGATAGGACATGAACTCAAAAAAGAAAGAGACTGAATTACATTTTGGTTTTGTTTCTATAAGCATATCGCATTGAGGGAAAAGCTGGTATGGTAGATTGTCAGTTTTTGTTAACCCTACTACATTGTCACACAAAATACAGAGCTCTAGGTTCCCTATGTCAAAGGGTAGAAAACCATTTATTTCTTAATTAGTTGAGCTCAAAAATATAAGTGAAGTCAATGAGATCCTATAAATTAAAAATTTAAGGAAAACTCACAAAATTAATTTCTCTAAAATTGTTTTATTCAACCGCAGAGAAACCATGTCCTGCAGCACTTTCTCTTTTGTGGGTTTAAATAATTTTTATTTTTCATAATATTTCTGTTCTTGTGAAGTATTATTATAGATGTAATAATAATTATACTTCTTTCAGTTTAAGACATCTAGGTAGAGGTTATGTCTTTTTCATATCCTGACAAGATGCACAGGGATTGATATTTTGGTTGGTTGGGTTTGGATGTATAAACACATTGGTCTTATTTTGTATCACTGACAATCCACAGGGTTGGCTGCTATGTGCTGAACTTTCTGTCCTAGAATTTCTGCCAAGTACTTTATGCAAAACTCTGGTTTTAGTGAAACAGGTTTTATTGTTTTTAGTCAGAGTCTTATTATAAACTGTTGTCAGTTATGTGATACAAAAAGAGGAGCTGATATATATATATGGTCATGAAAACAAACCACCAAAACAAGCCAGGCTCTGTTCAACTGGTTGTTTTTCTCTCCCATTCCTGTGGCCTCAGTTCATGTTGTTTACAGCTAGAGGCCTGAGATGGTGTAATTTTCTTTTCTAGGAACTTGGAATTAGAATTCCTCGACCACTAGGACACGGACCAAGCAGATTCATCCCAGAAAAGGAGGTATGTTGTTTGTGAAAGTACATAGTGAACTGTATGCTTTTAAGGAAAAGCTCTCATGACCCACATCTTGGCATCTGAACAATTGTTGTTCAACAATATGCTTTACACAGAGTTGATCATTGTTAATCATCCTGCTTTGGCAGTGAATCTGTGGGATTAGAAAGCTATTATAGTCACTTTGATTTCTAGTATTTCATGACACTTTTCTAACACCCATAATTAGTCAAGCAAAGGCAAGACTTGTTTTTGACCAATGATATGCCACCTGCTTATATTTAGATGTTATTAAAGTGTGCCCATACACTGAGTTACTTGGTCTTGGCCAGCTCCACAGGCTGGTATCAATGTTAGCTTAGATCTTTAATTCTAAATATGTAAATGTTTCTATGCTTTGTTTTCACAAGGGTTGTTTACTGTTAGTTAATTTTGGTTCTCTGTAAATTGTGGGAGAGTAAGTGTTGTTAAAAGGAAAGGCATTAGTGTCTGCAAGCTCTGCAAATTTGATAATCTAAATCTGCTTCTTTATCTGGATTCTGGCCAAGCCTACAAGCAGCCTATCTAGATGGCCTTTGTTGTTTCTCACCTGCTACATGATATGTGATTTTTATTCTTCTATCTTGCAACCAGTTGAGTTAAATTTGTAGAATTATAACCTCCCTTTCTTAAGCCAAATTTAATCTGCTTCTAAATGACACACAGAATGCAGTGCATGCATGCTTTATTTCTCCCCTTCTGTGTTTTCTTTAACACCGATTTACAATTTCTGTAACCATGGTTTTCCTATCTTTCATACAGATTCTCCAAGTGGGGAGTGAAGACGCACAGATGCATACTTTATTTGCAGATTCTTTTGCTGCTTTGGGTCGTTTGGATAATATTACCTTAGTGATGGTTTTTCACCCACAGTATTTAGAAAGTTTCTTAAAAACTCAACACTATCTACTGCAAATGGATGGGCCATTACCCCTACATTATCGGCACTACATTGGAATAATGGTTTGTAAACATTCAGTGAAAAATTCTTTCTCCCTGCTTTATGAATCTTTTTAAGATATGGTTAATGCTTTCAAACACAGGAATAAATACTTATATTCCAACTTCCAGTTGGACTCCTCTTAAGTAGTATCTGTTTTTCCTTTTTCTAAATAATAGGAAAACTAAAATGTATTTACACTTTGTTGAGTCCATGGAATTCTCCAGGCCAGAATACTGGAATGGGTAGCCTTTCCCTTCTTCAGGGGATCTTCCCAACCCAGGGATTGAACCCAGGTCTCCTGCATTGTGGGCGGATTCTTTACCAGCTGAGCCACCAGGAAAGCCCAAGAATACTGGAGTGGGTAGCCTTTTCCTTCTTCATCAGATCTTCCCAACCCAGGAATCAAACTGGGGTCTCCTGCATTGCAGGTGGATTCTTTACCAGCTGAGCTACCAGGGAAGTCCTTATTGATAACCATTTTCTACTAAATAAGAAAATAAAGTAGAAAACAAGATTATTTCACTACTATATAAATAGTTCAGATTGACATAAGTGGTTTTTACTCATGTTCAATATATAAATAAGATTCCATTGTTTTATGGTTGGCATCTTGTTTCTTCTTAATCAGGTTCTGACAGTAGGTATAAAATTTTTCTAAAATTCAAATACTTTTATCAGATATGTTTTGTTCACAGGATATTTTTGAGGTGTTTTCTATAGCATATGTGAATTTTTGAATGTTTATATGAAAACTTCATTTCTGTAGTATATAGAAAATTTGAGAACATACTAATCAAAAAATTAACTGTTTTGCACATTGTAAAGAAAAAAAGACTTGTGGTTGTTCAAGATTTTAATATGTATAGTTAGAATCATCTTTTGTTTTCTCTTAAGGCTGCAGCAAGACATCAGTGCTCCTACTTAGTGAATCTCCACGTAAATGATTTCCTTCATGTTGGTGGAGACCCCAAGTGGCTTAATGGTTTAGAGAATGCTCCTCAAAAACTACAGAATTTAGGAGAACTTAACAAAGTGTTAGCCCATAGACCTTGGCTTATTACCAAAGAACATATTGAGGTAAGCAGAGAATATATCTAGGGTGTCTTTTTTATTTTAATCAATAGACTATTTTTTAAAGCAGTTTCAGGTTTACAGAAAAATGGCACAGGAGTTCCCATATTCTGCCCACTTCAACCCTCCACCCACACACACACACATTGTTTTCTTTATTAACTTCTAGTATTAGCCTAGTACATTTGCTTCAATTGATGAATTAATAATGTCTGTAATTTACTCTGGGGTTCACTGTTTGTGTTGTACCATTCTATGGGTTTTGATAAATGCATAATGTCATGTTATCCACCATTATGGTGTCATACAGAATAGTTTCACTTCCCTAAAATTCTCCTATGCTCCCCCTATTCATCTCTCTCCCTTCCCCCTGAAACTACTACTCCTTTTATTGTCTTTATAGTTTTGCCTTTTCCAGAATGTCATATAGTTGGAGTTATACAGTATATAACCTTTACACACTAGCTTCTTTTATTTGTCAGTATGCATTTAAGGTTCCTCCATGACTTGATGGCTCATTTCTTTTTATTGCTGAAAAATACCCCAGTGTGTGGATGTACCACAGTTTGTCCATTCACCCATTGAAGCACATCTTGGTTATTCCCAGTTTTTGGCAATTATGAATAAAACTTCTACAAACATTCACATGCAGGTTTTTTGATGAACATTAGTTTTCAACGCAGTTGGGTAAATAACTGAGATTGCTGAATTGTATGGCAAGCTTGTGTTTAGTTTTGTAAGAAACTGTGAAACTGTCTGATGAGGTGGCTGTACCAGTTTGTGTTCCCACCAGCAATGGATGAGCATTGCTGTTGCTTCACATACTTGTCAGCATTTGCTGTTGTCAGTGTTTGGATTTTAGCCATTCTGATAGATGTAAAGTGGAATCTTGTATATCTTTGCAAAATATCGTCTTAAACTAGTTTCTTCTGGTCCTATTTATTGGAAGTGTCAAACGCTCATTCATGTCTGACTCTTTGTGACCCCATGGACTAGAGCCTGCCAGGTCCTTTTTCCATGGAATTCTCCAGGCAAGAAAACTATAGAGTGGGTAGCTGTTCCCTTCTCCCAGGGATCTTCCTGATGCAGGGATCGAACTTAGGTCTCCTCTATTCCAGGCAGATTCTTTACTGTCTGATAATAGAATAAAAGTAGATTGACTTTCTCTAAAAGAATCTGCCATGCAGTAGAAATTTTTTAAAATTTCTTTTTTTAATAATTTATTGGCCATTCCACAAGGCTTGTGGGATCCTAATTCCCCAAACAAGGATCAAACCTGTGCCTCCTGCAGTGGAAGTGCAGAGTCCTAACCACTGAACTGCCAGGGAATTCCCTAGAGTACTTTAGATACTTTTATATAATTGAAGCATCTTATTTTCAAGGAGATATAAGATTTGAATATGATTAATGCAATGTCTGTTATATTGTCTACTAATATAAAATTACACAATACTATAAAATAGATAATGAAGCAGAATGGAAACAGATTTGTAAGACTTTTAAGAATTATAGACTTTACCTTGAGCATAATTTTTAAAATAAATATAATTTGATGATTTAGACATATTCAGAGTCAAGTTTTTTAAACCACTATCTTAAAAATTCCTTGAGGAAGCCTGATATTAAAGAAAAACAGGCATATTTTCCACAGTAGCTTCTACTTTAAACTCAAATTTATTACATTTGGTTTGAGACTTCACACTAACAACACAGTTAATGCATTCATAATCCATTGTCTGAAACACAGCAACTGCCTTAAACAAAATGTATTCTACTGCATTTTTAAATCAGAATTTCAGACAATCAAAATAATAATGAATTAGTCATTATCAGATTATGTTCAGCTCAATTTTTGAATATATATTCATAAAAATTAGCAAATTCTGAGTTCTACATGCCTCAAATTGTCATTTTATCCTGTTTTATACAGTAACTAATCCTGTTTTCAACAGATTAAATACCAAGATGAACTATATTCTTTCACCAACACCATACCCCAATATAAAAATATATTCTCGTTTTTTTCCCCAAGGGACTTTTAAAAGCTGAAGAGCATAGCTGGTCCCTTGCAGAGCTGGTACATGCAGTAGTTCTGCTCACACACTATCATTCTCTTGCCTCGTTCACATTTGGCTGTGGAATCAGTCCAGAAATTCACTGTGATGGTGGCCACACATTCAGACCGCCTTCTGTTAGTAACTACTGCATCTGTGACATTACAAACGGCAATCACAGTGTGGATGAGATGCAGGTCAACTCAGCAGGAAATGTTGCGGTAAGTATCTGTTTGTCACAGGATTGTCCTAAGACTAATCACAGTAATTGCTGCTGTGTTTTTACTTGACTTTTAGGAAAATTTTACCCTGTTAAGTCCAAAAAGGTATTAGGCCCCCCCGATCTATTCATTCAGCAAGTATTTGACTGCCTCCAAATGCTGAACACTATAGTGTCTGATGCTAAGGGACATATACAAAATTATATGACTTATATAGTTATAAGACCCTCCAGGAGACTACATTCGAATAACTTCAGGATTGGAAGCCACCAGGATGTGCCAGAGCCAGCTAGTATTAAATGGCTACTGAATATGAGATGAGGAAAGACTGAGGAAAGAGGAACTTGATGATACAAACTGCCTGCTGCTGATCACATCCCATTCTTCCCTTTTGCACAAAAGAAACAGGCTGTCATCTCAATTGCTTATCTTTTAGAAGAGTTAATCAGCTTTGATCTGGAATTTCTCCTTTTAAAATATTTCTTCATGTTTTAACTTCTCACAAATATATATAGAAATGAATGTAAATTTATTAAAATGCTTTTACCTCTATTCCTTCTCTTCTCTGGCATTTATATTTTCTCATCTTTGTTATTCTTTGGAAAACAGATCACAATGTATTGAATTTTCTGTAAGCAAGTTTTAACTCCTATATATGATGTGTCAAAATTCCCTCTGCATTCTTTAGCTGTAGTGAAAGAGCAGGGTTTATATTTCCAAATAGAAACAACATTACAGCCTTCTCAATACTTCGTACAGATTTTCTCAGTTTTACTATTACTTTAAGACAGATTTGGACAGGTTGAATTTATATGTTTGACTTTAACAAAAACTTGACTGTTAACAAGTTATCTACCCTCCTTGACCCCCCATTCTTTCATTTCTAAATAAAGGTCAAACACAAGGTTATTGAAAAGTTTAAGTGAAGTATGTCTAGAGAGGTAAAAGGCCTGGTACAGTGCTTAGCATTTATCAGGTACTAAATAAGAGGTAGCATTTACATACGGCGATATTAGCACAGGAAGGAAAATCATTTTCCCAAGGTTGATTGCTGTGCTGTGGTGTGCTGATAAGGCCCAAGACCATCAGTTTCACCTTCTTTTGAGCTACCTGGATTCATGTGAGAGGCCCGCATGTGGCCACTGATTATTTATCAAAGTTTAAAGGTTATAAGATGGACTAAGGGTGAGTGCATCAGTTGCTAGGATGCTGAGAACTGGATTCTTTTCCCACCTTTGATTTAGTATGAGGATAAAGAAGTATTGTTCCTAGTTATCCCTCAATTAAATGAAATAATAATGAAATAATATAATTTTTTAAAAAACTTCTCTAGTAGATAAGCTCCCTATTCCCAGGTATTAAGTATTTTTAGTAATGAATTTTTTAAGGTATGTACATTGTTTTTTAGACATAATACTATTGCACACTTAATAGACTACTGTATAGTATAAATATAACTTTTTATATGCATTGGAAAACCAAAAAAATTCTTGACTTGCTTTGTTGTGATACTCACTTTATTCTAATGGGTTAGAACTGAACCCACAGTATATCTGAGGTATGCCTGTCTATTGACAATATGCCCAGTGTACAATGTTGATGTAAAACCACTTTGTATTTTGTATACCTTATTTGTTTCACTGAGCAAGTAAAAGTGTAACTCAGTTCTGTTTTAAACTGACAAGTAGTGTTAAATTTTAATTTTTAAAACTTAATGACAGTAATATTACTAACTTTTGAAATAAAAATTTAAACATTAGAATGTGTTCTTAATTTTTCTATTGTTTTAAATTTTAAAATTTATATCTGTATATATGATAGGCCAAAATAATTGTTTTTGATTCATTCATGTGCATTGAAGTTATAAGATCTATTTTTCTTATATTAAGATGCAAATTCTTATGAGATAGACTTAATAAAATTCATTCCATATTTGACATATGTAACAACCTTAATTGCACTTTTGTTTCAGGTAAGTGATTCCTTTTTTGAGGTTGAAGCCCTCATGGAAAAGATGAAGCAGTTACAGGAATGTCGAGAAGAAGAGGAGGCAAGTCAGGAAGAGATGGCTTCACGTTTTGAAATAGAAAAAAGAGAGAGCATGTTTGTCTTCTCTTCAGGTAAAAGCAAGCATTACATAGTCAACATCTATTATTTAAAAAAAAAAAAGCCCAATTTTTAAAGACAATTTAAGTTTTTCTTATTGGAATACAGTTGATTTACAATGTTGTGTTAGTTTCAAGTGTACAGCAGAATGATTCTGTTATACATATATCCACTTTTAGATTCCTTTCCCATACAGGTCAATACAGAGTTTTGAGTAGAATTCCCTGTGCTATACACTAGGTCCTTATTAGTTATTTGTTTTATATATAGTAGTGTGTATATGTCAATCCCAGTCTCCCAATTTATCCCTCTCCCTACCCCCTCCCTGGCTACATCGCAAACCCTTGGTAACCACAGGTTTTCTACAACTCCACATATAAGCTGTATTGTATGATACTTGTCTTTTTCTTTCTAACTTCACATAATATGGTAATCTCCAGGTCCATTCATGTTGTAGCAAATGGCATTATTTCATTCTTTTTGATGACTGAATAATAGGCCATTGATATATGTACCACATCTCTATCTACTGCGGTCAGTGGACATTTAGATTGCTTCCATGTCTTGGCTGTTATAAATAGTGCTGCTGTAAACATGGGGGTACATGTATCTTTTTTAATCATGATTTTCTCTGGACATATACCTAGGAGTGGGATTGCTGATCAGATGGTAGCTCTATTTTTAGTTTTTTAAGGAACCTCCATACTGTTATCTATAGTGACTGCATGAATTTAAATTCCCAACAACAGTTTTGTAGCATTTATTATAGCTTGTAGATTTTTTGATGATGGCCATTCTAACTGATGTGAGGTGATAACCTCACTGTTGTTTTGATTTGCATTTCTGTAATAATTAGTGATACTGAATCTTTTCATGTGCCTATTGGCCATCTATATGTCTTCTTTGGGGAAATGTCTGTTTAACTCTTCTGCCCATTTTTTTTTATTAGGTTGTTTTTTTTAATATTAAGCTGCATAAGCTATTTGTATGTTTTGGAGATTAATCCTTTGTCAGTTGCTTCATTTGCAAATATTTTCTTTCATTCTGTAGGTTGTCTTTTTGTTTAGTTTGTGGTTTCCTTTGCTGTGCAAAACTTTTAAGTTTAATTTGAATATGTCTTTCCTTTTAGAAAGGCTATTGCATAGGTAGTCCTACTTCCAAAAAAGGAAGTTAAAGTGAAAATAGACTAAGAGCAAGGATATTTGATTTAGGTTCTAAAATCACTGCTAATAAACTTTGTGAATGTTAAGTCATTTAGCATTGAGCGGTCTTTTTTTTTTTCTTTAAAATGAGGAAGTTGCATTCATAAAGGCCTAATAGTACTTCCAGCTTTAAAATCCTATCATTTGTGAAAAGGAGCTACTTACTAGAAAACTAACAGTTTAAACCCTTTGTTAGGCCTTTATCAAATGTAACCTATAGGATTTAATAAGTAAACTAGGTAATCTAAAGGAAAAAAGTTACAGTGTCAATATATTTTGACAATAATACAGTGGGACAAAGAGTCCATATTAAAACCAAGTTTCTTAATAGCAAAGAAAAAATCAAATTTGTATAAATGGAGGTTTGATGTTAGCCTGAGGAGAAGTCTTTGATTCTGTTTACTTGAAACTAAATAATCTCAACAACTCCTAAACATGAAAATAATCTAAAAAGGCTTAGAGTAGTGAGCCTCTTTCCTGTATTCATTTCAGAATTGTTTCTAGGACCTTTGAACTATTAGTTGCTTATTTGTTTCCGACTTTGAGACCCCCACAGACTATATAGCCCACTAGGCTCCTCTGTTCATGGAATTCTCCAGGCAAGAATACTGGAGAATGGGTAGCCATTCCCTTCTCCAAGGGATCTTCGTGACCCAGAGATTGAACCCAGGTCTCCTGCATTGCAGGCAGAGTCTTTACCATCTGAGGCATCAGGGAAGCTGTTAAAGAGATCATTTTACATATTGTATGACATTAACATTCAACTAAAAATAGTCCAAGTGCTAAAGTTTAGAACACAGCTGATTTGTTAGTACCATAAAGATAATTTCAAAAGGGTAGTCATACTTGGAGTACATACTTTGAAGTAGAACCTCACATCTATGAACTAGAGAGGGGACACAGAGGAAGAGAGGATCTGTGAAAGAGAGGAATGAAAAGCACAGTAAATGCAACCATGAGTATATTTTTTAACTTTTATGTTCCATTTACTATTGAGCAATTTCCTTATAGTTTTAAGACTTTATTTTAGTTGATATTGGTTACTAAGTATCAGAAAAAGGGTTATCCTATTTTTACTTGTTATAGGTAAAATGAATTTTAACTAGCATCCTGTTTTTGAAAAGCTTTCAGTAGCTTTTTTAAAAAATTATTTCAGATGATGATGAAGTTACACCAGCAAGAGATGTATCACGTCACTTTGAGGATACTAGTTATGGCTATAAGGATTTCTCTAGACATGGAATGCACGTCCCAACATTTCGAGTCCAGGTAAAATCACAACTTGTATGTACATGACTGGTTAGAAATGTCTCTATCTGACTTAAAATTAGAAAGAACCATCTGGATTTGAGAACAGAAAGCATTGCAGAGAGAAATAACTTTTCTATGTACATGCAGTTCCTTAGATATGTTTATTAAAGTTCATAAATCAGTTGCTCAGAATTCAAAACACATTCACCCATAAAACAAAATTAGAATAGTGGTTAGGTTCCCAGATGGTATACTAAAACTCAAAGTTCATAATATAACTAAATAGTAAATAGTTGTGTTGGAACCTAGCTAGCATTTATAGCATTGTTTTACAGAGCACCAGTGTTAAAGTGAGGCCATTTCTGTGACAAGAGAAATGTCCTCAACATTTCAGGCATTATGTATGTGTGTGGGTAGAAGGAAAGAGGATGAGAAAATCAGAGTGAAACATGTGCTTAAATTAGAACTTTTAGGGACAGCAAATTTGTTTTCTTTTAATTTGGGTGAGTTCTTATAAATATCATATAAAATAAGTCATGGTGATTATGATAACCTAATTCCCTAGTAAAATATGAACTGAATGTCATTTGAAGCAATGGGAGTTTTTGAGAGTTTCAAATTTAAATCTTGAAGAGGATTTTCATATAAAGATAGCTTATTCCAAAATTAAGTAACGCCCATCTCTTGGATTAAAGTTTTAGTGAAGTAGGGAGTCAAGACCCAGTTTGTTTAGCTCCATAATCATTAACTTTGAAATACACAGTAAAAATTCCCAGTGCAATTCTGTGCATATTGAGTCCATGGAAACTTAGGGACCTTGTCATCCTCCAGGATACCAGTCTCCTTCTCTCTTTTTGCTTTGGCAGGAAGCTAAGTGCTTTGCAAATATATTGCAGGAGCAACAATTGCTATATCTTCTAGTTCCAGAATAAAAGTTGAGGATCATCAATTAGGAAACATTTATCTATTCTGTGCTGTAGTTTTCTAAGACTGCTTCCAATCCATCACTAGACACATAGTGCATTTAAAAGGTATTTCTTAAACAGTCTGTTATGAGTTGATAGTTCTAACTTTCCCAATTATTGTGAAGGGCTAGTATTAAATAATAACTTTTAGCAGAATTATGAAAATATTTGGGAACTATGAGATTTTTTTTTTCTTGATTCAAGGAACTAACATTGTTTAAGGAGGCAAATTAGGCACAGGAAGAAATATAGACTATGTTACTTGGTAGTGAAGTTGTGTCATGAAATATAATAAATTGGAGAGATCATGTGGACTAGAAAATTTTTTTGGAGGCAGATTAGGATTTGACAGATTTGAATAGTTTAAAAGCTTGAGGATTGTAAGCAGAGAAGACTGTAGGCAATAATTGAGCCTAGGCTGAAGGACAGAGTGAGGGGGAAGGTATCAAACTGGCTGGGCGGCTGAAAGCTTCAAGCAGAGGATTTTTCTGATTAGTTGGAAGTTACTTTAAAATTGATCAGACTTGTAGGTTTTGACCACAGTGATTGCATAATATCAAAGAGGTGTTTTAGGAAAACAAATATGGGAGCAATGTAGACGTAGAGGCTTATTAAGTTTTGTTTGAGATAGGAAAAAGGAAACAGGGAGATTTAACATAGGAAAACTAATTAGAAGACTTAACAGAGCTAAGAGGAAGGGGGGTTAGGAGAAAAAAGAATGAGTGATGGATGTGCTGAATTAAAAATTTACAAAATTTGAAGACACTTGAATGCCTGCTGCAATATAGAAGGAGAGTGGCCTCCCAAGATGAGTCAGCTCTGGAGGCTGACGGGGGAACAGTGAGAGAAAGCAGAACACGGGTGACACGTGTGTAAGGCAGAGATGCCACTGGTTTTTAAACTTGGTGAGTTGCAAAATTTAACTTTTGCATGTTGCGGTATAGAAATTGAAAACATCAAACTGGAATGCAAATGAAACAGAAAGCTAGGGATGTTCTAGAAAGGGAGTGGATTTCAACTGCCAGTAGTCTCACTGCACCACACAGCAATAGACATAGAACTGTATTTGACCACATTTTAATTATTCACATTTGTTCTGTTCTCTGTATTTAGGACTATTGTTGGGAAGACCATGGTTATTCTTTGGTAAATCGTCTTTATCCAGATGTAGGACAGTTGATTGATGAAAAATTTCACATTGCTTACAATCTTACTTATAATACAATGGCAATGCACAAAGATGTTGATACCTCAATGCTCAGACGGGCTATTTGGAACTATATTCACTGCATGTTTGGAATCAGGTTAGTCTGTTTTCTTAAGTTTATGAAGAGATTTTCTTTTAGGGAAATCATTCAGGTGCTTGAAACACATATGCAGATATACATGTTAATATACTCAGAACCATCCCCTCCCTAAGAGCTTATTTTTATGCTTTTTATGCTTCAGAAACTTGATTTTTTGCAGCTTAGTGTGTTTCCTCTCGCCTAGCTAGGCAGGAGGGAGAGTTAGGAACAAGAGTTAAACAACAAGCAAGCTTGTCTAGGAGCATGGAGGAAGAGGCGAAGCTTGTCTCTGAACATTTATGTGTTTGTATCATTTTGTACTTCTGCCTTCGTGGAAATTAGCACTCTTAGAGTGCCCTTCTAAATAGTACCTACTCCCATGATACTTCATGAAATGCAAAACTTTATCAGTATTATGCTATTTATATGCACACTATACACCACCTTCTAACATACACAAACACCCACACTACAGTCCTTCCTGATTATTTTAGCTGTAAAGTCAGACTTTTCTCTTGGTTATTCATTTTTTCAGTAGCCAGACTATTGGCTTTAGACTCCTGAATGGTTATATTACGGACCAAATTTACAAGCGTTTTCTCCCTTTTCCACTAAAAACCAAATAGGAGACCAAAGATCCTTGGATGTTGTAGAAAGTATTCTCCTTGGGGCAGAGCAGACACTGGTGCCTATGACCATCCTGGCCTAAAGCAGAATGGCCTAAGTGTAGACACTGTGAGGCCATCTTAGAGACCAAGTCTTTCCTCATCTGACCTCAAGAACTCCTGCTAACATGACAAAATATTTATTTATACAAGCAGATTATAATTTAAATATCATGGGATATGTCAATAGTATTGTCTAATTTGTTAATTTCTTAATATCATCAATACTCAAACTGTTTCCAAAATTTGTTCCTCAGTGTGGTTGCTTATTCATGATTGTAAATATACACTGTTACTTCACCACTAGCAAATTTTTGTTCATCTCCCTGACTTCTCTGTTTCTTACTCCTTTATACTCATTCATCCACCCCCAATTAAATATTGTAAAGCTCTTATTTTAGGGGACAGCTGTCTGTATAAAGAGGAGAAAAGAATATAACATTTACTACTGATGTCTGTACTTCTATAAGAAAACAGACTATACATCAAAAATATAGTGATTCTCACATTGTCTTTTAACAGATATGATGACTATGACTACGGTGAAATTAACCAGCTATTGGATCGTAGCTTTAAAGTATATATCAAAACTGTTGTTTGCACTCCTGAAAAGGTTACCAAAAGAATGTATGATAGCTTCTGGAGGCAGTTCAAGCACTCTGAGAAGGTATGTACCTGTTGTGTTTACTCTGTAACTTAGCAGTGGTTCTTATTCTCCTTCACCTAATCTAATGGGTCTCCAGACCTTTCCATCACCTTTACTGACCCAGAGAAGAACATTCCAGAACAGCTGTCTTAGATATGTCTTGGAAGGGAACCTCATTATGGTTTAAAGCAGGGGTCCCCAACTTGCAGGCCAGGGACTGGTACCTGCTGCCAGATCAGCATGGCATTAGATTAAATGTAACATGCTTGAATCATCCAGAAATCAGTTCCCATTGCCAAAAAGGTTGGAGACCACTGGTTTAATGTAAAAGAAGGACAGGGAGAACAGATCTGCTGGCCTGTCTTCAAAGTTCAGGCTAAAGAAAGAAGAGAATCCTTGAACCATCTTTACAGAAATTATTGAATGATGATTTGACAGGGAAAGTTGTTATTCTAACAAACCCTCAAAAAAGAGATGTGATCAAATATAAGCTCAAAACATATTTCCAAGAAAGATCAGGCAGCTTTTGTTTTGAGAAATTGATACTCTGTTCAACAAACCCAAGACATGTTAAGCTATTCAGTGGTACACATAAACATTATTTATATTTGGTGTTTATTAAATGCACTGAAACTGACTGTAAATGCTTATAACCATGTCTTAAATAATGTTGTGTTTTATATTCAGGTTCACGTTAATCTGCTTCTTATAGAAGCTAGGATGCAAGCAGAACTCCTTTATGCTCTGAGAGCTATTACCCGCTATATGACCTGATGCCTTTCCTCCATTAAAGATGATGGAACGATCAGCAGATATAGTCTACAAGGGGAAGGTACTCAGCCCCAGGACCAATGGTAGATAAAAGAATTCAAAATCCATTGTGCCATGATTCCTTTAGTTTCTGCTATTTTACTGTGGAAACGCCACTGCTGGCACAAGCAGTGAGTGCTCGGCAGCTTCAAGTTTAGAGCTGTGAAGAAGGGCTGCTGTTCACAGTATTTTGCTTTTTGACAGTACAAGATGCTGTATAACTTTTAATACAGCAAATAGTTATCTCTCCAAATCCTGTTGCTTTTATGTTAAAAAATAAGATAACAAAAATTGGAGCATGCAAAGAATGGGACTTTGATAATGATGTAAGCTTTTATACATAAAGAATTTTAGATATTGGTGCTGCTATTCCTGCTGGTGGAATGAATAGACTGGCTGTTCCGGTTAAGCTATTAGTAATAAGGTGAACACTGCTATCATCTGAGCCTACATACGTAAAATTTGTGTGGTTTCAAATTAAACTTACATATGTGTTAATTTTTTTGCATCTAAAATTACTCACAGCTCGGCAAAGACCATTATGATGGTAACAGCTCATTTTTTTCATAGTTTTTTTTTTAATTCCGTTATTGGATGATATTAAATTACAGTGGCATTCTTAAAGACTTCTTCAAAAAGCAATCTTACATGAAAAATGTATAAATTATAAGAAAAAGCTGGCTACCTTTTGATATGCTGTTTCCCAAGGTTCTATGACACTGGAGGGCAGCTGTCTTGTGCAGTGTTTTTGTTTCCAGCACCGAAGTTATGGGAAATATTGTGTAGCTGCTGCTCAGTCCCAGGTGCATTCTGCCCCTCTACTCCTGCCCACCTCATGGTCCCCCCTTCAAAGATTGTGCAGCTCCTTAAATAATAAAGCTGGAAAATATTTTTAGTCAGGTTATCAAATTTGATTTACAAAAATGCTAACTTTGAAATGCAAACAGGCTTGAAAAATGTATTAAATACTTTGTATTCTGGAAGCGTGAATTGCTTTTGAAGTCTGTCAGTATTATTAGTATTTTTCAATAAAGAATAATTTTTCTCCAGTTTTATTTGCTGTCTCAAAAAGTTATGACTTAACAATCAGTCACTATTCTCAGTTTCTATTGATTTTCATTAGCTGTCACAGATAATTCTGTAGTCAGGTGAGACTTTTATTTAAATGGCAAACTCTTGCAGTCATTTTGAGAGCTACAAAGAAAAGTTTTATCTTGGAAATAACTGATACAGTCCCATGCCTTGCCCATTTTGAACTGAGATGTTTTAGAGATCAATTATTAAGAATTATTAGAAACAAGTTAAATTAGGGAGTCACTACAGAACAAAAAATGACAGTCAAACAGTTCTAAATTTAATCAAAGCTTTTGTGATAACTAAACTCAATAAATGTTTTGATGAGTAACAAGATAGTGCCTATAAAATTACAGTGTGGGGGTGGGAGCTGGGAGGCATAATTTTGAATGGAGGTGATATAGCTACCTTCATGGCTACATACCCTAGTGAGAAGATAATACTGTCATCTTAGATAAAAACTGCCTTCAGTATATTTTAAAAATAAATATATCAGCCCATTTCTAGTTAGCTTACAATAATATACAAATGGTCTTACCTGTTGAATTTGCATCATGCCTCTGCCCTTTTTTGTCTGCTGCTGGTTATTTCATCATAGCAATACAGGTGAATCCAACAAGTAAGTTTGCATTGGATAAATTTTTACTGATTCTGCTTCTGCTGTTTGTTCTTGGCACTTCCTCTTAAAAATACATTTCTAATAGAAGTTCTAATCAGTAGTAGGATGATCAAGAAAAACTGAGTTTATTATCTTATTCCCCTTAGAAATCATGAGACGAAATGAAAATTTTAACGAGTAAGAAAGTATGCTTCTACCTAAAGTAATAAAGGCATGCCTGTGATACAAAGTTGATGTTTCAACACCTCCAATTTAACAGGTGTTTCCTGTTAATGTTTTCTGAAAACTAAACATACAGGGTTTTTAATATTGCTATTTATCTTTGAAACTAATAGTTGCCCAAATAATTGAAGGCAGTAAGATAGAATATGGAAAATCAAAACTTTTCCCCACAAGAGGAATTATTTTTCTTAAATAACCATGAAGAGATTTCTGGTTGAGGTTTCCAAGATTCAACCTTTTAGATCACTTTTTTAGTAAAAATTAGGGAACTTTTTTATTAGGCAATACTTAATTCAGTATCTCTTTAAGAATGAGACTAAATTCTAAACACATTTACCACAGTTATTTAATTCCATATAAATACTGGTGATATTTTTAACTTAGAGGAATAAAATCTTAGCTTTTAAATGAATTTTAAGTTTCCTTATTTCAAATTATTTTGATAACAGACCATTGGTAGATAAGTAAATAAAACTTGTTGGATAAGAATGTTTTCCAGGCACTTTTCACTCATTAAGATACTCTGAAATTTTGTTACATATTTGTGATTAGTGAATATTAAGGGAAAGCAAAGGCAGGTAGATGGGGGGTGACATTACCTATGATGTACCAGGTCCTTATTCCCAATGGAGACACTGAGCTAACAACAATATAAGGACCAAATACCTTTGTGAGAACTCTAGAAACCACTTGGGAAGCTACAGCTCAGGCAAACACAAACCGGGAGGAGGCTGTACCAAAAGGTGTAGGTAAATTTGGGGCATTTTGCTTGTTCTAACCTGGTGTACAGCACGACAGCAATTGAGAGGAAACTCCTAATTCCCAGCTTCTCCCCTCAGGACTGAAACAAAAAAGGTGAACTTTTGTGTTTGAGAGACTGGATTCTATCTCATCTGACTTGGAGCACTAGAAGGAGAGGTAGAATGGTTTGGATGCTGGTTGTAGGTCACTGAACACAGAAATGAGCATGGAGGTGCATTAAAACAGCAGGGAATCTACAGTTAAGTAGGCAGGTGCAGGGGATCCAAAAGAATACGAAGGGAGTAAAACAGAAATTGGAACAGGAAGCTCCTGAGAAGAAACAGAGGCAAGCCTCTTAGGGAAATTAAGGCCGCTAAAAGCAGATATTATATCCTGGAATAAAAACATATACACTTGTCCAAAGAAGATACATCCCTGGAAATGGTAGCTATTTTTCAAATGCCCAAATCACAACAAACTTTGCAAGGTATATATATGTATGTGTGTGTACGCAGGAGAATGTGGCAAAACCTAAAAAACAAATCCCCAGAAACCAACCCTAAAGCAATGTAAGACTCTGAATTACCCCACAAAGAATTTTAGGGACTTCCCTGGCAGTCTAGTAGTTAAGAAGTCACCCTTCCAATGCAGAGGGTGCATGCTCAATCTCTGGTCGGGGAGCTAAGATTCCACGTACCTCGGGGTCAAGACCCTCTCCCAAAACATTAAACAGAAGCAGTATTGTAACAAATTCAATAAAACCTTAAAAAAAAGATTTTAAACAATTGTCTTAAAGATGCTTAGTGTACTAAAGAGAAAAAAGAGAACAAGACTGACATATCAGGAAAATGATGCATGAACAAAATGAGAGTATCACCAAAGAGACAGAATAAAAAAGAACCAGATTCTGGAGATGAAGAATACAATAACTGAATAAGGAAAAAATTGACTGCAACAGGCAGTTTGATCAGATAGAAGACAGACTTTGGAGAGTTATTGATATTATCAATAATAACCTCAGAGGTTATTTGATATTATCAAGTCAGAGATAAAATGAAAAGTGAAGACAGCCTAAGGGACTTGTGGGGACATAAAGTAGGGAGAGTGCAGAGCTGTAAAGGAATGGAGTTTTGTATGCAAATCAACTTCTTATCAAAATAAACTTATAACTTTAACATTTTTAAACATAATCCCCATGGTAACCACAAAGAAAATCTCTTTAGAATTTACACAAAAAGAAATGAGAAGGAAATCAAAGCATGTAACTCCAAAAAAAAAGTCAATGAAACACAAAGGAGGAAGAGGGGGACTGAGGTACAAAAAAGCTACAAATCTTACAGAAAACAAGATAGCAATAGTAAGTCCTTTCCTATTAGTAATTATATCAAATGTAATAAATGGATTGAATCCCCCCAATCAAAAGACTCAGATTGGCTGAATGGATAAAAAAGAGGATCCAACTATATGCTGTCTATAAGAAACTAGATCTAAGAACACATATAGGCTGAGTGTGAAAGGATAGAAAAAGACATTCCATGCAAATGGTAACCAAAAGAGAGCAGAGGTGGCTATATGAATATCAGAGAAAAGGGTCAATTCACCAGGAAGATAAAACAGTTATATAGGCATCAAATACTAACACTCCTAAACAGGAATCAAATGTTGATAGAATTGGGGGAAAAACAGATTTGTTGTTGTTTAGTAGCTAGGTCATGTCTGATTCTTTGTGACCCCATGAATTGTAGCCTGCCAGGCTCCTGTCCATGGGATTTCCCAGGCAAGAATACTGGAGTGGGTTGGCATGTCCTTTTCCAGGGGATCCTCCTAACCCAAGAATCAAACCCACATCTCATGCATTGGCAGGCAGATTCTTTACCACTGAGCCACCAGGGACGCCCAGGAAATAGACAGCAACACAATAATAATAAGAGATTCAATATCCACTTCCAGGGACTTCCCTGGTGGTCCAGTGGTTAAGAGTACTCCTTGCAATGCAGAAAACACAGGTCTCATCCTTGGTTGGGGCACTAAGATCGCACATGCCACGGAGCAACTAAGATTGCATGCTGCAGCTACTGAACCCATGCACTCAGGAGCCCACATGACACAACAAAGATCCTGCATGCTGCAACTAAGACCCAAAGCACCCAAATAAATATTTTTAAAAATACTCACTTCCAAAAATGAATAGAACCAACATAAGATAACCAACATAACATAAGGAAAAAGAGGACTTGAACACTACAGACTAGTTGAATCTATCAGACGTATACAGAAAATTCCAACAATAGGATATACAGTCTTCTCAAGGGCACATGGAACATTCTCCAGGATTGCCACATATTAAGCTACAAAACAAGCCTTAACAAATTTTAAAAGATTGAAATCATATCCTTTCTGATCATAATGGAATGAACCTAACAATCAATTGCAGAAAGAAAAGCTGGAGAGTCCACAAGTATGTAGAAATGTAACAGCATACTCTCAAAAGGCCACTGCAAAGAAGAAATTACAAATGGACTTAGAAAATATCTTGAGATAAAAACACAACACACCAATATTTACAGATGCTATGCTAAGAGGGAAGTTTACAGCTATAAACTCTTAGACTATAAAAGCAAAGACAATCTCAAATCAACATTGTAACTTCATTTGTCAAGAAGCTAGACAGAACAGTCCAAACCCAGAGCTAGCAGAAGGAAAGAAAGATCAAAGCACAGATAAATAAAAAACACAATAGAAAAAATACAACAAAATTAAGGGTTGTTTGAAAAGATCAACAAAATTGACAGACCTTTAACTGCATTAAGAAAAAAAAAATCAGAAATGAAAAATGAGACATTCCCAACCAATATTAAAAAAAAAAAGGATAGAGAATACACTGTACATCAACAAACTGGATAACTTAGAAACACACAGCCTACCAAGAAGGAATCATGAAGAAATAGAAAATCTGAAAAGAACTATAACTAGTAAGGAGACTGGAATCAGTAATTAAAAACTCAACAAAGCCCAGGACCCCAGTAGTTTCACTGAATTATACCAAACATTTAAAGAAAAGTCAACACCAAACTCATCCAAAAAACTGAAGACAAGGGAATGTTTCTAAACTCATTCTATGAGGTCAGCATCATCCTGATACCAAAGCCAAAGCGACTGCAAGAAAACTACAGACCAATATCTATGATGAATATTGTCGCAAAAATCCTTAATTCTAGTAAAGAAAACTCAACAGCACATTTAAAAAATGAAGTGGGGGACTTCCCTGGTGGTTCAGTGGTTAAGAATCTGCCTTCCAATGCACGGGATGTGGGTTCGATCCCTGGTTGGAGAACTGAGATCCCACATGTTGCAGGGCAACTAAGCTTGCATGCTGCAACTAAGACCCAGTGCAGCCAAAAGTAAATAAATCAATAAAATACTTTTTTAAAAAAATGAAGAGGGATATTTTCCTGAAATGCAAATATATATATTCAGTTTATAAAAACTGATCAATGTAATAGACCACACTAACAGAATGAAGGGTGAGAAAACAAACACATGATCATATCAGTTGATGTGGAAAAAATATTTGGCATAATTCAGTACCCTTTTCATGATAAAAAAAACAAACAAACCAGAAGTAGAAGGAAACCATCTCAGTGTAATAAAGGCCATATGTGAAAAGCACATAGCTAATATCATACTCTGTGAAAGATAAACTGTTTCCTCTAAGATCAGAAACAAGAGAAAAATATCAACTCACCACTCATAGTATACCAGAAGTCCTACCTAAGCAATTAGGCAAGAAAAAAAATGTCCTAATAAGGAAATGTAAAATTATATATCTGTATGCAAATAACTTGGTCTTATATTAGAAAACCCCAAAGATTCCACACCATAAAACAAAAGCAAAAAAACCTGTTGGAACTATAAAAGTCAACACAGAAAAATCAGTTGCATTTTTATACACTAAGCAATCAAATAAGGAAACTAAGGCAACAGCTCCATTTACAGTAGCATCAAAAAGAATAAAATACTTAGAAATAAATTTAACCAAAGGAGTTGAAAGATTGACAATGAAAACTACAAAACATAACTATAAGAAAATAAGACACAAATGAAAGACATCCTGTGTTCATAGACTGGAATACTTCATATTGTTAAGATGTCAATACTACCTAAAGCAATCTACAAATTCAATGCCTTTTTCTCCTGCAGAAATAGAAAAATCCATCCAAAAATTCACATGGGGTCTCAAAAGACTCTATATAGCCAAAACAATCCTGAAAAAGAACAATTGTAAGTCTCACAATGTCCTAATTTCAAAACATTTTCCAAAGCTACATTATCAAAACAGTATGATACTTGCATAGACATACACCCAGAAATAAGCCTTCATGATCTTCAACAAGGATGCCAGGACTATTTGATGAGAAAAGAACTGTCTGAGAAAACTAGATATTCACATGCAGAAGAATGAAGTTAGACCTTTATTTTAGAAACATACACAAAAATTAACTAAAATGGATTAAAGACCTAAGTGTAAGAACTAAAACTATAAAGCTCCTAGAAGAAAAGATAAGCAGCATAGCTTCAGGACACGTAGATTTGGCAATGATTTACTGGACATAATACCAAAAGGCAAAAGAAAAAAATAGACAAATAGAACTACATCAAACTTACTTCTGTGCATCAAACAGCATGAAAGTGAAAATCACTCAGTCATGTGCGACTCTTTGTGACCCCATGGACTATATAGTCCATGGGATTCTCCAGGCCAGAATACTGGAGTGGGTAGCCTTTCCCTTCTCCAGGGGATTTTCCCAAACTGGGGACTGAAACCAGGTCTCCTGCATTGCAGGTAAATTCTTTACCAGCTGAGTCACAAGGGAAACCCAAGAATGCTGGAATGGGTAGCCTATCCCTTCTCCAGGGGATCTTCGTGACCCAAGAATGGAACCAGGTCCCCTGCGCTGCAGGTGGATTCTTTACCAACTGAGCTATCGGGGAAGCCCAAAGGGCATGATCAACAGTTTAAAAAAAAAAAAAAAAGTAACCTACAAAATGGGAGAAAATATTTGTTGATCATGTATCTGATAAAGTTTTAATATCCAAAATATATAAATAACTCCTTTAAATCAATGACTACCACAAAAAAAAATAGCTTGATTAAAAAATAGACGTCTTAGAGTTTTCAGAATATAGGTCTTTTGGGTCCTTAGATAGGTTTATTCCTAGGTACATTATTCTTTTTGATGTGATAGTATATGGAACTGTTTCCTTAACTTCTTTGTTGACTTTCTACCTTTACTATATGTTTGCCTCTACTTGTGAACTTTTCTGTTTCATAATTTTCTTGATTTTAGATACGGTCTTAAAAAAAATTATTTGGTCGCACTGGATCTTGGTTGCAGCATTCCGGATCTTCAGTTGCAACATGGAGAATCTTTTAGTTGCAGCATGTGAACTCTTAGTTGCAGCATGTGAACTCTTAGTTGCAGCATGTAGGATCTAGTTCCCTGACCAGGGATTGAACCCAGGTTCCTGAGCATTGGGAGTGCAGAGTCTTAGCCACTGTATCACCAGGGAGGTCCCTTGATGTAGCCTCTTTTATTTGAAGAAGTTCCTTTTAGAATTTGTCATAAAGCTGGTTTGGTCATGCTGAATTCTTTAAGCTTTTGCTTGTCTGTAAAGCTTTTGATTTCTCTGTAACCTCTTGTGGAAAAACCCAAATGAGCTTTCTGGCCAACCCAATACAAGACCTGTACTCCATAAACAGTAAGATGCTAATGAAAGAAGTTGAAGATGATACAGATGGAAAGATATACCATATTCTTGGGTTGGAAGAATCAATATTATAGAATGACCATACTAACCAAGACAATCTATAGATTCAATGCAATCCCTTTCAAATTACCAACAGCATTTTTCACAGAACTAGAACAAAAATTTTTAAATTTCTATGGAAACACAAAAGACTCAAAAAATGTTTTAAATTCTTTTTTTTTTACATGTAGCTGTCCAGTTTTCACAGCACCACTTGTTGAAGAGACTGTCTCTTCTCTATTGTATATTCTTGCCTCCTTTGTTGTATGTTAATTGACTATAGATGTTAGCATTTATTTCTGGGCTTTCTATTCTGTCCATTGATCTATGTGTCTGTTTTTATGCCAGTACCATAGTGTTTTGATTAATGTAGCTTTGTAATATAGTTTAAAGTCAGAGAGTGTGATTTCTCCAGCTCCATTTTTCTTTCTCAGGATTGCTTTGGTTATTGAACACCACAGACAAAAATAAACTCAAAATGGATTAAAGACGTAATGTCAGACCTAAATGTAAGACTGGATACTATAAAACTCCTAGAGGAAAATTGCAGCAATATTTTTTAATCCCTCTCCTACAGTAATGGAAATAAATAAATGGGAACTAGTTAAATTCAAAAACTTTTGCAGAACAAAGGAAATTATAAACAAAACAAAAAGTTAACCTATGGAATGGGAAAAAATATTTGCAAATGATGTGACAACAAGAGATTAATTTCCAAAATATATAAACAACTCATACAGCTTAATGGCTCAGGAAACTCAAACAGTGCTCTGTATCAACCTAGAGGGGTGGGATGGGGAGAGAGATGGGAGGGAGTTTCAAAAGGGAAGGGATATATGTAACTTATGGCTGATTCATGTTGAGGTTTGACAGAAAACAGCAAAATTCTGTAAAGCAATTATCTTTCAATAAAAAATAAATTAATTAAAATAAACAGCTCAATCTATTTAGAAGTCTTAAACAGACACTTCTCCAAAGAAGACATACAGATGGCCAACAGGCATATGAAAAGATGCTCAGTATCACTAATTATTAGAGCAGTTGAAATCAGAACTGAAGTGAGGTATCACCTCACTCCAATCAGAATGGCCATCATCAAAAAGTGATCAAATGGTAAATGGAGACTGTGTGAAGAAAAGGGAGCCCTCCCACACTGTTGGTGGGAATGTTAATCGGTGCAACTACTGTGGAGAACAATATGAATGTTCCTTAAAAAACAAAAAATAGAATTATCATATGATCCAGCAATCCCACTCCTGGTCACATGTTCAGAGAAAGCTATAATTTGAAAAGATACACGCACCCCAATGTTCATAGCAGCACTACTTAAAATAGTGAAGACATGGAATCAACCTAAGTATTCACTGACAGATGAATGGATAAAAGAGATGTGGTAATATATACCCAATGGAATATTACCAAGTCATTAAGAAAATGAAATAATGCCATTTGCAGCAACATGAATATATCATACTAAGTGAAGTAAGTCAAAGAAAGAAAATGATATTGCTTATTATATGTGGAAAGAACCTAAAATAAAAGCATACAAATGAAATTATTTACAATCAGATAGAGTCACAGATATGGAAAGCAAACTTATGATTGCCAAAGGAGAAAATAGGGTGGAAGAGGGATAAATTAGGAGTTTGGGATTAACATATACACACTACTATAAAATATTGGGTTGGCGAAAAGGTTCATTCGGATTTTTCCATAGCATCTTATGGAGAAATCCAAATGAACCTTTTGGTCACCCCAATAAATAATCGACAAAAACCTACTGTATAGCATAGGGAACTATACTCAATATCTTATAAAACCTATAACAGAAATGCATCTAAAAAATGTGTGTGTATATCCGAATCACTTTGTTACACACCTGAAACTAACACATTATAAATCAACTACATTTCAAAAAAAATTTTTAACAAATTTTTAAAAATAAAAATTTGAAATGGCAAATGATTTGAATAGGTATTTCTCCAAAGATGATATATAGATGGCCAGTAAGCATGTGAAGATACTCAATATCACTACTTATTAGAGAAATGCAAATCAAAAACCACCATGAGATACCATTTCACAACCATTAGGATGGCTACTATCAAAACAACAACAGAAAATAACACGTGCTGGGGAAGGTGTGAAGAATGGGAACCCGTGTGCACTGTTGGGGATGTGAAATGATATAGCCTCTGCAGAAATCAATGCAGACATTCCTCAAAAAATTAACAGTAGAACTACTATATCATCCAGTAATTCCACTTCTGGGTATACATCAAAAGGAACTGAAAGCAGAATCTTGAAGAGATCACCCATGTTCATAAGTAGCATTATTCAAAACAGCCATGAGATAGAAGCAACCCAAATGTCCTGATGAGTTAACGGATGAAAAAATATGATATAAACATACAAGAAAATATTATTGAGCCTTAAAAGGAAGGAAATCCCATCACACATCACAACATGGATGAACTTTGAAGACATTATGCTCAGCAAAATAAACCAGTCACAAAACAACAAATGTTGTATGAGGGATCGAAACTAATCAGATCAAATTCATGGAAACAACATAGGATGGTGGTTGCTAGGGGCTGGAAAGAGGAGGAAAGAAGGAGTTGTTTAATGGGTACAGAGTTTCAGTTCTGCAAGATGAAAAAGTTCTGCAAAGGAAGAACTTTGCAGACAAATGTGAGTAAGCTTAACAACACTGAAACATTTAAAAATGGTTAAGATGGCAAATTTCCTCACTGTAATTTTTAAGGTAGGCAGATCCAATCATAAGGTAGGCAGACAGGCAGAGGAACCAGAGATCAAACTGCCAAAATCCGTTGGATCATCAAAAAAGCAAGAGAGTTCCAGGAAAACATCTGCTTTTTTGACTACACCAAAGCCTTTGACTGTGTGGATCACAACAAACTTTAAATATTCTTCAAGAGATGGGAATACCAAACCACCTGACCTGCCTCCTAAGAAATCTGTAGGCAGGTCAGGAATCAATGGTTAGAACTGGACATGGAACAACACACTGGCTCCAAATCGGGAAAGGAGTACGTCAAGGCTGTAATTGTCACCCTGCTTATTTAACTTCTATGCAGAGTACATCATGTGAGATGCCGAGCTGGATGAAGCACAAGCTGGAATCAAGATTGAATCAAGATCTCAATCAAGATATTGAGAAATATCAATAACCTCAGATATGCAGATGACAGAAAGCAAAGAAGAATTTATGGCAGAAAGTAAAGAAGAACTAAAGAAGAGAGTGAAAAAGTAGGCTTAAAACTCAACGTTCAAAAAACTAAGATCATGGCATCTGGTCCCATCACTTCATGGCAAATAGATGGGAACAACGGAAACAGAGACACTATTTTCTTGGGCTCCAAAATCACTGCAGATGGTGACTGCTGTCATGAAATTAAAAGACACTTGCTCCTTGGAAGAAAAGTTATGACCAACCTAGACAGCATATTAAAAAGCAGAGACATTACTCTGCCAACAAAGGTCTGTCTATTCAAAGCTATGATTTTTGGTGTTAGAGAAGACTCTTCAGAGTCCCTTGGACAGCAAGAAGATCAAACCAGTCAATCCTAAAGGAAATCAGTCCTGAATATTCATTGGAAGGACTGGTGCTGAAACCGAAACTCCAATACTTTGGCCACCTGATGCAAAGAACTGATTTATTGGAAAAGATCCTGATGCTGGGAAAGACTGAAGGCAGGAGGAGAAGGGGATGACAGAGGATGAGATGGTTGGATGGTGTCGCCGACTCGATGGACATAAGTTTGAGCAAGCTCTGGGAGTTGATGATGGACAGGGAAATCTGGCGTGCTGCAGTCCATGGGGTTGCAAAGAGTTGGACACAACTGAGCAACTGAACTGAGATAGTTCCACATGGTCAGGCTTGCACATGAGTCTGAGGGAGAGGAGTTTAATATGGAGAACAAATATAATGGTATTCTACTATGAGTTATTATATTTATTATAAATACTGAGGGGGCTCTTTTAGGGGGAAGAGAGTTTTATCTTTTTCACTGAAAGTAGAATATATAGCCTGCTATGGGTAAAAATACTTAGATCTTCAAATGTTTTTGAGAGATTAGCCTATCAGACTTTTAAAAAATGTTTCCAGGGACTTTCCAGGTGGTCCAGTGGTTAGGACTGCACACTCCCAATGCATGGGACACGGGTTTGTTTGATCCCTGATAGGGGAGCTGAATCCCACATGCCACGACTAAGACCCAGTACAGCCAAACAAATATATTTAAAAAAAAAAGATTTCAACTGTTGGAGTGAATCTCCTAGCATATACTCATGGATGACAGACTACAGTGAGTGTCTCTAGATGATTTTGCTGAGCCCCAACCTGGGATAAGCCCCAAACTAGAGGAGCCCTTGGAAAGTCTGTTTCTGGAAATTTAGGGTTTTTCTAATAGACTTATAAGAATCTATCTAGTCTCTTAAAAGCCTGCCTTTATCTCATTAGTCTTGGTATTTTGTTAGGGTAAGAGATGAGTTTTTATGTTATTAATGGTTCATCTCTAACCCTACAGAGCAGAGTATCAAATCTACTTTTATTCTGAATCTTTCTTTGGCTAATATAGGATAGCAATGGTTCTCTCAATTTCTTTGGTGTTGATCATTTATTCTAAGACCAATCTTACCCTATGAAGGGTGGAAAACCATAATTTTTTGAGTACCTACCACCCATCAGTCAGCATACTGGACAATTTGCCCATTTTGGTTTGTTTGTTTGTTCCTAAACTACATGATTACATTGTACACTTAAGCTAAAAATATTAAGTTAATTGCCCAAAACCTAGGCAGGGGAGAACTAGGATTCAAACTGAGATCTGCCATATACTTCTAGGATATTAGATCACCTCTACAGTCACAGAGAGTTATAAGTAGAATTGTCTGGTCTACTCAGTTTATTTCAAATAAAAAGGGAAAATACTCTCTTTTTCATCTATTTTACTTATTTAATAAAGAGTAGATGGCCCAAAGCAGTCTTCTCTGAATTTTTCTGCTTCCCCCTCCTCTCAATATGGCAACCAGAAAAATAGTGGTACCTAACCAGAAGACTGTTATTAACAGCTGTAAGAATTAGTGCAGATGCTTATGTAGTAACGTATTCCTAATAGTGTTGACCACCATTCTTTCTGTACATAAAATCTAACTGTCTTCATTGCACAGTTCATTGACTGAACTGAAAAGCAATTAAATTCTAGAATTGTGACATCGGGATTTTAAGACTAGAACTAAATTATTCAATAGAGAATAGAATAAAAAGCCATTTACTTAGAAATACCATGAATATATTTTCATCTTAAACTTCTCATAGTAGGAAGCACAACATGTATATTCATTTTTCCACAACACCTGACAAGAAGAAATGCTTATTTCTTTTAATACACTAAGACTACTCACTAAAATAAGTACCTGAAAAACTTTGAATATTTGTTAACATTGAAGAAAAAAGTTCATGCTTGTTACCACTTCTTAAGAATGATGGAGACCTGACTTCCTGTTTCTGTTGTTAATCTGCATCAGGTTAGAAAGAAGGAATAGGCAGAGGTTCCAGGAAGGTGTGATGATTCTTAATTCGGTTTAGAAGCTGCTGTGCCACCGGTCTGAATTCTGTTTCCCAGTGGAGTTTGTGATAGTTTTTCAGGTCTTGGTCAAAACTCCCATTCAACGCTAGTTCTTCATCTGCATCAGAAAAATTAAAATTACAGCAATTATTTAGAAATGTAATCCTACTGAATGAAGTTTAATTTTTGATGGCATGAGTTAAACTCATCCTGAGTCATCTCTAATTGCAACAAGGCTTTTTTACAGGAGTAGGTCTTTATAGAAAAAAATTTAAGTAAATATATAATACTTTCTTAATTAAAAATAAACAGATAATAATCTTGAGGACTTTCCTAGCAGTCCAAGTGGTTAAGACTCTATGCCTTCACTGCAGGGGGCCTGGGTTTGGACCCCTGGTCAGGGAACTAAGACCGTGCATAGTGTGTGGTGTGGCAAAAAAATAATAATAATAAAAGATAGCAATCTTCCTAAAAAAACCACAAACAAACCCTAGACTGAATTGAGTTCTTACTTCAACTTATCCCTAATGTTACATCTAACTTTATATCCAAAAGTCAGGTCACAATTTCTCAGAATAAACAAAATATGAATAGATTATTTCCTTATCTGCACATTAAAAATGTTAATTATTAATTCTTCAGTGGTTGACAAATATAAAAGAAGTTAGGAAATCTTTTGGGAAAGTAGCACAGTTGAATTTGACTGAAAATGACTGAAAATCAACTTTGCTCATTTCAAGCAGCCTGGACAAACTTCTTTGAAAAGATAACACCTCCCTCCCCCTGCCACCTTATGCTCTCCCCAGTAAAAGTGGAAAGTGGAAGACTTTGAGAATCCTAAGAAATATTAGAATCCCAAGTGAATCCATGTATAATGCAGAAAAGCACTTGTTAAAAAAATGCAAAATTACAACCTTGATTTGTTTCTTAACCCAACAGCACTTTCAATTCTGTGCATATCGTGAAAGTATATCCAACCCAAATTGGAAGACAAATGGCTACTGAGGTTTATGCACCAATCTGCCACTGCATTTCTCTCTGTTTACACTGGAACCCATGAGAAGGACTTTAGGAAAATGCACTGGCCTGCCAGTCAGAAGGTTGGCTCTGCCACTTTCTAGGTCTGAGGCTGAGGCAGACTTCTTAAGTGGCAACCACTAAGTCCTAAAGTGACCACAAATACTGCTGCTTGCAAAATTTGCAAACTTCTTTCATAAGGCCTACTAAAATCCTACCATCAAATGCTTCCTTGGTGCTTACATCAAATTCCCTACCCTGAATATTTTCGGTACACACAAAGCGCACTGTGTGTGCTTTGGCACTACTGGTGTTGGTGTCACCACCCGGAATAAGATAAGTCTGGAATCCCAGTTTGTACCTTCCCGTCCTCTCCCCCAGCCAACTGGACAGCTATGCAACTCTGAGATAAGTCTGGGCAGACACAAACAATTCAGCAAAGCTCTCCATGGAGACCCCTGTAAGCAAACCTGACTCTCCCCACCCATTTGATAATCAAGGCCCTGAAAGGAGGAGAATCCAGATGGTGTTTGATGCCTTCAAAGTCCTTCCTGTTGGGCTATTTCCAAACTAAAGCGGTCTGTGAGACTCTGAGTGCTCTTGAATTCCTAGATCTACTTCCTGCTCACTCTTCTGCAGATGTTCTGAATACTTAACTTTCGTTAAAAATGAATTCTCTTCTTTTATGCTCTTTTTCCAAAGCAGCTTAGGACTGATGGCTGCCCAGGCAACTTGCAGTCTTTCTCTCTGTCCAGAACTTTTGGCTGGGTTTGATGATTTTAGCCAAGTCACTGTTTTGTTGTCTGGGGTTTCTTAATCTAACATTGAGACTATATTACTCTTCTTGAGGCTCAACGTATAATTAGTTAATCTACACTTGTACCCTATTAATTGCAAATTGGGTTAGGCAAGATAACAAAAGTGTCCAAATAACTATAGATAAGAGAAAAGCAGTCTCAAGTTGCAAAGTAAATATAACAAACGCATAAAATGTGTCATATTACACTAGGTGTTAAATTCTGGAACTTGTATTGCAATGAACAGCAGAGGCTAACCCAAGAAAAACTTAGATCTATTATTTTCAAAAAAAATTTTTTTACTATGACCTAGGAAGTCCATATTACATGATGACTATATACACATATTTACATATTTATAAACAAATAACAAATGTTTCATGATAGAATACTTTTCTACATGTAATATATTCTGATATTCTCTTTGTTTCCCGCTTCATTTTCAAACTGGTCACAGTGTGTAAAGTACTGATTTAGACAACCAGTTATTTGTTCAACTTTCTCTGTACACAGCACACTTGCAAACACTAGAATTTTAGGTAAGGTTTTAGAAAGGATTAAAAGGCAAAAGGGCAGAACACTGAAAGATGAGCCCCCCAGGGCAGTAGGTGTCCCATATGCTACTGGGGAAGGGCAGAGAAATAGCTCCAGAAAAAATGAAGAGGCTGAGCCAAAGCGGAAACAGTGCCCAGTTGTGGTTGTGTCTGGTGGTGAAAGTAAAGTCCGTGCTGTAAAGAACAATATTGCATTAGGAACCTGGAATGTTACATCCATGAATCAAGGTAAATTGGACATGGTCAAGCAGGAGATGGCAAGAGTCAATATTCACACTTTAGGAATCAGTGAACTAAAATGGATGGGAATGGGTGAATTTGATTCAGATGACCATTATATATCTACTATTGTGGGCAAGAATCCCTTAGAAGCAAAGGAGTAGCCCTCACCGTCAACAGAAGAATCTGAACTGCAGTACTTTTTTGCAATCGCAAAAAAGACAGAATGATCTCCATTTGTTTCCAAGGCAAATCATTCAACATCAGTGTAATCCCAGTCTATTTCCCAATCACTAATGCTGAAGAAGTTGAAGTTGAACCATTCTATGAAGACCTATAAGACCTCTTAGAACAAACACCAAAAAAAAGATGTCCTTTTCATCATAGGGGACTGGAATGCAAAGAGTAGGAAGTCAAGAGATATCTGGAGTAACGGGCAAGTTTGGCCTTGGAGTACAAAATGAAGCAAGGCAAAGGTTAACAAGAGTTCTGCCAACAGAACACACTGGTCATAGCAAACACCCTCATCCAACAACACAAGAGATGACTCTACACATGGACATCACCAGACAGTCAATATTCAAATCAGACTGATTATATTCTTTGCAGCCAAAGATGGAGAAGCTCTATACAGTCAGCAAAAACAAGACCAGGAGCTGACTGTGGCTCACATCAGGAACTGTTATTGCAAAATTTAGACTCAAATTGAAGAAAGTAGAGAAAACCACTAAGCCATTCAGGTATGACCTAAATAAAATCCCTTATGATTATATAATGGAAGTGAGGAATAGTTCAAGGGACTAAATCTGGTAGACAGAATGCTTGAAGAACTATGGGCGGAGGTTTGTATCATCGTACAGGAAGTTGTGACTAAAACCATCCCCAAGAAAAATAAATGCAAGAAGGCAAAGTGGTTGTCTGAGGAGGCCTTACAAATAGCTGAGAAAAGAAGTGAAAGGCAAAGGACAAAGGGAAAGATAAACCCAACTGAATGCAGAGTTCCAGAGAATAGCAAGAAGATAAGAAGGATTTCTTAAGCGAACAATGCACAGAAATAGAGGAAAACAATAGAATGGGAAAGACCAAAGATCTCCTCAAGAAAATTAGAGATACCAAGAGAATATTTCATGCAAAGATGGACACTATAAATGAGAGAAATGGCAAGGACTTAACAGAAGTAGAAGAGATTAAGAAGAGGTGGCAAGAATACACAGATGATCTGTACAAAAAAGATCTTAATGACCCAGATCAACCACAGTCATGTGGTCACTCACCTAGAGCCAGACATCCTAAATGTGAAGTCAAGTGGGCCTTAAGAAGCATTACTATGAACAAAACTAGGGAGGTGATGGGATCCCAGCTATTTCTAATCCTAAAAGATGATGCTGTGAAAGTGCTGCACTCAATATGCCAGCAAATTTGGAAAACTCAGCAGTGGCCACAGGACTGGAAAAAGTCAGTTTTCATTCCAATCCAAAAAAAAGGCAATGCCAAAGAATGTTCAAACTACCATACAGTTGTACTCATTTCACACGCTAACAAGGTAATACTCAAAATCCTTCAAGCTAGGCTTCAACAGTACATGAACTGAGATCTTCCAGATTACAAGCTGGATTTAGAAAAGGCAGACGAACCAGAGATCAAATTGCCAACATCTGCTGGATCATAGAAAAAGGAAATAAAAAAAAAAAGTCTACGACTGCTTCATTGACTATGCTAAAGCCTTTGACTGTGTGGATCACAACAAACTGTGGAGAATTCTGAAAGAGATTTGACTACCAGACCACCAAACTTGCCTCCTGAGAAACCTGTATGCATATCAAGAAGCAACAGTTAGAACCGGATATGGAACAGTGGACTGGTTCAAAACTGGGAAAGGAGTACATCAAGGCTGTATATTGTCACCCTGCTTATTTAACTTATACGCAGTGTATATTATATGAAATGCCAGGTTGGATGAAGCTCTAGCTGGAATCAAGTTTGCCGGGAGAAATATTAACTTCAGATATGCAGATGACAGCACACTAATGGCAGAAAGCAAAGAAGACCTAAGGAGCGTCTTGGTGAAGGTGAAAGAGGAGAATGAAAAAGCTGGCTTGAAATCAACATTCAAAAAACAAAGATCATGGCAGCTGGTCCTATCTCTTCATGGCAAATAGATGGGGAAAACATGGAAACAGTGACAGATTTCATTTTCTTGGGCTCCAAAATCATTGCAGCCATGAAATTAAAAGATGCTTGCTCCTTCAAAGAAAAACTATGACAAATCTAGACAGCATCTTAAAAAGCAGAGACATTACTTTGCCATCAAAAGTCAGTATAGTCAAAGCTATGGTTTTTCCAGTAGCAGTGTACAGTGTGAGAGCTGGACCATAAAGAAGGCTGAGCGCCAAAGAATTGATGCTTTTCAACTGTGGTGTTGGAGAATACTCTTGAGAGTCCCTTTGACAGCAACAAGGAGATCAAACTAGTCAATCCTAAAGGAAATCAACCCTGAATATTCATTGGAAGGAGAGACGCTAAAGCTGAAGCTCCAATACCCTGGCTACCTAATGTGAACAGCTGACTCACTGGAAAAGACCCTGATGCTGGGCAAAACTGAGGGCAGGAGGAGAAGGGGGTGACAGAGGAGCAGATGGTTGGATGGCATCACTGACTCAATGGACATGAGTTTGAGCAAATTTCAGGAGATAGTGAAGGACAGGGAAGCCTGCCGTGCTGCAGTCCATGGAGTCACAAAGAGTCGGACACAACTGAGCGACTAAACAACAACAACAAAAGGACTCAAAACAACTCTGTCGGTGACCATTATAACATGGTCTCTACTACAGTTTAAGGATCCTGTGCATCACTGCACTCTTTCCTAGCCTGCTGTTCAGCACAGGTAGCTACCAGGGGTTTGATTACTGTTGTAACTCTTATAAGGCACAGTTCTCACATGTTCTAGAAGCAACTGATGACTCTTTGGCATGAGCATGATGATGTGACCCTCTACTTTGAACGCTGGGGCCCCCTCTATCCCTTATCACATAACCTAGGTTCTAAGTTCCACATATCTTGTTATTTAGTTGCTAACTTGTGCTCAACTCTTTGCAACCCAATGGACTGTAGCCCACCAGGTTCCTCTGTCCATGGGGATTCTCCAGGCAAGAATACTGGAGTGGATTGCCATTTCCTTCTCCAGGGGACTTCCTGACCCAGGGATCGTACCTGTGTCTCCAGCATTGGCAGGCAGATTCTTTACCATTGAGCCACCTAGGGAAGCCTTCCACATACCTCAGATGAATATAAAATAACCTAGAGTCATTTACATTCACAGTAACAAATGGATGGATCACACTCATCAGCAGTGTAATACTAGTGATCACCAGTTACCAGCAGCCCTGAGAGAAGCTCATGGTAGTGTGCCAGGGCACACCACATAAGAACTTCAAGATAAACAGATTGCTCATGAGTTTATGAGAAGTGGCTGGAGCACATCAGGAAGTTTTAGACAACATTCTTTTTAAGCCACTTTCCTAAAAGGCTGTCAACATCCCAACCACACTGAGTCCCATTACTTCCTTTTTCCAGCTTCCCATCAAGAAAAAGTTGGGTAACTTACATTGCTATATCAATTGCCCTACCGTGATTTCTAAAAACAGTGCTCACTCTACATTGTGGGACTTTTGTGATATATCAGCTCATCCTGTTTTCAAAATAGCCTTTTTTTAACCTATCGCTGTAAAAAAAATTGAAATTTAAGTTTACTCTCACTCATATATCCATTTCAACTGCTGCCACCCACCTGGCCGGACACAACTACAGCCCATGTCAGAAGTAAGGCTCTGAGGCCCACACTGTGGAGAGAAGAGCCAGGAAGTAGCCAGTCCTCACGGCTCATAAGCAGCACTCCTGGTCACGTGAGAGGAGCATGCCACACTCTGATGATGACCTGGCTCCCTGGTGGACTGTGTTTATTTTTCTTACCCGTGCCTCCATCTCCTTCCAGGGTTGGGTGGGATGGGGTGAGGTAAGGGCATACTATGTAATGAAACAGCAGAAAAAACACAGGGGCTCAATGTTTATTTTCTGATGAAAAGCCCTGGCTTTGCTACAGTATGATCTTAGGCAAGTCACTTAACCCTCCTAGATGTACCTACCTCAACTGTCACCTAGCTGATGACCTTAGAAGGATAGAATGAACTTCCTTTTAAAAGTACTATTAAAGATACCACTATTGTCAGTTAATCCACACGCATCTATCAAGAACCTGCTTTGCCCAAGGCAATATCCTGTCCTTAAAGTGGCTCCCCTGGAGTGGGGAAACAAAAGGTACAAAACAATAATACAGAACAAGTTACACAGCTCATGATTAATTGCTATGTAAATAGTACAGCTTCCCTATGACTGTGGGCTTGGAAAGCTCATGAAAAGGGCCTGCCAGGACCGGCAGCCTTGGGCCAGGCAGGTAAGAGACCTGGCCAGAGCAAAGGTGCAAGGTTAGGGAAGCATGAGAGGAAGCCCCGTCCTGCTCCGGGGAGGGCTGAAGGAGGGAAGAGGCAGGAACAGGCCCATTATAGTCAAAGGCATGCCAGGTGTGCTGCCTGCCTGTGAAGCCAGCCATGCCCACAGCCCTTAGGTGGTGCCACATAGCCCCACCAGTTTGCTATATATGGTTGTCTGTCCCAGACTGAGGTGCCAAAGGAAGCCACAGACAGCCTGCAGCGGAGGCAGCTGCTGCCTGAGGCACGAAAGCCTAGAGCCCGGGAGAATGACTCATGGAATCAGTCACATCTTCTCCCCAAATGGGAGACAAAAAGTCGTGCCAACAGCAGAGGAAACAGAGGCCCACTCACGACAGCAGCAAGAAGCGGCCTTGAGAAGGCTGGAGCCACGGCCATGCAGGAGCCTAGAGGGAACAAGGGGGAGAAAGGCCTTTCTCCTTAAGAGTGGAGAAAGAGCACTGTGGGGTCTTGGCAGGGTGGGGTAGATGATGCCTGCTACTGATGGGGCTGCCTTCCACATCCTGAGTGCTGGTCCAGCAGGCTCTGGGCAATGCGCATGTTTCCCAGCTTTCTTCTTTCCGGGGCATCCATCCCTTCAGCTCCTTCACGAACCAGGGTGGAGTTCTCAGTGCTGCCCGAATATCAGACTCACCTGTGGAACTTTTTAATGATGCAGATAATTGGCCTCCAACAGAGCTCCTGAATCAGAATTCCTAGGGATGGGGCCAGGACAAGTGTGGTTTTTTTGATTGATTTTTCTTTTTAATTCCATATGTTCTGATTCCAATGTTCTGCCACAGTTGAGAACTGAATTAAAGCAAGTTGAACACAATTCTGCTCCCAGCAACCCAAGAAAACTTCAAGTCCACAGAGCAGAATGTGAACCTCAATGATTTAAAATTGTGCTCATTTTGAGAAGGGAACCCTCCTACGCTGTTGGTGGGAATGTAAATTAGCACTGCCACTATGGAGAACAGTATGGAGGTTCCTTAAAAAACTAAAAACTGAACTACCATATGACTCCTCAATCCCACTCCTAGACATCTATCTGGAGAAAAACATGATTCAAAAGGATACATGAACCCAAATATTCACTGCAGCATTGTTTATAATAGCCAAAACATGGAAGCAACCTAAATGTCCGACAGAGGAATGGATAAAGAAGATGTGGTACTTCATATACAATGGAATATTACTCAGCTATTAAAAAGAATGCCATTTGTACCAACATGGATGGACCTAGCGAGTGTCATACTGAGTGAAGTAAGTCAGACAGAGGAGAAATACAATATGACATCCCTCATATGTGGAATCTAAAAGGAAATGATACAAATTAACTTACTTATAAAACAGAAAGATACTCACAGACTTAGAAAATGAACTTCTGGTTGCCGGGGGAAGGGACGGTTAGGGACCATGGGAAGGTCATGTACACACTGCTGTATTTAAAATGGATAACCGACAAGAACCTATTGTATAGCTTTCTTTCAAATAGCTCTGGTCCGGAGTTCCTATTTAATAACATATTGTTACAACAATAGAATTTACCAAGCATTTTCACAACTGTGTTTTGAGAACTAGCTGTGTGTCAGGTTCTATGTGAATTTCTTTGTGTAGGTCTATTCATTTATCACCCTAACAACTCTGCAAGTGAAAGTGAAGTCGCTCAGTTGTGACCACATGGACTGTAGCCTACCAGGCTCATTCATCCATGGGATTTTCCAGGCAAGAATACTAGAGTGGATGGCCATTTCTTTCTCCAGGGGATCTTCCCAACCCAGGGATCAAACCCAGGTCTCCCACATTGAAGGCAGATGCTTTACCATTTAAGCCACAAGGGAAGCCCAACAACTCTTCTAGGTGGAGGTCAATCATTCCCATCTTAGACATGAGAAGATATACATTCAGAGGTTAATATGCCCTGAGTTAAAACCTTGCACGTGATAAAGTGAGACCTTAACTCAGAACTGCCTAACTACAGCCTCTAGTCTTCCTGGAATGCTCTCAGGATGCTTGTTTAATTCTCACAACTCCCTGCAACACAGCACAGATATAACGTCCCCATTTTACAGATGAGAAGACAGGTTCTGAGAGGTTCTTATGTCGAATCACACCATCCCAGAGAGTCAGAACTTGAACTCACAGCCTCTGGATCACACTGAATCTTTCCACATGGCTTTGCTGAGCCAACTCTGTGCTTGGGAGATGACAGGCACATCTTCATTTTGCAAATGAAGATTTTCCACGCACTTTTGATCTAAATCACTGCGTTAGACCTAACCCAGGATGAGAAGAACTATCCTAAAAATAGAAACTTTTGCAAAGGAAGATACTCTCTTCTTTCCTCTGGTTTGTATCAGTGATTTCCTACCTTTCAGTGTATGTCGGACCACATAGTAATGTCAAATAATTTCACAGACTCTCCTCACACAACACAATCATATATGCATAGGTTCATTAAAAGCATGACTTATTTCAGAGTAGCTTTTAACCATATTTTCTCAATTACAGCAATGTCTATATACTTTTTAAACAACAACAATACATTTATGCCCAGATTGTCTACTTATGAAGCTTATAGAAAATTCAAAAAAAGGGGAAAAGTCACAAAAGAAATCAGGACAGCACTCAATGAGTTAAAAGTCCTCACGTCCACACTGCATATAAGAGTCAGCCTCTTCCAGGTTCTTCCAAATTATAATCGTCTTTAATGTCTCTTGTTCCTTATCGAAAAAAAGCTACCCAAACGCCTACCAATCTTTATCCACACAGGTCACAGGAAACAATATTTCTCATTTTGATAAGATTCACAGTCAGGAGTCTTACCTAAAAATGATGACAGCAGGGCTAAGAGTGTGTTGGCAGCCTCATCTCCAAAACAGGATGAAGCATTGGTGATGTTTTCACTGAAGTTCCATAGCGTTTTGCAAACCAAGCAGGCTAGCTGCCAATCAGTAGGCCCAAAATCTCTTAAACAATCCACTAACCTGAGCGAAAAGTCAAATGGAGAAGTTATTAGGTCAGCATCTTTTTTGTATTTTTAACATGATGATTAACTTTCTTAGATATTGAATATACATTTTATATATAATTCAGTGTTATTAAAATAATTTCACATCTACCAATTTAAGTAATTAACACATTTAAGCAATAACCTACTTCTGAATTATTTTAAGTGTCCAGTGGAATCTAAATCCCCTCTTTAGCCTAGCTGCTGCTATTGCAGCAGCTAAGTCGCTTCAGTCGTGTCCGACTCTGTGCGACCCCAGAGACGGCAGCCCACCAGGGTCCTCCGTCCCTGGGATTCTCCAGGCAAGAACACTGGAGTGGGTTGCCATTTCCTCCTCCAATGCATGAAAGTAAAAAGTGAAAGTGAAGTTGCTCAGTCGTCTCCAACTCTTAGTGACCCCATCGACTGCAGCCTACCAGGCTCCTCCATCCATGGGATTTTCCAGGCAAGAGTACTGGAGTGGGGTGCCATTGCCTTCTCCTTAGCCTAGCTAGGCACTTCCAAATGGAGAAATATCTCTGCTCGGGAGAAATGAGGAGAGGGGCCTAAGTGCTCCTGTGAATCCTGATAGAGTCAGGACTCTGTGCCTTGAACTTACTTTTTAATGCCGCCTCCTTCTTTTAGGATGACTCGCTTGTCTCTATCCACGGTGAGGTTTAGGAGAACACCACAGGCAGAAAAGCAAATATCCTGATGCTTAGCATCCAGCAGAGCAATCATGAACTTGTGGACTGGAAGGGCAGAGAACAAATGCAGACCAGTGAAGCACAGGGGCCCCAGTTGTATTTCATTCCACAAATGGCAGAGGGGGAATGGGGAGCAGCTTGTGAAACTGGAAACCCTGCTAGGGGATTTAGCCCACTCTTCATAGGGTTTCCCCACTGCCCAGTGGGGAAAGTGCCTTCACCAACACCCAACACCTGTCACTTCAGAACCTGTTCCCTGCCCCCCAGGGTCCCTGTTTCCAGGTACTGCTGTATCCACCAGCATCAGCTCTTCCTTCCAGGCAGTGGTAGAGTCCCCGCCTGTGGAGAGGAGGGAACCACCTCCTTCCAATCACACAGGTGCCATTCATTTCATCTCTAACTTCTGGTTGTTCTCAAGGGCTCTTTTGAACCTCCAGCAGGAATTTTCTTAAAATACACAGCCCTGGAAGGGAGGCAGGGAGAGTAGGCTTCAGTGGAGATCTTCCTGGGAAGTCCTCCAAGGCCATAGCTTATAAGAGGAGACTTGCTCAGGCTGCTGGAAACCAGTGCGCAGGGAGGCGAGACTTCCAGTGTAGGGGACATCTTGTATCAGGACAGGCTCCCCCTGCCCCCACCGCCTTCCCTTACTCCTAGAAACGGAACTGTTTGTCCTGTTTGTTCATCACCCCCAGCAGGGGCTGGGGGAGAATGAATGGGTGTATGCTCCTGTTCCACTGCTCCCCTCAGAGGCAGTCACGCCACGCTGACCTTGGCCTACTGATGGGTCAGCAGTGAGCTTGGCAAAGGCTGAATCACATATGTTTTTAAGAGTTTAAAGAATATGCACCAAAATGTTAACAATTATCTCTGGGGAAGTGTTTTCTTTTTAATCTGTATTATATAAATTTTCTATCATGAACATGAATAATTAGGTATTTTTAGTTACTGTTTTTACATGAGATATTTGGAAAAAAATAGTATGTTTAGTATACACTCTTATGTACCTGCTACACAGTTTAAGAAATAAAACATTACAGATCCAATTTTATATTTGGGGCATCCATTCAAATGTAACTTTGTCTTAAATGTGGAGTTTCTAATTCCAAATGCATTTATGCCTTATTCCATTAGCACATGAGTACATTAAATAAACAATACCCAGGACCGTTTCGCATGTATTAAGACAATATTAATGGTATTATTTCACATGTGTCCTCCTATTACTACTAGCTTTTTTTGCTCCTATAGTATGTGTTTGAGGTTGCTGCATGTTGATACATGAACTTCTAGCTCATTTATTTTAACTGCTGTAAAAATTTGGTTGCATGAATATACCGTAATATATTTATCCTCTTACCTGTTGATGGACATTTAGGTTGTTTCCATTTTTCACTATTACAAGCAGTACTATAATAGACATTCCAGTGCATGAAGGAGCATGTCTTTTGAGTCCATTCCCATGGGTAGAAATGATGTGTATAGATTACTTGTTTCACTTAAACACAAAGACATACACACACCATCTCAAAACTCAAAAGACCACTCATCAGGGAGAGGGAAACCCTGAGAACACAGCCCAGATCTATCTTGGCATCCTGAGCCAAGAGCCTTACAGATAGATGGAACAGAATGTAAAGTACCGCTTATCCCAAAGCAGAAACAAGTGTCACGTTCTTGTGACCCAAGCTGCGAAACCACTCACTTGTTTATTGCCAGGACGTGACTGTTTTTGAATGTGTGTCATTAACTCACCATTTTTCTGCACTATGAAATCGCAGATGTCATGGTCCTGGGAGAGATTTCCAAAAACACGCACAGCCTCCAGGATTCCATCCATGTTGTTACTCACGAGGAGCTTTAAGAGCACTGGGTTTGGTGACCAGAGAAATAAAATCAGTGAATTTAAGTCTTAAGTTAAAGGCTATTAGAAACCAATATCATGCTAAACACTGTAACTTAAAAATTAAAAGTGATAATAAAATTCCAACGATAGGGGACATAATCAAGAACTAAGAAACTAACGTGTCCCCATATTCAAGTTTCTTCGAATTAAATCAGGCTCTTAGATACTTGTACCAGAAGTCAGAAACAATAAATGCCTCTAGTTCTGTGTTTAGTTAATAAAGTCAAAACCTTAAATGAACATGCATCTACCCAAACCCAACTCTGAACCTTACATTCAGCAATATATAGTTTTCTGTCTTGAATTATGGAATTCTTCACTTTGTAGTAAGATAAGTTGTTGATAGTTGCCGTAGTATTGATCACCAGCTCCTCACAATCATCAATTGATTTGGATTCTGAAATAAAGTGAGCATAAGGGTATCAAAGACTCGCTGCAGGGCAGAAGCCACAACCTCCTAACTGCAGCCCAGCTGGTGCAGGGACCCACCGCTGTCCCAGGCAAGGTCTACAAGAATGCCATGTTGCTGTTTATTTCCCATGACTCTTCCTGCAGGGAAATGCGGCCACAGCAGGGAACCACTCCAGGCCAGCATTTGGAACATGCTAAGCTCAGTCCCTCTACTCAGGGGTCTGGAAAAGTCAGGCTGATCTAGTCCCTGTATGCAAAGGTGAGCACAGCTGTTTTGCCCTGACCCAGAACTATCCTGGGGCGTGCACCTTGGGAGTCTGTTCCCTGGACCCTCGACCTCCCAACAGAATGGCCCTTGGGTCACAATCCATCTATAATTCTTATCAGTGCCGCCTTCCAAACACACAGGCTCTGACCGCCTCTCACCTCCTCTACACCACCTAGTCCATCTTTCACCTCTTCACTGGCTTCGCTTCTTCGCCTTTGCCTCCCTGAGCCTGCCCTCAATGTACGGATCCTTTAAAAGTCAGTCAGACAACGCCACTCATCTCCCCCGGCCCACAGGCCTGACCTGGGTGCCCAGTCCTTACCTCCCAGGCCTTATTTGCTGCTCCAGCCCCCAGGTCCCTGATGCCAACCACACCAGTCCTTCCCTCTTTTTGAGCATTTGCCTGTGCCTGCCCAAGAACCTTTGCACTGCTAGTCCCCCTGTCTGGAATATTCCTTCCTCCAGTTATCCTGGCTCACTCCTCATGTCCTTCTGGCTGCTGCTTGCTGCTGCTGCTGCTGTACCTTATTGGACATGGTCTCCTTAGCCACTCTGTATAAAATAGCATTGTTCCCCGTCTTCCCTGTAACACATGGGACCACCTGACTTATGTGTTTAATGTCTATCTTCCAGTTCTAAGGTGTAAGCTCCATGAGACTAAGAACTTGTTCTTTTCAATCATCACATTCTCAGCATGTAGAACAGTGTCTGCACAGAGTGATGCTCAACAGATAGAGTAAGAACCTGTTGTATACCACAGGGAATTCTAACACCCACTCTGTAATGGCCTGTATGGGGAAAGAATCTAAAAAGGAATGGATATGGTGAACAGCAGTCCTCTGCTCCTAGGCCTTCTCCAACGTCGGCTCCAGCCTTCCCAAGACCCCCATCCTGGTGATTCCAGCAGGGTCTCTGCCTCAACCCCCGGGCAGCATGCAGACCAACATCCAACAGCCAGTGAAGGTTTACACACTCAACAAGGACCAACAGTGGTGCCAGGCATGTCATCTAGCAACATGGAGAGGCTGAAGGGCATGTCCCAGCTAGTCAGGGTCTGACAAAATGTGGTCCACTGGAGAAGGGAATGGCAAATCACTTCAGCATTCTTGCCTTGAGAACCCCAGGAAGTGTATGAAAGGGCAAAAAGAACTGAAAGATGAGCTCCCTGAGGTTGGTAGGTGTCCAATATGCTACTGGGGAAGAGCAGAGAAATAGCTCCACAAAAAGTTTAAGAGGTAGAGCCAAAGCAGAAACAATGCCCAGTTGTGGATGTGTGTAGTGGTGGAAGTAAAATCCAATGCTGTAAAGAACAATACTGCATAGGAACCTGGAATGTTAGGTCCATGAATCAAGGTAAATTGGAAGTGGTCAAACAGGGGATGGCAAGAGTGAACATTGAAATTTTAGGAATCAGTGAACTAAAATGGATGGGAATGGGCGAATTTAATTCAGATGACCATTATATCTACTACTGTGGGCAAGAATCCCTTCGAAGCAATGGAGTAGCCCTCACAGTCAACAAAATAGTCTGAAATGCAGTAGCTGGGTACAATCTCAAAAATGAAAGAATGATCTCGGTTCATTTCCAAGGCCAACCATTTAACATGACAGTAATCCAAGTCTATGTCCCAACCACTAATGCTGAAGAAGCTGAAGTTGAATGATTACATGGAGACTTACAAGACCTCACAGAACCAACACACAAAAAAAGACATCCTTTTCATTATAGGGGCCTGGAATGCAAAAGTAGGGAGTCAAGAGATACTTGGAGTAAAAAGCAAGTTTGGCCTTGGAGTACAAAATGAAGCCGGGCAAAGGCTAACAGAATCTTGCCAAGAGAACTCATTGGTCATATCAAACACTCTGTTCCAACAACACAAAAGATGACTCTACACATGGACATCACCAGATGGTCAATATTAAAATCAGATTGATTGTATTCTTTGCAGCCGAAGATGGGGAAGCTCTATACAGTCGGCAAAAACAAGACCTGGAGCTGACTGTGGATCAGATCATGGGCTCCTTATTTCAAAATTTAGGCTCAAATTGAAGAAAGTAGAGAAAACCACTGGGCCATTCAGGTATGACCTAAATTAAATCCCTTATGATTATATAGCTGAGGTGATGAATAAATTCAAGGGACTAGATCTGGTAAACAGAGTGCCTGAAGAACTCTGGAAGGAGGTTCATACCACTGTACAGGAGAGGGTGACTAAAACTATCCCCAAGAAAAAGAAATGCAAGAAAGCAAAGTGGTTGTCTGAGGAGGCCTTACAAATAGCTGAGAAAAGAAGAGAAGTGAAAGGCAAAAGAGAAAGGGAAAGATATACCCAACTGAATGCAGAGTTCCAGAGAATAGCAAAGAGAGATAAGAAAACTTTCTTAAGTGAACAATGCACACAAATAGAAGAAAACAATAGAATGGAAAAGACTAGAGATCTCTTCAAGAAAATCAGATACTAAGGGAACATTTCATGCAAAGATGGGCACAATAAAGGACAGAAACAGCAAGGACTTAACAGAAGCAGAAGATATTAAGAAGAGGTGGCAAGAATACATAGAAGGACTGTACAAAAAAGATCTTAATGACCCAGATAACCACAATGGTGTGGTCACTCACATCCTGGAATGTGAGGTCAAGTGGACCTTAGGAAGTATTACTATGAACATAGCTAGTGGAGGTGATAGGCTTCCAGCTGACTATTTCAAATCCTAAAAGATGATGCTGTTAAAGCATTGCACTCAATATGCCAGCAAATTTAGAAAACTCAGCAGTGGCCACAGGACTGGAAAAGATCAGTTTTCATTCCAATCCCAAAGAAGGGCAATGCCAAAGAATGTTCAAACTATTGCACGATTGCACTCATTTCACACACAAGCAAGGTAATATTCAAAATCCTTCAAGCCAGGCTTCAACAGTACGTGAACTGAGAACTTCCAGATGTTCAAACTGAATTTAGAACAGAGAGAGGAACCAGAGATCAAATATCCAACATCTGCTAGATCATAGAAAAAGCTAGGGAATTCCAAAAAACATCTACTTCTGCTTCATTGACTATGCTAAAGCCTTTGACTGTGTGGATCACAACAAACTTTAAAAATTCTTAAAGAGATGAGAATACCAGACCACCTTACCTGCCTCCTGATAAATCTGTATGCAGGTCAAGAAGCAACAGTTAGAACTGGACATGGAACAACACTCTGGTTCCAAATCAGGAAAGGAGTATGTCAAGGCTGTATATTGTCACCCTGCTTATTTAATTTATATGCAGAGTACATCATGCGAAATGCCAGGCTGGATGAAGCAAAGGCTGGAATCAACCCTGAACATTCACTGGAAGAAACTGTGTTCAAGCTGAAGTTCCAATACCTTGGCCACCTGACATGAAGAGCTGACTCACTGGAAAAGATCCTGATGCTGTGAAAGGTTGAGAGCAAGTGGAGAAGAGGATGACAGAGGGTGAGATGGTTGGATGGCATCACTGACTCAACGGACAAGAGTTTGAGCTAACTGCAGGAGATAGTGAAGGACAGGGCAGCCTGGCATGCTACAGTTCGTGGGGTCACAAAGAGTGGGACACGACTTAGTCACTGAACAACAACAACATATGTATAACTAATTCACTTTGCTGTACAGCAGAAAGTAACATGACAAAGTCAATTAACTATATTCCAATAAATATTTTTTAAAAAGTAAGAACTTGAACCTCCCTGGAAATATCAACGTACAAAACAGAAAGCTGTAGCATTTCAGTGTCTTGGGGGTGGATCAGGATAAAGTTTATACGAAAAATTTTTGAAGCTAGTAAAAATAATAATAAACTCCATTGTTGTAAAAAAAAAAAAGGGGGGGGTTAATGAAAGCAAGAATGAGTGAATGAATACATGAACGAATCCTTCAGCTTACCACATAAGACCCTTGGTAATTTTATCCCTGCCTTCCACTCCACCTCCAGACTCATCTCCTGGTGACTCAGGCCACAGTACAGAGAAGGGCGGATGTCGGGGATCAGTCAGGAGACTACTGTAGTGTCCAGACTCCTGTGGTGTCCAGCAAAAAAGCTGAGGTGGGGGTGATGGCAGAGATAGGGCACAGAGGCCAAACTGCAAAACTATTTAGGGAGGAAAACAGACAGTACGTGGTGAAGACTGGATTGGGGGATGAGGGAGAGCAACCACCCAGCATGACCTCTGGGTTTCTGGATTACAAAATTGGATGGACAGCAATCCCATTCTCTGAATTAATGGGAAGAAGGTCCAGGTGGGGGAAAGGTCATGAGTTAGATATCTTGGGATACTTCTGAAGTAGCCACAGTTGATGAGATTAGGTAAGGCAGTTAAGTTAGGTGGACATACAGGTCTGGAAATCAGAGAAAAAGTCAGGAGTCGGGTTACGCTAAACTGGCTACAGCAGTCTCTGCCTCTCTTCGGGTGCAGGGCATGGCCCCCAGTGCCTGGAGAACATTCACCCTCCTCGCTGCCTGGCCACCAGTCATCGCCTGCCTGGGAAGGAGTCACCTCAGTGCCTTTGCATGTCTTGGGCCCTGACTTGCCCACTGGGTTTTACTGGTTAAGTAGTGCCTTTTACCTCTTTTAAAAAGCAAACAAACTGAATATAGTTGATAAACAGTATTACATCAAATATAGAACACAATGACTCAATGTTTTTATAGTTTACACTCCCAAAGTTATTATAAAATAACCGGCTGTAATTCCTGCACTGTATGATATAGCCTGTTGCCTATCTATTTTATACATCTAGCTTGTGCCTCTTAATCCCATACTCCTATCTTGCCAGCCCCCCACCCCCAGACACTTCCCTTTGCCCACTGGTAACCACTAGTTAGTTCTCTATTTCTGTGAGTCTGTTTCTGTTTTGTTGTCTTCGTGGGTTTGTTTTTTTAGATTTCACAAATAAGTGAAATCATTACAGTATGTTTTTCTCCGTCTAACTTATTTCACTTAGCATAATATCCTCCAGGTCCACCCATGATGCTGTGAACGGCAAAATTTCGTTCTTTTTTATAATTAAATAGTATCTTTTATCTCCTGTATGAAGCCAAAGCTCCTCAGGGATAAGAGGGAGGTCGTGAGCTGAGCTAGCTCTTACACTTTCTGATTTAATTATCTCTCCTTTTGGCCTTCTTTTCATTAAAAAGAATGATCTTTTTATAGTCTACTCTATTCAAAGGGAAATTCAGTCATTTGTTACCCTACAGAGAACACACACTGGCCCTTCAGGCAGTGGTCCCCCTGCCCCACCCGACAGCAGCCAGCATGGGTCCTGTACCTGGTAGAAACTCAAAGAATACTTGGAGAAAGCAAGAATAAATGAGATCCTAATTGCCTGTTTTCTTAGTTCAAATACATGAAAGTATTAGTTGCTCAGTTGTGCCCAACTCTTTGGGACCCCACAGACTGCAGACCTCCTGGCTCCTCTGTCCATGGGATTTTCCAGGCAAGGATACTGGAGTGGTTTGTCATTCTCTTCTCCAGGGGATCTTCTTGACCCAGGTGTGTCTGTCTGCAGAGTATCCTCACTTGCTTGGCCATGACTCTGTGCTGGAATCCTGATCGTCTACCTGCTGGCTGTGTGACTGTGTGCAAGTCATTTAACCTCCCTGGAGCTCAGTTTCCTTGTCTGCAAAGTGGGGTAATAATTGCAGCTACATTACTAAGTTGAAATGTGTTAATACATGTAAAGGGCTTATAAAAGCATATGGCACATTGCAGGTACTAAATAAACATCTGTGAAATGCATGGACGGGCTATCCAGAAAGATGGCTCCCAGGGAACGGCTTGGGTGAGTGTCTAACACTTAGCAAAGAGGAAGTCTCAGCCCCAGTTCCCTCCGTCCTGGGACTGATGATGCCAGATCTTGGGCGGTGTCCAGGGATCTGTTTTTTCTCTTGCCTTGGTGGGAGAATTAGCTTGCCCAGAAAAAGCAGGGTAGCTCTTAAGTATCACCACCTAAGAGGCGAGGTCCCCCTGTAGGACCTCACGTTTGGCAGCAGCAAGAACGTCTGGCATCCAGGACAAGAGGGGAGGCATTCACAGCTCCCAGGCATCTACCATGAAGGGCTCCAAGCTCTTTACATGCATTTAACCCCACAAAAGTTAATTTTTAATAGTGCTTCTATTCAAATGCACTTACAAGCATTTGTGCTGAGATTAGTCACTCAGTCGTATCTGACTCTTTGCAACCCCATGGACTGTAGCCTGCCAGGCTCCTCTGTCCATGGGATTTCCCAGGCAAGAATACTGGAGTAGGTAGCCTTTCCCTTTCCAGGGGATCTTCCCAACCCAGGAATCGAATCCAGGTCTCCCACATTGCAAGCAGATTCTTTACCAGCTGAGCTACCAAGGAAGCCATTTAAACCCACAGTAATTAATACTCTAAAGTTGTGTCTGTCTCAATCAGTTTAGGCTGCCATAACAAAATGCCATAACCTGAGTGGCTTAAACAACAGGAAATAGAACAGTTCTAGTGATGAAAAATTCAGGATCATGGTGGAATTCTGGTGAGAGCTCTTTCTGGCTTGCAGATGGCTGCTTCCTCTCTGGCCCTCATCTAAACCTAATTATTTCCCAAAGACTCCATCTCCAAATACCGTCACACTGAGGTTTAGCACTTTGACCCATGAATTTGGGGGATACGATTTAGTCCATGGCAGTTTTAGTCCATATCCCATTTCCTCCTTCCAGATGAGAACACTGAGGCTTAGAGAAGTTATACCTTGCCTAACTTCACAGAGCAGACATTTGAATTGAGGTCTGTCTGACTCCACCATCCTGCTCTTTCCACAGTATCTGAGTGCCCATTAGAGCTAGGAGCAGCAATAATTTGCCTCCAAAGGGCATGAGAGACCCACACAGCCCTAATGCAGCTGAGACATGGATGTAAGAGAATCTGGAATTTGGAACTTCTACTAAGGTAGCAAATCTCTGAATGTGAGGGCTTGCTGAGAAGGCCAGTTCTTATTAGAAATATATCTATTTTTTTATTTTAAAAGACCCTTTGCAATGAGCCTGGCCTCTGGAGGTGAGTCCTGGGGTACAAGCAACTCTTCTGTGAGGGAAGCAGGGCTAGGGATAGGTGGAGGACAAGGTCCTAAGGGCTGCCTTTCCCCTTGCATCAGGAAGGGTTCAGCTCAGTTCAGTTCAGTCATTCAGTCGTGTCCAACTCTTTGCGACCCCATGGACTGCAGCACGCCAGGCTTCCCTGTCCATCACCAACTCCCAGAGCTTGCTCAAACTCATGTCCATCAAGTCGGTGATGCCATCCAACCATCTCATCCTCTGTCATCCCCTTCTCCTCCTGCCTTCAGTCTTCCTGAGCATCAGGGTCTTTTCCAATGAGTCAGTTCTTTGCATTGTGTGGTCAAAGTATTGGAGCTTCAGCTTCAGTATCAGTCTATCCAATGAATATTCAGGACTGATTTCCTTTAGGACTGACTGGTTTGATCTCCTTGCTGTCCAAGGGACTCTCAAGAGTCTTCTCCAACACCACAGTTCAAAAGCATCAATTCCTCGGTGCTCAGCTTTCTTTATGGCCCAACTCTCACATGCATACATGATTACTGGGAAAACCATAGCTTTGACTAGAGGGAGAGTGCAGTGCAGCAAAGGCAGCAGCCTGGGAGGAGCACTCAACACTGAGGACTACCAGGGCAGCAGCTGCCTTGCCCTCAGGTAAACTGTGAGTGGGACCCTTTCTACAGTCAGGGTCAAGCCTAGCCCTGGCCTGCCTTCCAATGTCACTCCCAGGCCCTTCAGAGGGAGGCTGACACTCTCAAGTGTGTGTGTGCGTGTGCGTGCACACGCTCAGTTGTGTCTGACTCTCTGAGGCACCATGGACTCTAGCCTGCCAAGCTCCTTGACCAGCTCCCTTCTCCAGGGATCTGGTCGCTATCCTGCACTGATGCGGAGATACCAGGTAGGAGCCAGCAGAGATCAGCTGAGGGGACTTCGTAGAGCTCAGAGCATTCCCTGCAGCTGAGCTGCCAAGGGGAGGGTGGAGGTGTATGATCCTCTATCAAGATAACTTTACCCCTCGCCCCATAAAGCTCTTTGAGGGAGGTCAAATCGTTCCAGAGACAGAAAAGACAAGGGATCTCTCTGCTTGCCCTAACGACTGCCCACCACCATGGGCCAGGTAGAAGGCTTTCTTCACATGGGCTTAACCTCAGATGGCACTGAGCTCTAACACAGAAACTGAAGCATTCTCTAATGAGACCTCTCACCACCTGCATCGGGGCTGGCCAGGGAGAGGGAGTTCTAAAAAGAAAATGCAGATTCCCAGGTTCCACACCTCACCTGATCAGTCACAGCCTCTAAGGGTGGGGTTTAGAATCTGTGTCTTTCATGAGCTCCCTGCATGATTCTGATGCACAGTTTCTGAAGTGCCAGATTTGAGCTTCATTGGTCACTTTAGAGCAAAAGAAAGTAGGTTATGCACAAGCACCAGTAACCTCGAGAGAGTATACTGGAGAGACCTCACATGGGAATCCCCCAGTGACAGAGGCAGAGTAGCTACCCTCCCAGGGGACTTAATGATGGCGGTACAGAGGGAACAAGCCCTAGCCCCCTGAGGACTCTAGCCAGGCCCCCTTGGTTAATTAACCCTTTTAGCTCTGGCCCAATCTGCTCTCTGCCTCTTTCTTCTGCCTTCAAAGCATTACTTTCCTAGAATTCAAAATGAAATTATCCACTGTATTATATTTTTAGTTAATAGGTAGAAATGTAATTTCTAATCTCATAAAATATATGTAAGACCAGGAACGTTCTCACTTCACATATGAATAATTGCAATAAAATGAAACATGAAGAACTTTCTTTCTTGACTGTCCACAATGATGTGCTCCCAGTCCAGGTGTCTGAGGGCAGGTCCTCAGGCTCTCCACAGGTAGCTACAGTCAGGTGAAGCGATTTGGCCTGCCAACAGATGAGAACTCATCCAGTGGGTTTCAGGCTCCTGCCAGCTCCTCACTAGCCAGAGAGGCTAAAGGTGGTTCCCTGAGCACTCACTGGGTCTCAACATTTAAGGGGCAGAAGAATCACCTGGGGTAGCGGGGGTAGTTGAAATGCACATTTCAACCCATCCTGCAGGTAAAGCAAGGTAAGACCCAGAAACTAGAAAAGGAATCCTAATGAGCCCCATAGCTGATTCTGAGGCAGTTGGATCCCTGACTTCTGGGTGAAGAAGAACTGATCCTCCAGATGCAGAAAGAAGACAGGGATATACTAGAGTCCAAGTGCTGCAAGGTTTGAAGTTGTTAGAGAAACTCAATTTTTGGAGCAGCTCAATGCAGATTTGCACAGACAGTATCATGTGCAGTCAGCAGCTTGGAAGAGAATTCTAGGCTAATGTGTAGATTGTGAGTTATCACATGGAAGCGATATGTCACAAGGACAGACCTCAGTCAGAATTTAAGAATCTTGGGAATTCTCTGATGGTCCAGTAGTTAAGAATCCACCTTGCGATGCAAGGGGCATGGATTTGATCCTTGGTCGGGGAACTCAAAAGCTCATATGCTGCAGAGCAACTCAGCCCATGTGCCCCAACAATTGAGCCCACGCGCCGCAAGTAGAGAGTCCATGCACTGCAACGAAAGATCCCACATGGTGCAATGAAGATTCCATGTGCCGCAACTAAGACCCAGCACAGCCAAATAAATGTTTAAAAATATAAGAATTTAAGAATCCTCAAGATCAGCAACATGCGAGTAACCTTGTCACTTACTAACTTTGTGACTTTTAAAAGTCACTTCATTTCACTGAGCCTGTTTCCTCCTCTGTGAAAGGCCTAAAATAACAACCCACTCTCACGTGGCTGCTCACATGAGGGAACAGATGTGAACATGCTCCTTAAACTGGGTAGCTCCAACGGTGATCATCTTGTAATGCACAGAAATACAGAATCACTGTGTTGTAATCTGGAACTAACACAGTGTTGTAGTTCAATTATATTTCAAAAAACAAATACAGGAAAAAAAACAAAAAAAACTACGCAGCTCCAAAACAAGGGAAGGCAAGGTCAATAACAACCCCACACACCAAAAGCTATGCTCTGTGGCTCAGTCCTCTCAGCCTTCACGCTCTGTGTGTACTTTGTTATGGGCACTTTTCATAAGCTTCTGTGTATATGCCTGATATTCCTCCACCATGTACCCTGTTCCTTGAAAGTAGATACCAACCTACACTTTCTTAAACCTTGTGATGGATGGAGTGTTTGTGTCCCCTTCAAATTCATATGTTGATGCTCTAACCCCCAAAGTGACTGTATTTGGTGACAGGGTTGGTGAGGTATAAAAGTTAAATGAGGTCGTGAGGGTGGGGCCCTCATCCGATACGACTGGTGCTCTGTCTGATAAGACGAGGAGGAGACACCAGAGCTCTCTCCCCATCACGTGAGGACACAGCGAGAAGGGGGCCATCTACAAGCCAGAAAAAGGACTCTCACCAGTTATCAACCCTTCTGGCTCCTTGACTGGGACGTCCAGCCTATGGACTGTGAGAAATAGATTTCTATTGCTTAAGCTACCCAATCTGTGGTGTTTTGTTATGGCAGTCTGAGCAGACGAAGAAACCTGTTTTTATACGAGCACAGCACTGACTATGTAGTGAGGTTATACAAAGGGCTAAAGTTCAAAGGTTACCCCCAAACATTATTTTCATCAGACATTAAAGCTTCTTTCACAGCAACAAAATCTTTCAGAGTCTGGTAAGTAGTGGCAAAGTAGATATCTCTGGATGGCAGTTAATTTCCTTGCACACTGGCAGGCAGAGGTGCCCGTGGGAAATGACAAGGCCTAGAAAGTGGAAAGCGGGGGTGCTACGGACTGAACTGTGTCCCTCCCAAATTCATATGTTGAAGCCCTCACCTCTAATGCAGCTTTTAGGAGATAATTAGGGTTAGATGAGATCGTAAGGGTGAAGTCCTTTTCTGATATAATTGGTGGTTTTAGAAGAGGAAGAGAAAGGAAAAATGCAGCCATCTATGAGCCAGGAAGAGAGACCTCACGGGAACCATGCCAGCACCCTGATCTCAGACTTCCAGTCCTCTGAAGTAAGAAGATAAGTTTCTGTTTTTTGAGTCACAGCCTGTGTTATTTTGTTACGGCATCCTAAGCAGATTAAGGCAGGTTTGGGTGCTTAGCAGTAGGGTGCTGCTGTAACAAATACCTAAAAATACGGAGGCAGCTTTGGAACTGAGTAACGGGTGGAGGCTGGAGGAGTTCTGCAGGGTATGCTAGAAATATGGATGTTATAGGTTGTGAAATAAAATTTATATTTTATGGCAAGATAAGAAAAATTTAAACATAAAAACTCTTCTGTGGCCTCTCTCCCCTGACTGTGGTTTGTGTATCTGCCAAACCTCTCCCTCAGCAGGAGTACCTGCTCAACCATAAAGAGCAGCATTCTCCCAGCATCAAGACAAGTCCCTCCTCAAAAGATAACAGTCCTTCTTGACCTTGCAAGGGGTCACATGACACACCAGGATGATGCTTAGATCTGGATAATGTAAACTGTCAATAACACATCATTTGATGTAGAGCCCTCTGTCTCAAAAAATCTTTTGCAACTGTGCTTTGATTTCTAACCAGGGGAAAAGTTCTCAAGAGCTTTCTGAGATGTTCTTCCTGGGTTACAATCCTCAAATTTGGCTTGAATAAAACTTTCCAATTCTTTCTTAGATTCACTGATTAATTTTTCATTGACAAGGTGATTCTGGCAAAGGGTGAAAGATAAGAGAAAGCTGGAGGGAATGCTTCCATCTTCTTAGAGAACACAGAAATAGTCATGAGTACAATGCTGTTAGAGAAATGGACTTTAAAGGCCACTCTGGCACAGTCTCAGATGGAAAGAAGGAAGATATCATTGGAACCTGCAGGAAAGGAAATCCTTGTTATAAAATGGCAAAGAATTGGCTGAATTGTGTTGTGGAAGGTCTAACTTGCAAGCAATGATACTGGATGTTTAGCTGAGATTTCCACGCAGAGTGTTTAAGAAGAGGCTTGGCACTTCCTGACTGTTTACATTAGCATGTAATAAGAGAGGGATGGGCTTCCCTGATAGCTCAGTTGGTAAAGAATCTACCTGCAATGCAGGAGACCCTGGTTCGATCCCTGGATTGGCAAGATTCCCTGGAGAAGGGACAAGCTACCCACTCCAGTATTCTTGGGTTTCCCTTGTGACTCAGCTGGTAAAGAATCCGCCTGCAATGCCGGAGACCTGAGTTCAATCCCTGGGTTTGGAAGATCCCCCGGAGAAGGGAAAGGCTACCCACTCCAGTATTCTGGCCTAGAGAATTCCATGGACTGTACAGTCCATGGGGTTGCAGACTCAGACACAACTGAGTGACTTAAACTTTCACTTTCACTTCAGAGAGGGATGAGTTGAAGAAGGAACTTTTAAGCAACAGGAGGTAGAACTTGAAGACTTGGAAACTTCTCAGCCTGTCCATATTGCAAGAAATAAAAAAGCGTGTACTGGAGGGAACACCACATGCGTGGTTGTCTTATTATCACTCAGTATAGCATTTGAGAGATTATGTGAGCAGAAGCACTGCCAGTCTGAGCTGAAGGGGACAGAGTCAGGACCGAGTGAAGGAAGCTATCAGGCTCCTTGGACTTGACAGGAAAGAGTGTGGAGCTGTTTAGTTGGGAATATGCACTACTCTGCAAGTAGAGGAGAGACTGACCCCAGCAGTGATTCAGAGATCACCGGGGCCACTGCCTCAATTTCAGCAGGTCACACTGGTCTTCATCCCAAAGCCTTAAGGGCAAGACTGCCCTGGCAGAGCCCTGGTGGCCTAACTGACAGAGCTGTGGAGGCAGGGCCACTGCCCCAGTGGGTCTGGAGGGAACAGCAAGTAACCAAGGAGGATTATGCTCAAGCCTTTAAGATCTTATGGAATTCACCTCACCAGGCTTGGGACTTGGTGGGGACACATCACACTTCCCTTTCTTCCTATTTCTCTCTTTTGGAATAGGACCATCTATCTTGTGCTGGTCCTGCCATCCTGTTTTTGCATATAACTTGTCTGGTTTCTCAGGTTCAAGTAAGAGAGGAATTGTTCCTTCAGTTCACTTCAGTCGCTCAGTTGTGTCCAACTCTTTGCGACACCATGAATCACAGCACGCCCAGGCCTCCCTGTCCTTAGGATGTCTCATATCTCACAACTCATGATAGCTGATTTAGATGATATTTAAATGAAATCTGGGACCTTATACTTCAGAGTTGATGTTGAAATTAACAACTTTTGGGGCTGTTGAGATGGAATGAAAGTATTCTGCACATGGGAAAATCAGGAATCTGGGGAAGGGGGGGATCAGAGGTAAGATATTATCAACTGCATTGTGTCCCCTCCCCCAAATTTATATGTTGAAGCCTTAAACCCTAATATGATTATTTCTGGAGACAGGACTTTTAGGAGGTCAAGTTAAATGAGATCACAAGGGTGGATTCTGTATCGGATAGAATTGATGGTCTTACAAGAAGAGAAAGATCATTCTCTCACATGTACCCACACACACTGAGGAAAAGCCACAGGAGAATGAAGCTACCTGCCAGTCAAGAAGAGGGCTCTCACCAGAACAGAATCAGCTGGCACTCTGATCTTACAATCCTAGCTTCCAGAGCTGTGAGAAATATGCTTGTGTTGTTTAAGCCACCCAGCCTGCAGTGTTTTGTTATGGCAGATCCAACTGTCTAATACAGGGGAAAAGATGGGACCTGGAGACTATAATTGTGGATAATGTAAAAAGCTGAAAAAATAAAAAGACAAATAAACTTTAATTATGTGGACTAATCCAGGAAAAATCTGGAATTTTAAACTCTGTGGTTAGTTGGCCAGTTTTGATAATTTGATTGGCAAGCTTTTTTTTTAAAATAAAAGTTGTGATATAATTCACATACCATAAAATTCACTCTTTTAAATTGTACAGTTCAGTGGGTTTTAGTAATAATTCTGGTAGCTCAGATGGTAAAGAATCTGCCTGCAATGTAGGAGGCCTGGATTCAGTCCTTGGGTAGGGAAGATACCCTAGAGAAGGAATGGCAACCCACTCAGTTGTAAGTATTCTTACCTGGGAAAACCCATGGACAGAGGAGCATAACTGGCTATAGTCCATGTGGACACAAGAGTTGGACATGACTTATGATTTCAGGAGGATGTATTACTATTTTTTTTTTCCTTTTTTAAAAGCTGGATTACTTTTCAGGCAGTTCTGAACAGAAGACAAATGAATTTCCTGTCACAACTGAGAAGGCTCGTTAAAGCGAGCAGGTTGTACTGCTAAAACCCTCACAGAACACCAGCCCATCTAGGGCCGTGTTTCTTACCCAGCGTGGCAAGGAGCAGGCCAACGATGTGTGAGTGGGCGGCGATGGCCGGGCCCACGCCTGGGTGGATGGCCAGGTTGGCGAGCACGCGGGTCAGTTTGATGAGCACATCCTCTGCCTGGGCCGGCCTCGGTGCCTTGGGACGCTCGTCTCCTTCCCCTGAGCGCTTCCCAGAATGCAGATCCAGTTTGTAGAATGTGTGGAATAAAGACAGCAGAGTTGGGATGCTCCCTTTCTCCTTGGTAAACTGCTCACGAGCCTGGTTATTTTTCGCTGTCAGGTTGCCAAGAATAAAAACAATGCGAACAACTAAATCCTGCAATAAATTAAAGACAAAGAGTTACAAGAGCAAAGGGGCTGGGACAAGTTGTTGGGAAGAGCACAGTATTTAATTAATTCATGATTTAATTAATAGTAAGATGGAACACTTCTGGTTTCCGCTGACTTGTACTGTATTTGATTCCCAGGATTGGTGCAAAGTGACAGAGGAGATTAAAAGCATTTGACAGCAATGAAAGAATACAAACTGACTGATGCTGTTAGCAAGGTCTATTAACTTCAGATCCTTCATGTGAAATTCAGGCTGGCTTTTATTTTTCCTTTAGAAAACAATTAGTTGAGTGAGATGACATTACTAACAAAGTCTTGACACAAACAGGTTTCTTGAGCACCCAAATCTTTTCCTAAAAGTTCACCTCCTGCTCAAGCACTGTGTTTCTCAAAATGGAGTACTTGTCTGTCCCATAGGCGCAGTCAGTTTGTGCTACATCAGACTTTCTCAGCCAGGGCACTGCTAACTTTGGGGGTTGGATAATTCTTTGTTATGGGGGCTATTTACATTTAGTGGCACCCCAACCTCTCTTACTAGATACCAGAAGCACTTCCTCACATACCACAACCAAAAATGTTTCAATGTCCCGTGGGGGCAAAATTGCCCACAGATGAAAACCACCGTTACAGAGTATTTACCACTTTACAGCAGTATTTGTTTTTCTTGAGCAGGGCAGTGGTTACATGGCTGATGCTTTTATAACTGTTTGCTAAATGGTACATATGTGTTTTGTGCACTTTTCTGTATAAAAGCCGTTGTTGTTGTTTAGTCACTAAGTTGCACAGGACTCTTTGCAACCCAATGAACCGAACTGTGCAAGGCTCCTCTGTCCATGGGATTTCACAGGCAAGAAGACTGGAGTGGGCTGTCATTTCCTTCTCCAGTATACAAGCTATATTTAATAACAAACAAACGTTTCTTTAAAACCTCAGCTGAGGACAGTTTATGACTGAACAAGAAACAGAAGCAACTGTGCTCTTAATTTGACAACAGTGGGCAGACAGATCAGTTCTGTTGTTAAAGGAACACTTACTGAGGGGCTACAACTAGCCAGGGTGCTGATCCTCATTGTGCGGGTGCTGTTTACAGACAAGACACGGGCTTGGAGAAGCCGCCCTTGTCACAGCCAGGGAGGGGTGGAGTTAGGATTTGAACCCCGGATTACCCAGACCTGGAGTCTTTGGTACACTTGTGCCTCCCAAGCGGCTCGTGATTTACCTCCTCCTTTGCCTTGCCTGCTTTCTGAGCAGTAAAGGAATTATCTCCTTTCAAATGCAAATATAAGGAGGAATTCCACAAACCCAACCTTATCAGATCTGTAGTTAGCAGCAGCCTTAAGGAATTGGGACAGAGGGCAAAGGGCTGGGCCGTTTTTTCTCCAGGTGGGACCTGGGGGATGGGAGCAGCCCCAGCACTGCGTGTGGCCTAAAGAGAGCGGAGGATCCAGGACAAAGGGCAAGACGCTGGGGCTTGCCTGGGTCTGCTCTGCCAATACCAACTTGTTCCTGCTTGTTCTTGAAAACGTTTTCCCTGGTCCTGGTGGAGAAGCAGCCAGGCTGCTGCTTGTGCAGCTGTGAACCATTTGCCAACATTAAGAAAGGACAGAGTCTAACACGACTGGCACTAGCCCAGGAGAGTGTTCACACCCAGAAAAACCTCAGCTGGGCAGTGTGCAACTCATCACGCAGGTGGTCCAGGCAGGGGACTCACTCCTGCCCCCACCACAACGGGAATGCTAGTCCTTGGGTACATTTTGAATGCTGGGGCCTGGGGGAATACACACATATACAAACAAGGATGAGGCAACGTGCTCTGAAGAGTTCACCATCTTCTTGAGAAGACAAGGCTAATAATAAGTGGAGAAACTGTAAGACTGAAAGGGCTCAGGAAGAAACGAGACACCCAAAGGGATTATGGTTCCCAGCTAGAGAGCCAGGCAGCCTGGGTCACACTTCACTTGGCCTTTCTGTGTCTCGATTAACTCATCTGTAAAATGGGGAAAATACTGTGATGCAAAATTAAATGAGACAAAACATATAAAGCACAGACTATAGTGAGTGATGATTCAGGCACTGTTCTGAATCCTTTGCTACTGCTGCTAAGTCGCTTCAATCGTGTCCGACTCTGTGCGACCCCATAGACATTAGCCCAACAGGCTCCCCCGTCCCTGGGATTTTCCAGGCAAGAACACAGGAGTGGGTTGCCATTTCCTTCTCCATCTGAATCCTTTACTATCAGTAAAATATTACTAGCGTTAACCTATGTGGGAAAGACCCAGAGGTCTGAGAGGAGTCTAGAGAGGACGCTCAGCGAACAGGGGGTGGCAGCAGGAGAGGTTAGCAAAGTTACAACCATGATTTTGAGTTCAACCTTGATAAATGAATAAAAGCAGATATGTGGTGTGGAGGATAGGTGAGCTGACGCTGGGAAAAGGAGCATGAGCATGTCTTGAGAAAGAATACCTGGGGCGGTCCCTTTCCGGGCCTGGGGTCACCTTGTTTGCGTCGGATCACCAGACAGTTCCCTAAAGAAGCTAAAGCAGGTAGGTCTTAAATCTAAACCAAGCTCACAAAGTTGTGTTATAAAACTCCAGTTTCCCTTCACGTGAAACCAGTGGTTACTTCATTTAATTTCCCGTGGGGCAGGCCTCTCCCTGGGCCCTGGAAAGAGAGTACTTCCCCCCTCCCTGGTTACAACCAACAGCAAAGCAGACCATTTTCCAACCAAGACAGAGGCTGTTTCTGAGAATTAGGCTCCTTGAAGGAAAATTCCACTGTGTTTTCTAAACTGAGGAGCATGAGTTTTTTCCCCATAAACTCTGATACACAATTTCTGATTAAAGACACTCTGTACTAGCCCTACCTCTGAAAATGGTAATAATTATTATTATTACTAATAGTAGTAGCCGCAACTAATACTCTGTGTTTACAATGCACCAATCCCTGTTCCAAGCACCTAGGTACACAAATTAACTAATTCTCTGAAGTGACAATTTGCAGTTCCTTAACTTGAACAAAATGTTCCCAGTCTCCACAACCCAGATAGCCACCTCCCTCATGCCCTAGGCAGTAGTTATGGCCAACATTTCTAGACTTCCCGGTGTTCCTGGACTTGCTCTTATTTCCACAGAAGCACATTAAGCAAGACAGGAAAGACATAATCAGTGTTTTTAAATGACTTCTTAAAGCACACAATAAATAGTCGCATTCTGTTGGCTAAGTCATCAAAAGAATTAATTAATTTCCCTCCTAAGATTTGTCTTCTGAAGGATGCTAGACTATTTGTTCCACCCCTCGCCCTCTTGCTAGCTCTGCCACTTCACCTCTGCCTCCAATGTTTGTTCTTCTGGTTGGTCTAGCTCAGAAGACCTCTCTGGCCCTGTACCACCTGCAGCTGTCACTGCTGATTTGCTGACCAGATCTCTGGCCGCAGGTAAAAGCAGGGCTCCCTCTAGCTCCTTATTCTTCAAATTTCAAAGGACCTCTACCCACCATCACATTTGGTCCCACCTGGGAAGACTGGGTGCTGCTCTTCCTGCTTGAAAACCTCCCTCAGGCCCCTGCCACTTTTAAAATTCTTTGATTCAAATGTCTCTGTGGGTCCTAATATGGCACAGGTTACTAAGCCTGACACGGGGATGAGAAACTCTAGGCTTTAGGGCAGGAAGAGTTAACGCTGCCGCAGTGCCTCTCTCCCTGCCTTCAGATGGAAAATGGAGGGGGTGGTTCCTGGCAGCAGTGGTGCCAACTGAAGGATGGCATGCAGAATCAACAAATGGGCTGGCAGATTGCACTGTGTGCACCACCAAACTCCCAGCAACTGCTACACTTGCTACTTCTCTCCTCTTTCTCAGGGTTGTCTAAAGCATCGTCTTCTTTTTCTCCCCTCAACCCTTCACAAATATGTTCTCCATGAATCTCGAGAGAGAATGGAATAGGCCAGAAGAGGAGCAGGCTCTCAGGCAGCTGGCAGAGGTGGTGTTTCCTTACTCCCCTGCCAGTGCTTGTCTGGACTCATCGGGAATCCTGAAAGAGGGGGCTGAGCAAGAGGGCCCCTTAGCTCCCCATGGGTGGTCTGTGCTCTGTGAGGTACCCGGCCCCTGAACGGTGTTACCATGAGGTTGTTTATTGTTCCACAGCCCAATCAAGCTCAGGTCTACTAAATATCACTTAATTAAAATCCTATAAAGATTTGAAAAATTACACAAAGGCCGAGATCATCAATTTGCAGAGAAATAGCTCACAAAAAACAAGTTCATCATCGTGCCATTCTCCTTTGAGGTACAGAGCCTCTCCTTTATTCTAAGACAATTATCTGAGAACCACCTATAAATCAACACTGCTACAGCCTTTTTGTTAAACTGAACACAAAGTTGCATGTTCAGACCACAACTGCATAGTTTTGAAACAGCAAAATGAAGATGAATCAGGAGAATCTTTTTTTTTTTTTTAAGAAGGCAATCTAGCATAACCAGTTCACATCGACTTTCTAATTTTGCTTAAAAAGGATTCAGCCCAGCAACAGCTCTGGCCAACCAGAACTCAGACAGGTTCACGCACTGGACGAAGCCTGACCTCCACTGTGCGTCCCAGGTATAGCCGGTAGAAAGCTGAACGTTCTCTTTGGTTTAGCATAAGCTGTGCCCTCATGAGCAAACACGTTACTCAATCTGAATGGGCTCCACACGCCTGTAAATCAAATTACTTTAACTGGAACAAAACAAGGAGCAGGACACTGCTGAACAGAGTGGTCTCTGTCAAGTTCCAGCAACAGCCTCTGAGTTGACTGTTATTTTCCATGTGAGAAACACTGGCCTAAAGTCAACGGAGGAGATTTCTCCCTACTCAAGAGATGTAGAAACTGAGGCTTGAAGAGACTCCCTGGCCCCAGAGTCCCACACTGGTAAAGAGAAGAAGCAGGACTCAGACAATCACTTCTGTACTCACAGACGGATTCCCAAAGCACTTCAACCCTCCTCCTCATTCCCATGACCCTCGTCTTGCCCAGGCTCAGCCCCAGCGGCAGCTTCTGTTCTCCCCTCTCTCAGTCACCGAGTTCCCTCCACTCTGTCATCTCAGAATCTCCCCTGACTCCCGCTTCCCGCACCCGCTCTGGCTAACCCAGTCTGTAGACTCTTGTCAGAGATCCTTGACGGGCTCCTCCCTCTGTGACCAAGGTTAACACCACTTCTAGAAGCACAGCTCTTACATCACCCCCCGTTCAAAACCATCCACTGCCTATAAAACACCAAAGCCAGCATCTAATTACCATCCAGCCCCACGTGACCACTTCTGCCATTACCTCACATTACTCCCCACCCACTGTCCACTCCTCCCTGACTCCACACCCTTCCTACCCACAGAACCTTAAAATAACCCATGTACATAATGTTGACCATGGGGAAGGAATCATATCAAGATGTCACAGAAAGAATCAACTATATTCAGCAGGCTCCATTACTTACTTCAGAGAATACTTCTCCTAAGTCAAGGAAAATATCTTAGATTTTCAAAAGTGGGCTGACACTGAAGGGGTTGAAAATGTGCTCAAAATTGGAACCCTCCTTTAACCAGAAAGTTAAACTCATCAAGATGCCCTCTTTAAATTTTGGTTAGAAACTTGGATCTGAGAGCTCAATCAGGATTTGCAATTTGCAACATTTACCCAACTTCCCACCCTCAGATGAAACTCCAGTGTTAATCGAGCTTACAGGTGGCTTGAAGAACAGATAAATTTTACACATTGGGAAGACAGACTGCAGTGCTGCAGAAATGCTAATTAACCCCAGGCTACTGAAAGTGGGTCAACATTTGCCCAAGTGCTGAGCCATACAAATCAGAAGAATCTGAGATGTTGGAGTCTCAAAACCAGAATCAAAGTAGAAAATCATTTAAAAATCAGAAGAGATTATACTTGATGCTTCCATCCATCTATCCATCCCACTAACATCCCTTTACTGAGCACATACTATATGCTTCTGAACGCAGCTATCACTCAAAAGCACCAGGGCGATGCTAGAATTTCACTGGGCTCTGTTCTTTTTTTTAAGTCAACAGACATAAATCAGGCATTTAGGTTCTGTGCTGAGTTGGAGGGGGTGGGCGGGAAGAGCCAGCTCCACAAGGGCAAAGCAGCAGGAGCTGGAAAGAAAGAACAAGCTAAGGGCTTTTTGTGCTGCCCGCCCGGTCAGGGGTGCAGACCAAGGCCAAGGCCGAGAAAAGGAGCGAGCTCAGCCAAACGCTCACAGCACCCACTGGGAATGTGGCTGCCGAGGGGCTGGGAAGACAGCCACAGGGCGCTCCTGCCAGGCTGGAGGCGGAGGGCGAGCGGGGAGCCAAGTCACCATATAAAGGCGCCGGGGGAAGGGGTGGAGGCGCCTCCCTCGCCAATCCTCGGCGGCCCCAAAGAGGATGGAGGGGGGAGAAAGGTCGCGCTATCCTCTGGCCTGCCGCTCGGCTGTGGTTGCACTGGAGAACAGTTCCAAAAGGGGCCAATATTTTTTGCTTTCAGCCCTACACTCTCCAGACCTTCTGGGTCCCGTTTTCAACACCAGGATGCCTGAGCACTCTGAATCAGACAGCATTCACATGCCTGAAGACAGCGGCTTGCCCAGGATGAGAGAGGCTCAGCTTAAAAAGCAGTACAAGCAGGGACATGCTGGGGGATTCCCAGACAGTGTTCTCTGAGGCTGACAACTGCCCTGCACGGGAAGTTCTGTTTCACAAAAGAAACACAAGAAACTGAATGTATCTAAAAGTGGGGAGGGTTAGACAGATAGCTGTTTAATGGACAGGAGTGATGGGAATGTAGATAAAGGTCATTTTCTTTTTGGACTGTGACCTTTGCAAAACATTGCCAGACTTACAAGTCTTATTTGAGGGATTTTACCTGATCTCCTGCCCAGTAGATATTTATAGAAGAAATGGGGGAAAATCCTTTCCCATTCTCCCAAAAAAACAAACCCAAACATATTTTGGTGAGCTGCTAAATGTGGCAACACTGATGTCAGAGCCACCCCTGAGGCAGGTCTGCTTTGCAAGGCTGCCACAGACCCTGCTCACGCCTTCCACACTGGGCCCATCTGCTTGCACATTTGGTTGTACCAAATGCAGTTTACACCATAAAGCATACAATATGTGCATAGTTCTTAAATGAGATTTGTCATTTAACTGAATTTCGGTCAGCATTTTAAATAGATACATTTCTTTGTGCTCTAGTCTAACTTACAAACTGCACCCCCGCTGACTGCAGTGCTGTGTTTTGGTCTCAGTTTTTGTGTGTGTGGGAACTGGGAGTTACCAGTTAGACCATGGCTCCTGGACAAATCAACCTCATAGACAGACATGAGCCAAAGAAGTTTCCCTTGTTCTCCCTGAGGAAGTCCTTTGTGAGAGCTGGGAGGAGTGGATTCCTTTTCTCTGAGACTGCTGATGAAACCCTTGGCTTGTACCACAGCCATCATATTCTGACAAGCTCGCATCACTGAAGGGCTATGGGTGGACAGAGTTGTTGTGAACCCAACCATGCGTTATTTAAAATGAACAAACTGTCCTCAGCTTTGTTGCAAACTTAACAAAGATTAGATATGAAGATGTTAGGTAGGTAGAATAGGAAACAGGAGTCCAAAATGGCGCTGGCTAAAAGACAAGGAAGGGAAAAGCCCGCGAAAATAGAACAAAGGAAGGTCAAAGGAAGGTCTGAGGACCTGAGTGAGGACCTCAGGTAGAACAAACAGCACTCCTGGCTAGCCCAATTTGCATAGGGCAGGCCCAGGGGGAGGGAAAAACATATAAAAAGAGGAGCCAAACGGCTCTCTCTCTCTCCCGTGTGCTGGCGTGCTCCTCCACCCTCTTCTCTTTGTGTCTTTGGGTTGGCACACCCTCACGCTTCGAGGATGGATTCTCCTGGTATCTTCTAAATAAAATAGAGCTGTAACACTGTAACATGGTTTGTCCAAGACCCTAGAGCTGTGACGCGCCAAGGGCTTTAACGTCCGTCATTCCAAATCTTTGTTATGACGAGACAGAACCAAGGCGCATACACTCGCCTGACAGAGACATAATGAAATTTCTCAAAGCAGAAATAAAATTCGGGGGTTGTTTCATTAGCAAATGAATCAAGAACAACTTGTGGCTTGTCTAGCTAGCTGAGGATAAGGAATCCTCCCTTCTGCTGCCAGTTGCAGGATCCCCAGGGCTCACTTTTCCCGAGTAGCCCGGTGTGCCCAGTGTCTGAAGCCCCATTAGTTCAATGGCTGAGTTATCAGACTGGGTTTGGTCTCAGTGCCATCTGTTTTGACCCAAGTCTGGCAGAGAGAATCCCTGGAAGGGTCGAACGACCCACCTCATTTTCTCTGGCTAAGAAAGTGCTCCGCGGCTGCCTTGTGCCTCAGCAAAAGGCACAAGGCAGGCGGTTATCACCACTAACTGGGGAAACCTACACCAGCACCAGGCCTGCCTTGCTGATTTGGTTCCTACTTTGAAGGGAGATTCACTTTCGGCCACATGCCTGAAGATGAAGATCGACCCTGTGCGGCTGCTTTGATTAATCACTTTAGAATCTCTTGAGGATTTGTAGAAAACCCTCCGCTGTCAATATTGGGGAAAACAATTTGTTTTAAGGGGCCATCTTAATAATTTACACCACAGGTTCCCACACCTGCTCTTCATCTGAAGTGCCTATTAAAAATAGGTTCTTGGGCCCTGTCCCAGACCTCTCCCAGAGTGAGGCCTGAGAACCTGTATTTTTAAAACTCCCCAAGTTTAGGAGACAATGATTCAATGATTCAAGTCAAGAAAGAATTCGATATCTCACCACCTTAATACCTACTGTATTTATATCATGTTAAAAAACTATGAACCCATGTTTCTTTTAAATAATTCTCACAACACAGACAGGTAGAAAATAAAGGTGAAAATGCTCTCCCCACCACCTTTCATTATCAACTGACCTAATAACTGAGACAGATTAAGGACACTCCAAAAAGCCCAATTTTCAAATGCTTAAGTCAGACTTTTCCTTGAAAAGAGGTGAATATGAATAAGGTGTAAAAAAAAAAAAAAAAAGCAGGAAAAAATTTTTTACTTTTGACATTTTCTCCCTTTTTCTTTTTTTTTCCCTTTAATGGAATACACCACCAGATGGGGGAGGAAATATTCCACTTCTCCCAGCACCCATCAGCTTTGGTGCTACCTGGTTCCAAGCAGGATCTCCCCCTGGTGGACGGGGGAAGCAGCTGGCCACAGTTTCCTGCTAAGCTCCTCACCTGGTTGATCAAAAAACACTCAAAGAGGTGTGCGCAGGTGACAGTTCATTTATCACTAGAGAGGGGTTTTCTTTTTTTTTTTTTTTGAGATTTTTGTTTCTATGTTCTTCAAAAATAAACTGAGTCATAACATGATTAAATTTAAAAATAAGTCCCAGAAAAATGAAATCTCTGCCAATTATCAATGTAGCCTTCAAACTTTTAAGACAAAGGCAATGCTAATCTCTCAGGACAAAGATAAGGGCTACAGACTGATTACTGAGTCCCTGGGTGACAGCTCTGTACACTAAAAGACTATAACCAGTCCAAAGTGTGCATGTGTCTATAATCCAAGTTAGCCTTGGAGAAACATTTCCTAGAACTGAAACAAAAATAGTTCTAGGAAGTAATAATTCCAGTTTAAAAGCTGCTGGAGGACTGGGGTACATTTCAAAGATCAGTTCAAAAGTCTCAATGTCCAAGTAAACCTCAGGTGGAGCAAAATCTGAGCCACCGAAGATTAATACACTCACATCAGGATGTGGTGTGCGGTTTCTGTTTCTGGAAATCACTTCTATCTCTCGGGAAAGAGGAAAAACAAATCTTATCCAACTAGTCACCTGGGCCAAAGGGAACAGGAACCTAAGATGCTGTGCTGGTCTGAAGTAATTTAAGATCCCGCATTTCTGTTTTGCTGTGTATGGCAGCCCATCAACATGAAAAATGTGGGTAAAATTATTATTTCCTCCTCCAAAGTAGGAAGAGGAAAGTAAATATTTAAGGAAGAAGTACTAGAGAACTAGAAAAAATATATATATTGTATAATACTTTACAGATTCCAAAGCATTTCACATACGCAAAATTCATTCTTTCAGCACTTATCATGAGTCTGTTATGCCAAGAATCATCTCGGGTTTATAAAAACAAAGCCTGTGTCCTTAGGGAATCCCAATAGTGCATAAGGCAGATACACAAATGATAACCATTTAGAGAATCACAAAAGGAATATTTACAAAGATCTCTGAGAGCTTCTGGTTAACGATTTTAGGAAGTGGTTGGGACACATAACTATTTCCTTGTAGCCTGAACAATTTCCCTGCTCTTCTAAAGCATTCTGGTTTTGAGGAAAATGTAACATAGATATATTTTTCCTAACTAAAAAATATCAAAGATGATTCAAAACGGTAATATTTCCTTCTTTTGCCTAAGTAAAAGAATAGAGTCAAAGTATAATTTATAAAAAGTTAACTTGGTTCTCACAGAAATATAAAATGAACACATTAAAAGAATTACTTATCTCATTAATGAGGGAAGCCAATACAATGGTAAAGTGGGCTCCAAGAACAAGAACTGGGTGTTTACAAGCATTAAAAAGAATGTTAGAATAAGATTACTAGGTTAGAATCATACCCGGCTAATGGCCTTAAGGTAACAAACCATAACTTTGAGGTTATCTTGTCTACCAGAGAAAAAATTCCCTGGTGGCTCAGATGGTAAAGCGTCTGTGCCTACAATGCAGGAGACCCGGGTTCGACCCCTGGGTTGGGAAGATCCCCTGGAGTAGGAAATAGCAACCCACTCCAGTACTCTTGCCTGGAAAATCCCATGGACGGAGGAGCCTGGTAGGCTACAGTCCATGGGGTCACAAACAGTCGGACATGACTGAGTGACTTCACTTCACTTGTAGTGTCTGGGTTCTAATCAAATAGTAATCAGCAGGTTTAAACAAAGATATATTTTCCTTGGGAATTAAGTCCTGTTGGTTAAACAGTGCCCCAATATGACTTTGTCAGAATATATGGGCTCCTACCCCGCACTCTAGATCTAAGTTTTGGATGATTTTTTCTTAATAATAGTGAAATAGTTAAGGTTAGAAACATACTGCATGGGTCCTGAGCTCTGACTGTACTAACTGGGTGTACTAGCTACATTAAAGGCTTTAAAATCATGCATGCAGTATGTAACTCAGTATATTTGGAGATTTAGTATATAAATCCAGGATATAGTATATATAAATAGTTCAGTCCTTTTTTAATGCTGAATAGTATTCCATGGCATAGATATTCCACAGTTTGCTTAGCCATTTATCCAGAGAAGGACATTTGTTTGTTTCTAGTTTTTGACTGTTACAAATAGAGCTCTGCTGCTGCTAAGTCACTTCAGTCGTGTCCGACTCTGTGCAACCCCATAGACGTCAGCCCACCAGGCTCCCCCGTGCCTGGGATTCTCCAGGCAAGCACACTGGAGTGGGTTGCCATTTCCTTCTCCAGTGCGTGAAAGTGAAAAGCGAAAGTGAAGTCGCTCAGTCATGTCCAACTCTTGCCAACCCCATGGAATGCAGCCTACCGGGCTCCTCCCTCCGTGGGATTTTCCAGGCAAGAGTACTGGAGTGGGGTGCCATTGCCTTCTCCGAATAGAGCTGCTACAAACCTTTAAAAAATAAAAATTAAATGATGCACTGATGAGGGAAAAATTGACTGGTCTTAGAAGGTTTCATAGAGAAAGGAACACAGGAGCCACACCGTCAATATGAATTGGCTTTTGAAGATGACAACAGTCAAGAGAAATTTCATCAAAAGTCCCTCAGGCTCTTCTCACTTGATTTTAAACTGGTGATACCTACTATGTAATTTTGAAAATTTACCATACTGGAAATTAATACATATTTTCATGTATAAACCATCCCGACTAAAGAGTTGATGTCACTTTAATCATTTATAAAGGCAAATAAAACTAGCCTGCATTTAATTCAAAACTGATAATGTCATAAAAATTAATGTTTGTATTAATTTTATATTAATGTTTATATAATTTCATTAAGGGAAAGTCATTTGTGAGTTCTTCCTTTTTATAAAACAGCTATTACATTTTTGTCCAACGCATTAAAACCAAATTATTTCCTTTAAATACTTAACCTCAAAATGTCATCTTCTAAATACAACAGTGTCAAAAAATTAGGAAATTTCAGGGCTGGAAGAATCTTTGGAGTATACTCAGTGTAGGGGATCATGAACTTTAGCTTGCATTAGAAGTCCCCGCAGTTCTTGTTAAAGTGCAGATGGCTGGGCACATCTGCACCCACCTGGCTCAGTAGGCCTGGGTTGGGGCCTGGCGATAACCAGTTTAACTCCGCCCCACTCAAAGGTGCCTCCTGTAGGAGGCATCCACAGAGCATTAGGAGGAACAGCACCCACCCTTCACCCAACATCATGAATCCTTGTACTGCATGCACATCCTTCTGAGGCCATCTCTGCCTCAAATTACTTCCTCCCCACCTCCTCCATGGAACTCTCTGCCTCCTGGGGGCAGCTTGTTACATATCTAATGGAACCTCCTAAGAGAAAATTATACATTCAAAACACAGTCATTCAACGTGGCCTTATTACACAAATACACCAACGCAAAGACACACTAAAGAATTAAATGTATAAGGAACTGACCTGCTTCTTCTGGTATTTGTTTATCAGATTCAAAAACAAGGCATAACATCTGGAATAGCTGGCCAAGGCTACACAGCAGTCATGGTAAGAAGTAAGTTTGCTGTAGAAATGTCAAATGGAAAAAATAAAAATCAGCTTTGTTTTTCAATAAAACTCAAATATACCTCAGTTCAGTTCAGTTCAGTCGCTCAGTCGTGTCCGACTCTCCGCGACCCCATGAATCACAGCACGCCAGGCCTCCCTGTCCATCACCAACTCCCGGAGTTCACTCAAACTCATGTCCACAGAGTCGGTGATGCCATCCAGCCATCTCATTCTCCGTCGTCCCCTTCTCCTCCCGCCCCCAACCTTTCCCAGCATCAGAGTCTTTTCCAGTGAGTCAACTCATCGCATGAGGTGGCCAAAGTATTGCAGTTTCAGCTTTAGCATCAGTCCCTCCAATGAACATCCAGGATTGATCTCCTCTAGAATGGACTGGTTGGATCTCCTTACTACCTAGGGTTGCTTTAAATGCAGACCTTCAAAGCATTGTCCTGTGCATGAAAAGCAGTCTGGAAATACTCCATACACTGGCCCAGAGATGCCTCAGGGAGCTGGTTACCTGCTCTAGATTCCACGAGCACACAGTGGAAGCAAGGAAAATTTCAAGTTCTTTGAAAAAGAGAAAGCTGAAACCTCTAACGCGGTGGTGGTGGTTTAGTCACTGAGTCGCGTCCAACTCTTGTGACCCCATCCTGTCAGACTCCTCTGTCCATGGAATTCTCCAGGCAAGAATACTGGAGTGGGTTGCCATGCCCTCCTCCAGGGATCTTCCCGACCCAAGAATTGAATCCAGGTCTCCTGCATTGCAGGCAGCTTCTTTACCAATTGAACTTGTGGTTCAGATAACACAAGAAAAGAAATTTACACAAAATCTGGTAAATTTCAATCTGGTAGAGTCAATCTCCTGGAACTCCAGCACAAGCAAATGTTAAATTGCTCAAATATGCTAGGATATTAATATGCTAGGTATATTAATATCAGGCAAAATAGACGTTAAGGCAAAAAACCTTGAAAATAGCTTCAAATTTTCAAAAATAAGCAAACAAACTAACATAACCCACAAGGTGGAACTCACAAACCTATATCAAATTAACAGATGTTCATAAACCTCTCATTAAGTGACAGATTAATAGAAAAAACATCACTAATATTTTAAAAACTTGATCATGTGCCAGGCCATTAACAAGTCTCAGTAAATTACCAATGTTTTAGATCACATTTTAAAGACATACTTTTGGAAATTTAAAAACACATAACCTATGGGTCAAAGAAATAAGAAAATAAAAAACCACATATCTGAATAATAACAAAAAATACTACAGATCAAAATTTAGATGTAGCAGCTGCAGTCCGTGGGGTCGCTAAGGGTCGGACACAACTGAGCGACTTCACTTTCACTTTTCACTTTCACACATTGGAGAAGAAAATGGCAACCCACTCCAGTGTTCCTGCCTGGAGAATCCCAGGGACGGGGGAGCCTGATGGGTTTCCGTCTATGGGGTCACACAGAGTCGGACACGACTGAAGTGACTTAGCAGCAGCAGCAGTAGTAGAGGAAAATTTATAACCTTAAGAAAGCTGAAAGGAAAGGGATTTCTAACCAACATAGAAAGAAATACGTGCTGTGTTTAGTCACTCAGTTGTGTCCGACTCTTTGTGACCCCATGCACTGTAGGCCGCCAGGCTCCTTTGTCCATGGGGATTCTCCAGGCCAGAATACTGGAGTGGGTTCCCATGCCCTCCTCCAGGGGATCTTCCCAACCCAGGGATCAAACCCAGGTCTCCCCAACTGCAGGCAGATTCTTTACTGTCTAAGTCACCAGGGAAGCCCAGAAGAAAATATAATATATCCAAAAAGAATAGAAGAATTACTAAGGCTAAGAATGAGGAATACAATAGGAAAGAAACTTACAATAGAGTGGTTTGATAAATCTATTGGTTCTTTGCAAAAACTAATAAATTGGCCAACCTTTGGCAAGACTGATCAAGAGAAAAAGAGAAATATAAATCTTCAAAATAAGAAATGAAAATCAACATCAAAATGAAAAGGCAGTGTGACATAGCAGTTAAACATGTAAATTATAGAGCCAGACTATCTAGTTTAAACCACAGCTGTGCAACTCTGGGAAAACTACCAAACTTCTCTACGCCTAGCCTCCTCATATGTAAAATGAAGATAATCATAATAAGTACCTACCTCTTAAAGCAGTTATAAGGAATAAATGAATTAGTATTTAGAAAGTGCTTAGAACACTGCCTGGCACATAGTAGGCCCTGCATAAATATTTCTTAATAGATAATATAAATAAAAGGGGTATAATTAGAGAGGCAACAGAGATTAAAAGAATAACAGACGAGATCAGGCACATTCAGGGTGACATGGCCATAGACGAGCCACGTGTAAAAAAATGTGATCATTTTTTAGATCATTCCTTAACTCCATACACAAAAATAATGGATTAAAGATCTAAATTTCAGACCAGACACTATAAAACTTAGAGGAAAACATAGGCAGAACACTCTCTGACATAAATCACAGCAACATCTTTTTTAATCCAGCTCCCAGAATAATGGAAATAAAAGCAAAAATAAACAAGTGGGACCTACTTAAATTCAAAAGCTTTTGCATAGCAAAGGAAACAATAAACAAAACAAAAAGACAACCCACAGATTGGGAGAAAATATTTGCAAATGATGTGACTGATAAGGGATTAGTCTCCAAAATTTACAGCTTATGACAATTAATACCATCAAAACAAACAGCCCACTCAAAAAATGGGCAGAAGATCTGAACAGACATTTCTCTAAAGAGGATATACAGATGGAAAATAGGCACATGAAACGATGCTCAAAACTGCTAGTTATCAGAGAAATGCAAATCAAAACTGCAGTGAGACATCACCTCTCACTGGTCAGACTGGTGATCACAATAAATCCACAAACAACAAATGTTGGAGAGGGTGTGGAGAGAAGGGAACCCTTCTGCACTGTTGGTAGGAATGTATATCGGTGCATCGACTATGGAGAGCCATATGGAGGTTCCTTAAAACAGAGTTACTAAATGATCCTGCGATCCCACTCCTGGGCATGTATCCAGAGAAGAACGTGGCCCAAAAAGACACACGTACCCCAATGCAGCACATTGTTTACAGGACATGGAAACAACCTAAATGTCCATGGACAGAGGAATAGATAAAGAAGGTGTGGTGGGTACACACACACACACACACACACACACAGGAATAGATAAAGAAGGTGTGGTGGGTACACACACACACACACACACACACACACACACAGACATAGGAATATTACTCAGCCATTAAAAAGAATGAAGTAAGGCCTTTGGCAGCAATATGGCAGGCTCCCTGGTGGCTCAGCCTGCAATGCAGGAGACCCGGGTTCAATCCATGGGTTGGGAAGATCCACTGGAGAAGGGCATGGCAACCCGTTCCAGTGTTCTTGCCTAGAGAATCCCATGGACAGAGGAGCCTAACACATTGCAGTCCATAGGGTCGCAGAGTCAGACACGACTGAAGTGACTAAGCAGCAGCAGCATATGTTGACTCTAAAAGAAATAATACAAATGAACTTACAAAACAGAAAGAGACTCACAGACTTGGAAAACTCAACGATGCTGGGGTTGGGGTAGAAGGGATAGTTAAGGACTTTGGGCAAGTCATGTATACACTGCTATATTTAAACCAACAAAAACCTACTGTATAGCACATGGAACTCTGCTCAAGGTTAAGAAGCAGCCTGGATGAGAGATGGGTTTGATGGAGAATGGATACATGTATATGTATGGCCGAGACTCTTCCCTGTTCACCTGAAACTATCACAACATTGTTAATCAGCTATATCCCAATACAAAATGTTTTTGGTGTTAAAAAAGGAAAAATAAAAGGATAACAGAATATTTGGAATGCCCTTCAGTTCAGTTCAGTCGCTCAGTCGTGTCCGACTCTCTGCGACCCCATGAATCACAGCACACCAGGCCTCCCTGTCCATCACCAACTCCCGGAATTCACTCAAACTCATGTCCACAGAGTTGGTGATGCCATCCAGCCATCTCATTATCGGTCGTCCCTTTCTCCTCCCACCCCCAACCTTTCCCAGCATCAGAGTCTTTTCCAGTGAGTCAACTCATCGCATGAGGTGGCCAAAGTATTGCAGTTTCAGCTTATCATCAGTCCTTCCAATGAACACCCAGGATTGATCTCCTTTAGAATGGACTGGTTGGATCTCCTTACAGTCCAAGGGGCTCTCAAGAGTCTTCTCCAGCACCACAGTTCAAAAGCATCAATTCTTCGGCGATCAGCTTTCTTCACAGTCCAACTCTCACATCCATACATGACCACTGCCTTTACATAGTTTGAAACTTAAATGAATGAATTCTTTTATAAAAATATAACTTTTAGAAACTGAACCAAGCGTAAATAGGGCATGACTAGACCATTAAAGAAAGTGAATCAGTTATCAATGATATTCACACACACGTGCACACACACGCGTATACACACAACAGGATAAAACAGCTTTTCAAGCAAGTTCTACAGACTTTTCAAGAAGCAGATAAGTTTAATTTTCATAAATTCTTCTAAAAGAGAGAAAATGTTGGACTATATCCCAGTTAATTTTATGAGGCTGGTATAAACTGGACATTAAAACCAGACAAGGACAGTATAAGAAAGGAAATGTATAGGTCAATCTAACTCATAACCATAAATGAAAAATCCTAAACAAAATATAAACTGAGCAAACCTAGCAATATACAATGGTTTAACACAAGAAAACCTGTTAATGTAGTCTACTACATTAAAGAATTAAACAAAGAAAATCCATATAATCAAAATATATTCAAGAATTCAAGGAAATTTAAAATCCATTAAAGGGAGAAAATTTTTCCTTAACTGTTAAGGGGTATCTACAAAAACCTACAACAAACAATTTCAACTGGCAAAACTACAAAAACATCTCCCTTAAAGTCAGGAGAAAGTCAGCCAGCCTAATACTCTCGCAACTTTATACTGGACATCCTCAGCAATGCACCCAAGGAACAGGTGAGGACAGGGGCAGAGCTGTAATAATGGGGAAAAAAAAGAATATATATATATATACACACACATATATATCTCCCTGGCAGCTCGGCTGCTAAAGAATCTGCCTGCAATGCAAGAGACCTGGGTTTCATTCCTGGGTCGGGATGATCCCCTGGAGAAGGGATAGGTTACCCACTTCAGTACTCTTGGGCTTCCCTTGTGGCTCAGCTGGTAAAGAATCTGCCTGCAATTTGGGAGGCCTGGATTGGATCCTGGGCTGGGAAGATCCCCCGGAGAAGGGAAAGGCTACCTACTTCAGTATTCTGGCCTGGAGAATTCCACAGACTGTATAGTCCATGGGGTTGCAAAGAGTCGGACACAACTGAGTGACTTTCACTTTCAAGCAATGCACCCAAGAAATAGGTGAGGACAGGGACAGAGTTGTAATAATGGGGGGAAAAAACCAAACTATACTTGTTTGCAAATAATTTGCATAGAAAATCCAAGAGAATCTATAGACTCTTAGACCTAATGTTAATCAAGATGTCCTGGATAACAAGATTAATAAGCAAACATCAATACTGTTCATATACACTAGCAACACTCATAAGAATTGTTTTCTTAAAAGATGCATTTATAATTGCAGCAAGAGTCATGAAAGAATACATCTAACAAAAGATGTATTTTCTCTCCAGAAAGACAAAAAATTTTAAGAGAAAATTATAAAATTTTATGAAAAGAAGAAACATCACAACTGTTTATGGATGGAAGACTTGATATCACAAAGATGTCAATCCTCCCCACCTCTGTCCCAGTTACCCTAAATACTGAGTACAGTTTCATGAAAAAAAATCCAAAGTTCCTTTCATGGACTTTTTAGCTGACTCTCTAGTTTATGAGGAAGAGAAAATAAAAATTTGGATTTTAAAGGAGAAAAGTGGAGGATTCATCTTATGAACATCAATATGAAAATCTTATGAAGATTCCTTATTATGAAATTCATCTTATGAAAATCAATAAGTTTAGAATCACATTAGAAATACATAAGCAAGACTTAAACCCATAACGGTAAAAAAAAAAAGTGTTACTAGTCTGAGGATGGGTCAGACAGAATGTTCAGAAACAGACCTGCAAGTATATGGAAGCTTGCATTCTCTTGAGTAGGCATTCAAAAGCAATGAGAAAAGGATGGCGTATTCAGTAACATGTGGTGGGGAAACTGTCTGTCCACGGAGAAAAAAAACTAAATTGGATCTTTACATGCTGCCATACACAGAAATAAATTCTTTATGATTTTATGTGCTTCAAAATGGGACTAATTAAGTACCCCCAATTAAGGACCCAGATAGGAAAGTACAGTGCTAAAAGATCAAAGCTGGACTCATACCCTCATGTTGGGGTCAATTACCAATTCAGTCTTCAGGAAATTTTGTATTTTGTTAAACAGCTACAATATTACAGTTCAAGAAAGGCCCAGGTCTTTTGAGAAGGATCATTATGTCAAAACACTGGTGAAGAGCAATGAAGAGAGAAATGTAAATACATAATTCAAAGACAGTTCTGAAAGCAGCCTAGATTCAGGTTATCATTGCTTCTGCAGCAAAGTATAAACATGACTACTGAATGTGTGAGCCAAAGTTCAGTCAAACAACCAAAATAAAATAACCTGCGATTATAAATTAAGTCAGATCAGACTTTCTAAACAACGGCTCCTCTTTTCTGTTAGAATCCTTAAGCACTGTTTCCAAGTGCACCAGTAGGTTTGCCGGGTTTTGTGATACAGCTCTTTATCTCCAATAAGCTGAGAGTTTTGTTTCTTTCTTTTATAAAAACACTAGGAAAACTCACAACTTTGAAGTAACTTAAAATCAATAAGTTTAGAATCACATTAGAAATACGTAAGAAATGAAGTCAATAAAATAAGTTTTAAGTCACTTATTTTAAACTTGGGCCACTAGATTTACCTTTTCTTCTAGGTGACATAAAAAGCAAAAACCAGATTCCTTGCCAGTCACACACACAAAACTAAAGATAACCCCCAAATCTAAACATTAGCATTATTGTAAGGCCACTTTTGTATTCCTCCTCTACCTTACCTGAATATTCTGGCAATGTTGGTACAGACATCCTTGTCACCTATGTACTGTTCCATTACTGTGCAGAGCTGGGGAAGGGCATTGATGCTTAGCAACTTACTTCTTGCTAGTGGTGAATCAACCAAGTTTCTCAGTGTAGCAGTCATCTAGGGGAAAAAAAGCATGTTAGTGGCATTTTTTTTTTAAAAAAAGAAAACACTAATACAGCAATACTAATCAGTGCAGGAGAACCCACACCGTAAGTTTTGATACATCAGTAGCTAAACCAAGGCCCCATTACGCATCACCCATCAAAGAACATGGGCCTATGCACAAGGAGCAAGAAATGAATACAAAGAAAGCCTACTTTGGTTCAAAAGTAATGAATGAAATATTCCTGTTAAGAAGCAATTAATATACCAAAACCTGAGGGTTAAGCAGATCACTGTCTGGCTTTCAGTTCAGTTCAGTTCAGTCGCTCAGTCGTATCCGACTCTCCGCGACCCCATGAATCACAGCACGCCAGGCCTCCCTGTCCATCACCAACCCCCGGAGTACACTCAAACTCATGCCCACAGAGTCGGTGATGCCATCCAGCCATCTCATTCTCGGTCTTCCCCCTCTCCTCCCGCCCCCAACCTTTCCCAGCATCAGAGTCTTTTCCAGTGAGTCAACTCGTCGCATGAGGTGGCCAAAATATTGCAGTTTCAGCTTTAGCATCAGTCCCTCCAATGAATATCCAGGATTGATCTCCTTTAGAATGGACTGGTTGGATCTCCTTGCAGTCCAAGGGACTCTCAAGAGTCTTCTCCAACACCACAGTTCAAAAGCATCGATTCTTCAGCGATCAGCCTTCTTCACAGTCCAACTCTCACATCCATACATGACCACGGGAAAAACCACTGCCTTGACTAGACGGACCTTGGTTGGCAAAGTAATGTCTCTGCTTTTTAATATATTATCAAGGCTGGTCATAACTTTCCTTCCAAGGAATAAGCGTCTTTTAATTTCATGGCTGCAATCAGCATCTGCAGTGATTTTGGAGCCCAAAAAAATAAAGTCTGACACTGTTTCCACTGTTTTTCCATCTATTTCCCATGAAGTGATGGGACCAGATGCCATGATCTTTGTTTTCTGAATGTTGAGCTTCAAGCCAACCTTTTCACTCTCCTCTTTCACTTTCATCAAGAGGCTTTTGAGTTCCTCTTCACTTTCTGCCATAAGGGTGGTGTCATCTGCATATCTGAGGTTATTGATATTTCTCCCAGCAATCTTGATTCCAGCTTGTGCTTCTTCCAGTCCAGCGTTCCTCATGATGTACTCTGCATATAAGTTAAATAAGCAAGGTGACAATATACAACCTTGACGTACACCTTTTCCTATTTGGAACCAGTCTGTTGTTCCATGTCCAGTCTGGCTTTAGTAGAAGTCATAAGGTAATTAACTGACCCTGTGACATGGCACATGAGTTCCACAGATCAGAAGTTTCTTGTTTCATATTCTTATAGATACCATCTAATAATAATGCTGCAGCCAAAGGATATTCAAGAATGTTAGTCTCTTTCCCTTCCTAGAGGCAAGAACTGACGTCTTGCAAATTTGCCTTGTTTTGTAAAAAACAAAACGTTCAGAAAAACTATGTACTTTAACCCTTGTCTGAAAGTGTAGAAGAGAACAATTTTAAAAATCTATAAAATGAAAGCTGCTCTTATCTAATAATTTTACATATATGCAAGGTGTTCTTTCCTCCTGAGATGGTACAGGCAGGCCACGGGTTAAAGGAGTCAGCTTGGGAGTTGGATGGCCTGGTCAACTTCCAGCCCTAGCCTTCATCAGTTCAGGCTTAGTTAGCTAATCTCCCAGAGCACATTTTCCTCATCAATAAAGTGGAGATGGTGACAGTTGCCCTGGCATTGTTAGGATTCAATGAGATGAGACGTGTGGCTGGCATTGCCAGTGCCAATTAACAGGAGTTCAAAAATCACAGGTTCCATCCCCACCTTTGTTATGGGTCTTCATATCCAAAACACAGAAGGAGGGAGATCACTAGCCTTAGACTCAAATAATGGACAGTCAAGTCCCAAATCTCCTAAATCTTCCTAAATACGTGACTGAGGCACTCAGTCATTTTTCAACTCCCCCATTCTTTGTCTGTGAAAAGGGGATTACAAACTCTGCTCACCAGCCAAGGTTGCGTGTAACAGGTGGAAAAAAGGTAACACGGTTTTTGTACACTGTAGAGGATTACATAAATAAGCATCATTACAGCCGTAACAAATAAACTTTAAAAATTACTAAGATGACATGTATGTTTGATTAGTTTTCTTTTGTAACAAATCGCAACAACAAAAAATGTTTTAAAAATATAACCAACCATATTCTCTCTAAAGCAGAAAACATAAACGTAATACTTCAAACAAATGTGTGCAAGTCTTTTGTAGTTGATTCAATTACACAGTGATTCAGTAAATTCTTCCCTGAAAGGTTCAGTATCCAAAACACTGCAGGGGAAACAAACTATTCTAGCATTCCACTTGACCTACCAACATAGTCTCTTAAGCTAAGGAAGGTTAACAAGCCATTCGAGGCATTCCAAGCCATCACTGCCATAAAATGGAAAATTCCCATCATCTGTTCCCGACTCTAACCTGTCCATCCTCTTCAGAGACAGCCCAGGCACTGGAGCACTGCTGGTTTATGTCAACCCAAAGGATGACTCGCAAGCTTCCCCACTCCTTCACCAAAGGGCACAGACGCTCGCGTGAATCCTGGCCGGAATCAGACAGGCAGAGACGGCAGCAAGACCGTGCAGCACTGATCCACCACTGTGCACACAAACACTGCCTTCCCTGGACCCCGAGGCTTCACAGATCCAGTGCCTCAATCTGTTGTCATCTTCTCGCTCCCCACACTCAACCTCTGGCTGGGGATGCTGTCAGCAGGAGGGACCAGAGCTTTCTTAGGAGCTTTTATTTTCTTGTTTCAAATTCGCTTTTTTTTCCCCCTCCTCTCCCTTTCAACCTTTTTCCTCAGTTCATTAGGAAAAGTCAAGACAGTTCAAGGTTCTTTTGCCCCAAACACATAACTTTTACAAATGGCCCAAATCAAGATGTGACATATCACCTGATTTTAAATCAGTATCTACTGTCTGGATCACACTGGGTGGAGTGCAAGGAGTTGAGCACGATATGATACCTGGAATGTTTCCATATTTCTTGGCTGTGATGCTACTCGAATCACATACATGAAACATACACCATGCACGTGAAAAATACAGAGTAGTGATGCTTTAGTTCATGACACTACCATCAACACAGCTGCTCAAGTCACAAAACTCAGAGATATTCCAGAACACTGCCTTTCTGCTTTCTGTTTCCCTAAGCCCTCCGGGCTTTTTGTCCATTGCTCCTACCATATGATTCTATTTCCTGACTTTCGTCTGCAAGACCTGGTATGGCCTGACTCTGGCCAACCCCGCAAATTTCATCTCATACCACATACCCTGACAAACTGCTTTATTTAGGTTACTTAATATTGTGGTGTCCATCACCAACTCCTAGAGCTTGCTCAAACTCATGTTTATCGAGTCAGTGATGCCATCCAACCATCTCATCCTCTGTCGTCCCATCCTCCTCCTGCCTTCAATTTTTCCGAGCATAAGGGTCTTTTCCAATGAATCAGTTCTTCGCATCAGGTGGCCAAAGTATTGGAGTTTCAGCTTCAGCATCAGTCCTTCCAATGAATATTCAGGACTGATTTCCTTTAGGATGGACTAGTTCAATCTCCTTGCAGTCCAAGGGACTCTCAAGAGTACACAGTGGGTCCTCAATAAATATTTGTTGATGGAATGGATTACTGGACTAGTATCTACAAAGGAACCACTGGTGTACATAGAAAGGTTGGGATCCAGAAAACCATGGATGAATCAGACAGTATGTCTGAGTGAGATGGATTTTAAAATGATTAATGAGCATCAAAGAATTGATGCTTTCAAACTGTGGTGCTGGAGAAGACTCTTGAGAGTCCCTTGGACTGCAAGATCATCAAACCAATCAAGTCTAAAGGAAATCAACCCTGAATATTCATTGGAAGGATCGCTGTTGAAGTTGAAGCGCCAATACTTTGGCCACCTGATGCAAAGAGGCGACTCATTAGAAAAGGCCCTGATGCTGGAAAAGATTGAGGGCAGGAGGAAAAGGGGGAGACAGAGGATGAGATGGTTGACTGGCATCATTGACTCAATGGACACAAATTTGAGCAAACTTCAGGAGATAATGAAGAACAGGGAAGCCTGGCGTGCTGCAGTCCATGGGGTCCAACACTCCAAAGAGTTGGACGTGACTTAGTGACTCAACAACAAAAAGGAGCAAAGAAATAAAAAAAATAACTGATGAAAGAAAAATAGACTTCCTGGAGGCGACCTAGTGTATTCCCTTTTCATTGCATCCATGACAGCAGCTCCTTCCTGGGCTCTTACCTCCTCTCTCCCCTTCTGTTCCAACACTGACTGGTCACCTGTTCCACCTCTTCTTCCCACCTCCAGGGTTGCTGGTTCTGTTTAAGCCTACTTCATCTCTTTCCCAAAGTCTGCACCCCCTGAATGGACTCCTTCCACTGTCTGCCCTGGTGAGCTCACCTCCCCACAGCCTCTCTCTGCTGTCAGGGGAAGCATCCTGAAACCCAGCCTTCCCTGTTCAGACTTCCTCTGATTTCCAGTGGCCTACTGGGCAAAATCCATATCCAAAAGGCTCTTTGCTCTGGAAAGCACGGCTTACCCCACCAGGCTCATCTCCTTCATCTCCCTTCCTCCCTTTCCCTGCACGTGGGTCATCTTTCAGACTCTGCACCACACACAACCTCCTGGTCCTTCCACAGTTCCAAACCTCTGAATGAACCACTGCCTCTGCAGAATATCCTCCTCCAAAACTCTCCTCTGCTCCTTCTCCAATTTGTTCATCTCCTGCTCGGGATTCTAAACCCAGCTCAGGCTCACTTCTCCCCTGTTGAAGGCTTTTCAGTGGTTGATTGTTCCCCTACCAGATAAATAAACCTTTCTGTTCACACCTGTTTCACACCTAGACCCCTTACAACTTGTATCAGACACTTTCTCTCCCACTGTGAGCTCCTCTAGGGTCCAAACAGTTTCTTATTCCTCTTTCTATCTGGAGGACAATAAATATGCTCATAAATACTGGCTGGATGACACGCAGGGGGAGAAAGGAAGAGGGGATGAGGAGGAGAAAGAAGGAAAGGGGGAAGGAAACAAAGGGACAAGGGAGACAGGAGATGGAAAAGGAGGCTTTTCCCCTTTAAGACGCCTCTGGCAAGAAAGTGCTGGGATTAGCAGAGGCCTTGTGGTAAACTAGAATTTAAACCCCCTCAGGGAGGAGGATCAGGAGGAGGTCACCCGGCAGATGCAGCAATGAAAGCCCCCCATTCTGAGGAGCTGGCTGTGAGCCAAGGGTCTCACTGTGGGTGGGGCTGGGGCTGAATACCGTACACAGACAAGTGGCTTCTTCTGGGAAAAACATAAAGAGAGCGGTGGGAGGAGAGTCTAGCTAAATACTGTGCTAACACTGAAGGCAAATTCCAAGTCAGCCCACTTAACTCTCAACCTTGCTCCATCTTTTAACAGAGATATATTTGCGGAAATTGTTAATGGGATGTGTGCTCTGCAGCTGAGTCTGTTTTTCAATGCCCCCCAGGAAAGCCCACACACTGGGCCTGCCCTGTAGAGCAGGAGTTCAAAGTCCAAGCTCCCTGCTTGGGAGAAATACACCCATGTCTTTAAGTCTCTATTCTAGTTTATATTGCTCCTAATTCTGCTTAGTGATGTATTTTTCTATTTTATTGTATATAATCTTTTAAACCATCTCAAATACTTTATGACCAAAAAACAAACAAACAAACCCCAAAGTTAAAGTTAGCTGCATACATAGATGCTTGTTTAGAATCTAAAGGGTTTACTGGAACAATTCCCAACCTCTTAACGGTGGTCATCTCATCAAGAAATAGCAAACTGAAAAACAAGAGTTTCAATTATTCTTTTTCCCATCTCTTAATGTGCAGCCCCTTGGGACAGACATGATGAGTCAGAAGGCAACCAGTGGGAAGAAGAAAAAGGAGAAGAATATGGAACTAGTAATCCACAAAAAGGATGGATAAAAATTTAAGTGTCCTTACTAATTAGCAGTTTTTATTTGATGTCTGGGACAAAAGGGGATCTGAATGTTTGGTATATATCAGGTAAGAAACATTCTAGCGTGATTTTGGTTGCAAATCTACTGCTGAAGTGACTGAGCCACACCCTGCAACTTTGTGGGGCTCACTTTTCCTGAGGCAGCTGTGTGTGTGTGTGTGTGTGTGTCTGTGTGTGTCTGTGTGTGTGTGTGTGTGTCTGTGTGTGTCTGTGTGTGTGTGTTAGTCGCTTAGTCGTGTCCAACTCTTGGCGGCCCCCTGGACTGTAGCCTGCCAGGCTCCTCTGTCCATGGGATTCTCCAGGCAAGAACACTGGATCGAGTTGTCATTTCCTACTCCAGCGATCTTCCCAACTCAGGGATTGTGGCTCCTCCATTGGCAGGCAGATCCTTTACCACTGAGCCACCTGGGAAGCCCTGGGTTTCCCCAGATTCCTTGATCATTGTAAGATTGGTCCCCACCCTCAATCAGCATCTCCAGGTAAAACACCTGGGGAGTTTGGCAAAGCTATCCCATCTCACATTGAATTAGTCGGGCCTCAAAGTTCTGTCAGTTAACAATGGGAGACCATTTTAAAGGGAAAAATTATAACAAGTAGTGATCAGATAATTTATAAGGGCTCAAACAGCATTTTAGTAAAGCAAAATTAGAATTCAAAAGATTTAGCAATTAAAAAAATCAATCTAGGTACTTTATTATCAATTTCAAATTATGTTTCCAATTATTATTTGAAAATTCTTAGCAAACACATTGAAATTTCTGCCTTAAAGCGTGAGTCCCTCCTGATTTAGATCACTGAACTTAAGAATGATAATGCAGGGTCAGCAGCTGCGGCCCCACTCCCAGCATTCTCTACTGCACTGGGGTAGGCACACATGGGGAGGGCTGGTTGGTCCCCCTGAGCCTGCATAGACCGCTCATTTCACCAGTGAATGACTTCCCTCTTCCCTTTGCACTCTCCTGCCATCAGAGTCCTCAGTCCCCCGGAACTCACCGGATTCTGCCCCAGGAGGCATTCAACCATCAGAGCTGGCCCAGATTAGAAGGGCTTGTAGCTCACAGCCCACCACAGAACTCCCATTTTGGTGTATCAGAAACTGAACAAGCTCTTTGGCTAGCCCAGGACCTTCACCGTCAGTCACGGCATTGTTCCTTGGAGAAATATTTTCCCAATTTCAAAGAAAACGTTGGAACATAATGCAATTGAAAATTGTACCACTAACAGTCTGAAAGTTGTTAAGCTTCCTCTACCAAAACTGACATCAAGATTCATTTTATTTTTATACATTGAATGCTGTTGAGAAAAAAAAAAATTTGAGCAGCTTACTTTGTTTTTTATAAAGCTATCTTATGAGCTTGATCTCATTTGCACCCTTAATTTGTGGACAGCAAAGATATTCTGAGCCCCACTTTTCAGATGAGGAAACTGAAGCTCAGGAAGGCCGCCAGCTCCAGGTAGGTGGGCTTCCAGGACCCCGCCAACTCCTCATCTGTTGTCTCCCCTGCTCCATTTGACTGTCTCCTAAAAGCACTCATTTTATTGCCCAATCATCTGGAATATCCATAACCAAAACCCCTAGAGCTTTATCTCAACTTGACTGCCAACTGCAAAATGGTTCGCTTCCCGCTGATGACGTGAAAGAATAAACACAGCCGCCAGAGACCACAAACAGTGTCAAATGATTTAAGACCAAAGCCACACCATTTTTCCAACCTCAGCAAAACCATCTCCCTCTATTAATGAGAGCATATTCATTTTCTGGATTTGTGCCCAACTGAGACCACATATATGCCAAAACCAGAGCCTCTGTGGTAACCCAAGGAGTTTCATATTGTCTCATATATTAATATGAATAGTATAGTTCTGGCTGAGATAAAAGAAACCAATTATAAGGTGCCACTATATACATGAAACTGCTAGTCCTAAATATTCCTAAGCCTTTCATTGGAGTTAAGATACATGTATATGAAAGTAATACTAGTTCACGGTCCTCAGTAACGCTTAGTGCCTGGCTGTGGAGCCTGGATGGCACATTCCTACCACAGGGGTCCTACTTCAGCGGGCAATGTTTCTGCCCTCCTCAAATCCTAGTGCCCTCCTAGTTTGCGACTCTACTTAATGTCTGCCCATGTTTATTATTGCTTCTCCATTTACCACCACTATGTCAGTTACCTTGATAAAATGAGTAGGTAGCTGATGCTTCCAGTTGTGGCTATTATATGTATCAGATCAGCTGAAATTTGAATGTCATCTAAACTATACAGAATGTCAGAGTAGTAAAACAAGGAAAATGAGTCTGAAAAAGATAATGCTTTACGAACTACAGAGTAATAACACTGATTTTCAGAATTACCTGTTAAAGTTAGAGACATTTCTTTATTGCCACAACAACGTCTACGATGAAGACTGAGCAGATACGACAGCAACTGAGAAGCAAAGGTTCTCCCCAGAAGCAGGTGGCGTGGGAACACTTACCTCCCACACTTGATGTTCCTTCCTTGTGAGGAGACATCCCTTAGCATAATCTCCTGGACACCTCACTTCCTGCTTGGTGACCACAGGTGTTCTGCTCTGCTCCCCCAAGGCAGGCGTGGCCTGTGACCAGGTGGGCAAATCTGATTCAGGGGCTCAGGATTAGAAAGCACTCCCTCCTCAGCTGTAGACTACAGCCTTCAACTTTCCTCCCCATCTGCCTTAGTCTCTCTTCGTTTCCAAATTCAAAAAAGGCTGTTAGATGTTTGGGATCCCTGACTCTCCCCAGATCTTTAGACATGCCACCCGTGGAGAATCAAAGGGGAACACAAGTTGTTTAAATGTAGTCCCTTCCCAGGAAAGGGAAGAGTAGGCTCTGACTACCCACTCTCTCAGGCCAGATGGCTGAGTGAGTGATCAGTTACACTACTGGGTACTTCTTTATAGGAAGGAAACCTCATAAGCAGAAGTAGCTCCCCTTCCCACAAACAAATATATCATCACACAATTAGCAAGGGACTTCCCTAGTGGTTAAGAATTTACCTGCCAATGCAGGGTACACAGGTTCGATCCCCAGTCCAGGAAGATTTCACATACCAAGGAGCACCTAAACCTGAGCGCCTAGAGCCTTTGCCCCACACCAAGAGAAGCCACCAAAATGAGAAACCCACAAACCACAACTGGAGAGGACACCCCGTTCACTGCAACTAGAGAAGATCTGCACACAGTAACAAAGACGTCGTGCTCCTGCTCAGTCCCTCAGTCATGCCTGACTCTTTCGCGACCCCATGGACTGTAGCCCACCGGGCTCCTCTGTCCATGGAAGTTTACAGGCAAGAAATACTGGACTGGGTTGCCATTTCCTACTCCAGGGGATCTTCCTGACCCAGGGGATCGAACCTGCGTCTCCTGCATTGGTAGGCAGATTTTTTACCACTGAGCCACCTGGGAAGCCCAATGAAGACCAACAGCAGCCAAAAATATAAATAAATAATTTAAAAATTGGCAAGCCTAATAACCAAAGACTGTGACAAAGAAAAGTTTCACCCAGTCACAAAAACAATATGCAAATAAGTAAAATAGCTAATTGCATTATACCCATATCAGTTTCCTGATTTAATAATGCCCTATAGTGATGCCCTTCATGGATCACTGCCTTGGAATGGTGAAGGGGCTTGCATAACTTAGTGAAGCTATGAGCCATGCCATGCAGGGCCACCCAAGATGGACCAGTCACAGTGGAGAGTTCTGACAAAACGTGATCCACTGGAGGAGGGAATGGCAAACCACTCGAGTATACTAGCTGTGAGAATCCCATGAACTGTACAAAAAGGCAAAAAGATATGACACCAAAAGATAAGCCCCCCTCCACCCCGACGTCAGAAGTTGTCCAATATGCTACCGTGGAAGGGAGGAGGACAACTGCTAATAGCTCCAGAAAAATGAAGCGGCTGGGCCAAAGTGGAAATGACACTCACTTGTGGATGTGTCTGAAAGTAAAATCTGATGCTGCAACCAACCATATTACATAGGAACCTGGAAAGTTAGGTCCATGAATCAAGGTAAATTGGACATGGTCAAGCAGGAGATGGCAAGAGTAAACATAAACATCTTAGAAATCAGTGAACTAAAACAGACAGGAATGGATGAATTTAATTCAAATGACCATTATGTCTACTATTGTGAGCAAGAATCCCTTAGAAGAAATAGAGTAGCCCTCATAATCAAAAAAGAGTCCGAAATGCAGTACTTGGATACAATCTCAAAAACGATAGAAGGATCGCTGTTCATTTCCAAGGGAAACCATTCAATATCACAGGAATCCAAGTCTATGCTCCAAACACTGCTGCCGAAGAAGCTGAAGTTAATCAGTTCTATGAAGACCTAGAAGACCTCCTAGAACAAACACCAAAAAGGATGTCCTATTTATCATAGGGGATTGGAATGCTAAAGTAGGAAGGCGAGAGATACCTGGAGTAACAGGCAAGTTTGGCCTTGGAGTACAAAATGAAGCAGGGCAAAGGCTAATAGAATTCTGCCAAGAGAATGCACTGGTCATAGCAAACACCCTCTTCCAATAACACAAGAGATGACTCCACACATGGACATCACCAGATGGTCTTTACCAAAATCAGACTGATTACATTCTTTGTAGCCAAAGATGGAGAAGCTGTATACAGTCAGTAAAATCAAGACCTGGAGCTAATTGTGGCTCACATCATCAGCTCCTCATAGCAAAATTCAGGCTTAAACTAAAGAAAGCTGGGGAAACCACTAGGCCAGTCAGGTGCGACTTAAATCAAATCCCCTGTGAATATACAGTGGAGGTGACAAATAGATTCAAGGCATTAGATCTAGTAAACAGAGTGCATGAAGAATTATGGACAGAGGTCCATAATACTGCACAGCAGGCAGCAAACAATATCATCCCAAAGAAAAAGAAATGCAAGAAGTCAAGGAGGCTTTACAAATAGTTGAAAAGCAAGGATAAAGGGAAAGGGACACCCAACTAAATGCAGAATTCCAGAGAACAGCAAGGAGAGACAAGAAGGCCTTCTTCAATGAACAATGCAAAGAAATAAAGGAAAATAGCAGAAAGGGTAAGACTAGACATCTCTTCCAAGAAAAGTGGAAATATCAAAGAAACAATTAATCCAAAGATGGGCACAATAAAGGATAGAAATGGTAAAGACCTAATAGAAGCAGAAAAGATCAAGAAGAGATGGAAAGAATACACAAAAGAACTGTACAAAGAAGACCTTAATGACCCAGATAACTATGACAAAGTAAGAAGGCACGTGGGCCTTAGGAAGCACTGTTGCCAGTAGAGCTAGTGGAGGTATGGAATTCCGGTTGAGCTATTTCAAATCCTAAAAGATGATGCTCTTAAAGTGCTATACTCAGTATGTCTGCAAATTTGGAAAACCCAGCTGTGGCCACAAGACTGGAAAAGGTTAGTTTTCATTCCAATTCCCAGGAAGGGCAGTACTAAAGAATATTCAAACCATCAGACAGTTGCACTCATCTCCAGTGCTAGTACAGTTATGCTCAAAATCCTGCATGCTAGGCTTCAGCATTACATGAACAGAGAACTTCCAGATGCCCAAGTTGGGTTTAGAAAAGGTAGAGGAACCAGAGATAAAATTGCCAACATTCTCTGGATCATAGAGAAAGCTCTAATTTCTGATAATAAAAGTATCATTTTCTGAGTCACCCAGGATCCATCTCTGTTTAATTCACTTTCCTTTTCCCCACACTTCAGAGCCAAAGCGGAAGAAAGGGACTGAAAAAGAGTGGGAGGACTGACCTTTCTGAGAAACTTCCACTTAGAAAAAGGAAGGATGGGAAACTGGAGGTGTACAGAGCAAGAAGGTGGCAACATTAGAACTTCAAGGACCCTCTGGGGAGAAGCTTGCAGGCTTAGGGGTCAGAGAAACCAGGTGTAAGAAGAGGGAAAGAAATTATGTTATCTGGGGTGGGGCGGGGGCATGCGGGACAGTTCCAATTTCAAAAATGTGAAATTCGAAGCAGGGAAAGAACATATTTCTCTAAGGAGTAAACTCAAAATTAAAGAATAAAAGGCTATAAAGAAGAAAAGATTGAAAATGCAAAAGAATCCATAAAAATAGGAACATTAGTTTAAGTCAATCTGGGTTTAATAGTTAGGCTGTTATTTAGTCACTAAGTCATATCTGACTCTTCTGCTGACCCCAGGGACTGTAGCTCACCAGGTTCCTCTGCCCATGGGATTCTCCACGCACGAATACTAGAGTGCGTTACCATTTCCTTCTTTAGGGGATCATTCCAACCCAGGGATTGAACCCTAGTCTCCTACATTGGCAGGCGGGTTCTTTGTCACTGAGCCACCTGGGAAGCCCAATAGTTATGTTATATCCTTACAAATTACTTAGCTGTAAATGTAAGTACCTTGAGATTTTCTTCAATTACTGTGTCCTCAAGACACAAGAGGACAAATGAGTCACTGGGGGATTGGGGCCTGTTTGTGATTATGACACATACAACAGACTCTTCCCTGGTGCCCAGAAAGGGGGCACGATGGAAACCACAACAAACTTTCTGATGGAGGCGACTCCAGGAATTATCCTCAGTTCCTTCCTAATTGTTGGCCCTTACAAGTCCGGCCAGACATTAATGTCTGGTGACTCAGATGTTAAAGACTCTGCCTGCAATGTGGGACACCCAGATTCGATCCCTGGGTCATAAAGATCCCCTGGAGAAGGAAGTGGCAACGCACTCCAGTATTCTGGCCTGGAGAATCCCAGGGACAGAGGAACCTAGTGGGCTACAGTCCATGGGGTCACAAAGAGTCTGACACAACTGAGCAATGAACACACACAAGTCAGAAATGAACGCTAACATCTCTGATAACCCTCTGAGATTAACACTGACAAACCCCTATTTCATTTGTGTCACCTCCTTAGGTGATGCAATTTGCTGCTGGAATCTAGGGGGGCCTAACCTTTCAGCTGGTCTGTATTTCTCTTTCTCCACGATTTAAGGAGCTCTCGCAAGTCGAGCATTATGGAATATAGTGATCATGCACAGATTAACTTTCTTTATGTTTATGATTTTTCAGACAAACTTTTGTCTCTTGTTTTGCCAGACTGGGAGTATTAATACTTTCACTTGGTGGAAAGTGGTGCTGACCCCTTTGAATATCAACAATCATTCTCTCAACCTTCTCAAAATGCTACTAACATCAAGCATCCGACAGTTTGAACTGAACACATGGGTTCAGTTCAGAGTTTTATAGAAGAATAGGGCATCAGAATACTATTATCTGGACACGCGGATCACCAAAAAGTAGGCCCCTACTGGTGTTTTCTTCACCACCCAGAATACACCTGACACAGAGCAGCCACTGCACAAACACTTGTGAGGTCAGTGTCTCAACGTCAGGTGTGCAGTGATAAACATATACGTATGTGTATACATATATGTAAGAAATAACACAAAGAAAACTTTTTAAAAATCTCAACACTTCAGTAATTCCTCTAAGCATCATTAGCCCCTGTGCTGTGGAGGAGCTTTTTTATCCCTTTCACATCCACTTCTGGATCTCACTCCTTTAGCTCCTTTATAATCGGTCTAAAATCTAATAACTACAGCACCGTCTCTTATTTGGGGCTGCTGTGTGTGAGACCTGAGTCCTCCCATCTGACCGAACCCCTGACACACTCCCTCCCGTCACATTTCAGTGTTCTGGTCTTTATCCATGTACTGTCTTGTGCACACCCATCTTTCTTTCTGCCACTCTGACCTCACCTCCTCTGCACACACAGACCTCCCAACTGCTCTGTTACTCCAGGTCCATACTCGGCAGCCTGATATTCGAGGCCCATGACCACAGCCTTGGAATCTCACCTCCCAGGCCTCCCTCACACCACTCTCTGCTCCGGACAGACCCCCTCTTCAGCAGCGCCCAAACACACCTTGTCCCTTTCCCTTGGCACCAGTTTCCTGCATCCTACACGACCCTCAGAGTCCAGCTTCAGGGCTTTCCACTCACTCAGTGGCCTCCAACAGGGCTGCGCAAGGGAAACAGGAGGCCTCCAGCACTGTGCTGGGTAGAACACATGAAGTTTTACAGCATGAGGCAAAGCTATGAGGTGTTTGGGTTGAAAATCATAAAGGAGAGGAAGTCCTGCCTTTACCTTTTTGCATTGCGTGTTCTCTCTGGTTTACAGATATTACTCCATTAGTACAGACACAGGTTATTTATTTACTTTCTCAGTTGAACAAAGTTGCTTTCAAAAAATATCTCACGAGCTACAGCTACCAGTTCCAAAAGCTGGTGTAATCAAACAGTTCTACCTGTGGCCCCGTCTGTTTGGTTGACTATGCACTGGAGTGAGCTAATGAAAGGCCAGGCAGTGCGACACACTCACTAGAGACTTTCATCTGTTCTTGCAGTGAAGTCAAGTTGCTTACATTTTCTCATCCAGATGATACAAAACAGCTTTTCTTTGTCTTAATTAAACACAAGGGAATGCCCAGTACAGAAAATTCTGCAAATGAAATGGCCTAAAACGATATCTCCCTTCCCCCACATTTGTAAACACACACACACACACACACACACATAATGACAGAGCACAGGGACACACACAGCTCCACGGGAGGAGCACGTTCTCAGGTGGTGGCAAGGACGGGCCCCACTTTCTCCTGCTGGACGGGGATGTGAGTGCTGACTAGGCTCCAGGGAGAGGCCTCAGGCTGTGCAGTCCCCACACCCCCATGCCAGATGCCAGGCAGGTGGAGAGAAAGACTGTGGAGACATGGCAGTGCCTGGTGAGGGGTGGGGGGCAGTGTGGACAGAGTTACTACACCCTAGAGGGATGCATTCCCACCTGGAGGGATGCACGGATGTCTGGAAAAGAAAGGGGCATCTATCCTAGTGAGTCAGTTTGCACTTGAGGAGGCTGAAGCAAGCCAAGAGGGAAAGGAGAGGAATGTGGGGAGAAGTGCACTGCACTGACTGGCATGCCAGAGGTCCTAGCTCTGGATCTGATGCATTTTCGGTCACGGGTATGTGGGAGTGCTTAGTCACTTCAGTTGTGTGTGACTCTTTGCAATCCTACGGACCACTGTCCACCAGGCTTCTCTGTCCATGGGACTCTCCAGGCAACAATACTGGAGTGGGTTGCTATTTCCTCCTCCAGGGGATCTTCCTGACCCAGGGATCTAATCCACATCTCTTATGTCTCCTGCCTTGGCAGGCAGGTTTTTTTTTTTTTTTTTTTTTACCACTAGTGCCACCTGGGAAATCAATTCTCCTTTATACCAATTGATTTTATTTGTATATTTTTATTATACATTACAGTAATCCAAGTCTATGGTCCCGACCACTGAGGCTGAAGTTGACTGGTTCTACAAAGACCTACAACACTTTCTAGAATACCAAAAACAAGATGTCCTTTTCATCATAGGGGATTGGAATGCAAAAGTAGAAAGTCAAGAGATACCTGGAGAAATTGGCAGATTTGGCCTTGGAGTACAAAATGAAGCAAGGCAAAGGCTAACAGAGTTTTGACAAGAGAACACACTAGTCATAGCAAATAGCCTCATCCACCAACACAAGAGAAGACTCTACACATGAACATCACTGGATGGTCAATACTGAAATCAGAATGATTATATTTCTTGCAGCCAAAGATTGAGAAGCTCTATACAGTCAGTAAAATCAAGATGAAGCTGACTATGGCTCAGATCATGAACTCCTTATTGCAAAATTCAGGTTTAAATTGAAGAAAGTAGGGAAAACCACTAGACCATTCAGGTATTACCTAAATCAAATCCCTTATTCAGTGGAGGTGAATAGATTCAAGGGATTAGATCTGGTAGACAGAGTGCCTGAAGGGCTCTGAATGGAGGTTCATAACATTGTACAGAAGCCAGTGACAAAGACCATCCCCAAGAGAAAGAAGTGCAAGAAGGCAAAGTGGTTGTCTGAGGAGGCTTTACAAATAGCTTAGGAAAGAAGAGAAGTAAAAGACAAGGGAGAAATAAAAAGATACACCCAACTAAATGTAGAATCCCAAAGAATAGCAAGGAGAGATAAGGAGGCCTTCTTAAATGAACAATGCAAAGAAACAGAGGAAAACAACAGAATGGGAAAGACTAGAGATCTCTTCAAGAAAATTGGAGATACCAAGGGAACATTTCATGCAAGGATGGGCATGATAAAGGACAGAAACGGTAAGGACCTAACAGAAGCAGAAGAGGTGGCAAGGACCTAACAGAAGCAGAAGAGGTGGCAAGAATATAGAGAAGAACTACACAAGAAAGGTATTGATGACTTGGATAACCACAATGGTGTGGTCATTCACCTAAAGCCAGACATCCTGAAGTGTGAAGTCAAGTGGGCCTTAAGAAGCATTATTACAAATAAAGCTACTGGAGGTGATGGAATTCTAGTTCAGTGATTTCAAATCCTAAAAGATGGTGCTCTTCAAGTGCTGCACTCAATATGCCAACAAATTTGGAAAACTCAGCAGTGGCCACAGGACCAGAAAAGGTCAGTTTTCATTCCAATCCCAAAGAAGGGCAAGGCCAAAGAATGTTCAAACTACTGTACAATTGCAATCTTTTCACATGCTAGCAAGGTCGTGCTCAAAATGCTTCAAGTTAGACTTCAGCAGTATATGAACCAAGAACTTCGAGATGTACCAGCTGGGTTTAGAAAAGGCAGAGGAACCATAAATCAAACTGCCAACATTCATTGGATCATGGAGAAAGCAAGGGAGTTCCAGAAAAATAACTATTTTGCTTCATTGACTATACTAAAGCCACTGACTGTGTGGATCACAACAAACTGTAGCAAATTCTTAAAGAAACAAGAGTACCAAGCCACCTTACCCACCTCCCGAGAAGCCTGTGTACAGGTCAAGAAGCAATGTTTAGAACTAGACACAGAACAACAGACTGGTTCAAAGTTGGGAAAGGAGTACAACACGGCTGTATATTGTCATCCTGCTTATTTAACTTCTATGCAGAATACAGCCTGTGAAATGCCGGACTGGATGACTCACACGCTGGAATCAAGGTTTCTGGGAGAAATATCAACAACCTCAGATATACGGATGACACCACTCCAATGGCAGAAAACGAAGAGGAACTAAAGAGCAGCGAGCAAACTCTGGGAAATAGATAGCATCTTTGGACTCAATGGACATGAATGTGAGAAGACTCTGGGAGATACTGAAGGACGGGAAGCCCTCATGCTGCAGTCCATGGGGTCACAAAGAGTTGGATACAATTTAGTGACTGAGCAACAATAATTATATATAAATACATTTCTACACTTATTTCTAAATTTATAAATTATACATAAATGTATGTACATATATACGTTGCCCTCATATATTTCACATCTGCAGATTCAGTCAACCACAGATGGTACACCGTATCCATGAATACAAGGACCAAGTATGCGACCTGACCATATGTGGACTTTGGTATCTGGGGGAGGTCCTGGATTCAATCCTCTGCAGATACTGAGGGACAACTATATACTTATGAAAGAGCTTTCTAAAACAAAACAAGAATTCTAGAAGCTTTTATGTAAAAATTAAAAGCAGAGTACCTCAAGAGAAGAATGCTTGAGAATTTGAGGTATATTTTCACCACAGAATATTATGCTGCCAATAAAAAGAATAAAATAAGTCCATAGAGTTTTTACTATGTATTGTTAAATGAAAAAAGAGACATGAATAGCATATTTCATTTTTGAAAACCTGTGGGTGTATTAATAGGTGCTGAGCGCATGTGTCGTGTGGACCAGGAGGAGAAACAAGGAGGAAAAAGGGTGATGCAAAATAAGCAAAAGCAACTGTTAGAATGAAGAAGTTCATGGTCAAAAGCCAAATTATACATTTGTAAGTGTATATAATAGGAGAAGGCAATGGCAAGCTACTCCAGTACTCTTGCCTAGAAAATCCTAGGCTGCAGTCCGTGGGGTCGCTAAGGGTCAGACACGACTGAGCGACTTCACTTTCACTTTTCACTTTCACACATTGGAGAAGGAAATGGCAACCCACTCCAGTGTTCTTGCCTGGAGAGTCCCAGGGACGGGGGAGCCTGGTGGGCTTCCGTCTGTGGGGTCACACAGAGTCGGACACGACTGAAGTGACTTAGCAGCAGCAGCAAGTGTGTATAATACATATGCATGTAAAACGCATGGAAGAACGGTTATTAAAAGTTGGAGCTACATTACTTCAGAGTGAAAATAATTCAGGTGATTTTTGCACTCTTACTTTTTGCATTTTAACAAGAAACCTAATTATATAACCAAAATAACTATTTCCATTGAGGGAAAGTTTGAATAACTCAATAACACTGTCAGGATGAAAATGTTTCTTATTTAAGTCTTCCTAGCCAAAACATGGAGAATCCCAGGGACGGGAGCCTGGTGGGCTGCTGTCTGTGGGGTCGCACAGAGTCGGACACGACTGATGTGACTTAGCAGCAGCAGCCAAAAGATGGCACATCAAGTAGAATATTTAATCATTCATAACAGAAGGAGGTTTTCACAGTCTTTATCAAAATGGAGACAGACCACAAAGTTCAAAATTAATAATTATCATTAACACTTTAAGCATCTTAAAGTAGGAGATAAAACTAATTTTTAACATGCCTTCCATGAAAGCTTCAAGCACTCAGTCCTTGATCAATCCCTATTAATTGACAAGCACATTTCAAACCTCATAAATTATTACACTAAAGATACTATTAACTGATATCCAAATGTTATTAAAGAGCACAGTCTCATCTAAAGAATGGAGACCTGAAGCAGCTCCAATGAAAGTAATTCGACTATGAGATTTAATCTGCTACAATAGTAATAAAACTAACACATACACATTTTTTCTTCCTGCCCTGGTCATTCTAAATGCATCTGGCTTTGCTACCATCATTCCTGTAGTCTCTGGCCTATGTGTCCTCCACATATCCCCTCAACAGCAGTCCACTCAGTGGCATTAACTTCCAATCTTTATTGCAGATAAAAGATGCATGACAGGAGCTACCAATCATCGTGAACAATCTCCAGCCTAGACCTGGCTTCAAAACTCTCAAGATGGAGAAGGAAATGGCAACCTACTCCAGTGTTCTTGCCTGGAGAATCCCAGGGACGGCGGAGCCTGGTCGGCTGCCGTCTATGGGGTCGCACAGAGTCGGACACGACTGAAGCGACTTAGCAGTGACTATATAACACCCAGCTGAAGACTAGCGGGGGGGTACTCTTTCTGCCCCCTTCTGATGTTTATGTCAGAAGCTTTCTCTATCTCCTTTATACTTTAATAAAACTTTATTACACCGACAAAAAAAAAATCTCTCAAGAGTTAGGGGCTTCCCTGGTGGCTCAGTGGTAAAGAATCCACCTGCTAATGTAGGAGACATGGGTTCAACCCCTGATTCGGGAGGATCCTACATGCCACAGAGTGACTAGGCCCGTGTGTGCGCCGCAACTACTGAGCCTGTGCTCTAGAGCCCTGGAACCACAACTATTGAGCCCTCGTGCCCTAGAGCTCGTGTTCTGCAACATGAGAGAGAGACCTCTGCAATGAAGAGTAGCCCCCACACGTCACAACTAGAGAAAAGCCCGCGCAGCAACCAAGACCGAGCAGTCAAAAATAACAACAAATAAATACAATTATAAAAAAGAAACTCTGAAAGTTCAAAGTCTGCCTGTTAAAATTCCGATTATAACATGCAGTTGAAGAGGTGCTAAGGATTCATTCTTCAGGCCTGCTCTCTCTGCAGGGCAGTGGCAATAGCATGTAAAAAGCCACAGAATAGCCTTTCCAGAGGAAACAGGCACACACAGGGCGGAGGTGGGGCTGGGACTGCCGCCCTGATCCCCGAGGCCAAGCACTCCCACCTGGGTGTGGATAACAGCCCGCCTGTTACACCCACCTGGCAGGTAAGTGATATTAGATAGCATGAAAACTAATTTTACAAGTCTAACACTTTCCAGTAAAATACTTACTTGGACCAACAAGTGGCCTGAATTAGGCAAATATGTCCCAGATTTCTTGGTGTTCTCGTTTACTTGGTTTATCAGATTCATCAATAGTTCAACAGCACCTTTGCCAGTCATTTCATGAAGAAACTCTGGATTTCCAGAAATGAATTTGATGGTCCCCATGCAGTACAGGAAAGCTTCGGTGTTAGCTTGCAGGTCTTCACTTCTTAGGACCTCCAATAATGATTCTGTCAAAAAGATGAATTATTACAAATGTATCAGTAGAACTGCTGGAGAGAGAGAGATTAAGCACTGTATGTGAACATCAAATACGATTTGTAAAATGTTAGCCAGGATCCACGTCCATATGTTTGTTAAGAGTTACTCATAAGGCATAAAGAAGAAAGCTTATGAGACAAATCTCTGTAACATTAATGACAGCAAAAGATGGGATTATTAATACGCAAATAAGAAAGTGTTCTTTTAACTGGATGCCATTCCTAGCCTCTTATTAATATTGGCTAACTTTTATTATTGGTTACAAACAGTTTATTACAGAATAACTAGTAATTAAAGTAATTTAAGAGTTAAATTTCAACAAACCTTTAAGAATATACTGGCTGCTGTATGAATAGGAAGTTAATCAAGATAGGAACTTTTAAAAATATCACAACCATAGAAAAGGCTGCTTCACATATAACATCTGCCCTTCCCTAAGATAACTTAAGAACATCCATCCAAATAACATACAAGTACTAGCTTTTAGGGTAATCCAGGCAGCTCTGATAAGGCTAATTATGCCTATCTCACATTAATTTTTCTTAGTCAGTGTGATTATCTGTCAAAATCTTTATTTTTAATCTATTATTCTCAATGAGCTGATTCAGCATTATACATTTCTTTCAGTACTGGCTTTGTCATTGTCTGCTGGGATTAAAAAAAAAAAGATCATTTATCCTTAACAAAGGACTTAGAGTATTTTCCATGTTGTTGCCTTAGATCAACAGTACTAATTCACAAAAGATTTCTGTTTAGGTAAATATTTAAGCATCTTAATTATTTAAGGATATATAAAGAGTTACACATTGTTAGCTAGGTAGTTAGGATGTATTATAATACCCACCCACATATTTGAAACATTTGACACACTTTGATGTCAATTTTCTATAACAGTTATATATGTCTTCCAAGTTAATTATTCCTACCATATCAAAAGATCAAAAATGTCAGTTATGTCAAGTGCTATTAAATGTAATTTTTTAGTAGATCTAAGACCAGGAAATAAATTTTTAAATAGGAAACACTTTGTAAAGTTACATATTGTTACTACAGGCATTTAAAAAAATAGCAGGGTATCCTCCTAGGCTCCAAAGGATACATTAAGTGAAACATGGAAAACACAAGAGAAGGACAGAGAAAAACCAGGCATTACCTAACTTCTGCGTATGATAAGAAAATAAAATATTCCAGCTACCATTAACTATAACTTTGCTCTCCAAACTTTTCATTCATAATCAAGTGTAACATTTGCTCAATGGTAGTGCTGAATAATACTCACCCAGAATGCTGTCATTTCGAATCAGAGAATCATTCTTCTCACTTCTGCTAATTTTAAATATAAGTTTGCAAACATTAAGAAGATTCTTTCCACTCACTTTAAGCTGCAGAGAAAGAAGTCACATTACCATTGCAGAGGGAAATAAAGACACGCTGTAATTTTTCAACACGAACATCTAATTTAGAAAGTGCAGCAAGAGTGTATCTAAAACATAAAAAGAAGGTCTAAAGAAATCAACTTTCAAAAGTTTTGGCCACACATTTGCCAACTATGGTATCCAATTAACTCACTCATAGTAAATACAATATAAATGATACTTAGAGTAAGCACATTTTAATGATAAGCATTTATTTCTTATTTCATAAAGCCTCTTGCTTATATGTGAAATTATTACTTTTTAAAGAATATTTGAGGGAAAAGAAAGGGCTGATGTTGATAAATTTAATTAAATGGAGTAACCACTTTCAAAATAAAGGAAGATGAATACTAAAATTTCAGATTAAACTAACCTAGAAAAGAATACATCATGGAGGTGAAGGAGAGAAAAGAAAGGGGAAAAGTATAATTCTATTTATCATTTGTATAAAATAAAATGAAAAAGTAATACTTTTGATTAGATAACACATATGTATTTATTATTTAAGCCTATTTCTGAAATGCTTTGAGATAATCACAAGTAACATTCAAAGGTTAAAATTACCTTCTAAATCACATAAAAAATATTCAAGTATCTTAAGCAATAAGGAAGTACAGTCTTAAAAAAAATACTCTAGGACAACTGAGTCAAATGGTCAAAATGAGCTGCATACTTATGTAAAGTAGTAAAAATTAAAATTAAAAATCCTAAATGTCCACTATTTGGGAACAGTTTAATAAACTGGAACATCAATACAATTCATGTTAAGCAGTCACAAAAGTATAATTGAACACTATGCATAAAAAGACATCTACTGTAAGATGGAAATACTGTGTGCCTTCATTGCAAGAATGTAAAATATGTAGGAATGAGGTCATCTGAACAAACATATCTGTGTGAAAAAGATGACATATGGTTCATTATTTTATCATTAAAAAGTATCCTTAAAATTATCTTCAATATTGTTTACTAATGAGTCTTCATGTAGTAAAAAAGACAAAGATAATGGAATTTGTCACACATGTTTTTAAAAGATTCATTCTGTGTTTGATTCACAAATATTAATGAGCTCTTGTTGTCTACCAGGCACTGTGCTGTCCCCTGTTGTTGTTCAGTCACTAAGTCGTGTCCGACTCTTTGTGACCCCATGGACTGTAGCCCACCAGGCTCCTCTTTCATGGGATTCTCCAGGCAACAATACTGGAGTGGGTTGCCATTTCCTTCTCCAGCTGTTCCCTGTAGGAAATACCAAGGTGAGTGTGGTTAGCCCTGAGCTGGAAAGGAAGGGAGAGGTGAGTACTGTCCATGAAGCATTATCCATTATCTGTCTGCCCTCCTGCTCTGGTCGTTTTCATGACATCTCATAGCTAACCCTGCAGATTAGGTTTACATGTTCTACTTTGCAACCGCGGAGTCTGCTCCTCAGACGGGTCATGTCATCTCATCTCGGTATCAGCTGAGTATGTATTAGAAATGCATGATCTCAGGTCCCAGAAGCCCTACTGAACCAGAATGTGCCTTTTACAATTTTGCCAGGGGATTGAGTGCACATTCAAGTCTGAGAAGCTCAGATGTGGAAGCCTCATAAACTGTCACACGGGCAGAATGGAAATTTCCTCTGTTCTCAGGATGAAAAGAGGAAATGGAAACTTTTTTAAAAAGTTTTTTTAATGATTAGTATTTTTAAATTGTTGTTTAAAAACCCAGAAGAAAAAAAAGTGACTAGAGAGGAAAAAAATCTGTATCAGGGGAAATATATTGCTCTTTACATCTGGGAATATACTTTAATCTGCTGGCAATCTTCCACTACATTATGATCCTTTGAGGTCAAAACCATGGTTTATCACTCTTTCTGTGTGTGGAAGGTACCCGGTGCTATGTATTCAATCAAATTTGTTGAATAAATGAACGAATACAACTAACCTCACTCCCAAGTCTTACATTTTTAGTAAAAAGTGGCAGAGGACAAATAAACAAAAACACCTAGTGTCAGAGTTTTCATTAAAAAAAAAAAAAATCCCAACAAACCACCATTTCCAGGCCTGCTGTAAGGTTAGTTTACATTCAAAGCAAATTACTATACCTTCTCTTTTGGTAACTATAAAATTATGACTTTGAGACACAAAAAGACAGTAAAACATTGTTTGTGAGGAATGCAACTACTCTGGGTAAAATAGCACTTCCTCCCAAAGCGGGCCATTCCCTTTACTCTGCTTTATTTTCTTCTCACGGTGCCCATCAGCCCCGTTGGCACTTCAAAGTGTTTAATCTCTGTTTCTGCTGCTACATGGTCGGCCTGGAGAGCAGGGGTTATTTTATTCACTTTTATTCCCAGTGTCAAGAATCCCTGGTGCCAAGTGGGTTCCTGCAGTGGGGTAGTTTACTTTTATGTTAAACATAGTAGTTTATTTGATTTAAAGCAAATTTGGAGAATTAAAGAAAAGGGAAGTTTAAAAATCACTCATAACACTGCCACTATATATAATCACTGCTGACTTTTCTGTTTTTCCCCTTGTATAGGGTGCTAGATTGTCTTCCTTTTCCGAATATAGTTGTATTCACACATTGCATATATGTCTGTACTCTTAAAAAAGAAGTCATAAAATAGGCAGATACATTTTTGTTAGTTTTTCTGATACAAAAGTTAAAATGAAAATGGCTGTCTGGCAAAGCCCCACTTAACCAAAAATGCAAGAAACCTGAACTAACAGTATACTCACTGGATTTTTTAAAACTACAAATAACTTTAAATGTTTGAATTATAATAGTCAACTGGTAGATAAAGTCAATATTAGCAGAAAGAAGAGGCTATTACAAAATTTTAGTACTATTATCTTCAGCTTTTTTGTCAATTTTTTTCTTTCAACAGCTTTTTATGATGTCTTTTAATTTACATAGAACCCCATCACCAAGGTCTAAGGGAAGCAATGCCTTGCCCGCAGTATTATAGAAGATTCTGGTGGCAGATGGGAAGTTGAACTTGGCCTTGAAGGTTGTTCCTGACCTTGAGGTTCCAGTCAAGCAGAAGGGACGGCCTACCCACCTCTGCACTCTGGACTGTAGCCTGGAGGAGTCTTGCCCCTGATTCAGCAAGGTGGTCAGTGTCACAGAAAGGGCTTTATCTAAACATGTTTCATTCAGAATCTGTTCACTGCCTGGCTGATCACTTATCCTTTTGCCCTAAAGTAGTTAAATTGTGCCATGTATACAATTAATTTGAATGGACCTTTAATAACCAAGATGATATTTTCTCTGCAGAGTATTAACAAATTCATGGCATTTTCCTTCTTTCTTTCTCTATTTATTTTTGGCTTGTTACAGAGCACAATGTCTCAGATCTTGATAAGAGACCAAGGCAGTCCCTGGGCAACTGGCCGCTTGGGTCCTGCCCAGGGCAGCTATACCAAGACAGCCTTCCGTCTCACACTGGGGCTCTCCCGGGCCAGGAGGGCCCCCAAATCCAGGGCCAGAGAAGAAACTGGGCAGGCATGCAGTTACCTTTTCATCTCTACTTATAACTTCTGACAGTACATCCTCCCTGTACCTTTTCTTTCTCACTAACGCTGACTGATCAATTATCTACCAATGAGAGGGGATGAAACTACTACTAAAAATCACTATTTCAAAGAAATGTTGCTTTCTGCATCACATATAATATCACCATTTTTACAAAGAGGGTGAACAGTTTAGGGTGGCAGCTAAATAAGAATGGACCCCCTCCAAAACTGCAGAGAATATGTAAAGACTTTATGAAAGACTTTGAAATAAGGGACAGTGGGCACCCTCACTAAACCATCACTAAGTATACCAGCGCTCACCTTCACCGTGTACTCCAAGATTTTAAATTATATGAATTATGGGTTTTAACATAATAGCTTTTATTTTTCTGAAACCAGGTAAACAAAGCTTCATTCATTTGTTTTAGCGGCTTTCTCTTAGAACATTCTATAATAATTGTGTCTTATCTTTTGATTCCAACTGTTTATGGCTGTGACCACAAAGGGCTGCACTCAAACAATGATATCATTTTGTTTGAGACAGAGTTTCTATAGAGTTTTACTTGGTGTCTGGCCTTTTCTCTAACACCTCACAGAAGCTTTCTATGACCACCTTCCCGTGACCACAAAGCAGCTGGTTCTCTGTTTCACCTGGCCTCATAAAGCACCTGGCTACTATGTCCACAGCCCACGTTATCTGAAGTTATTTATTAAACCATGTGACAGAAGCACCAAGCACCCGGCAGAAACCACAGTCTGCACTCTCTGATACTGATCTCCAGTCAAGTTACCTGAGTTTCTGTTTTGAACGTGTTTGCCTATTTTTAAGGAAAAAAAAAAAAAACTTGCCACAATCCACATGTGAGCATTTATTTGTTTGAACGTTTTCTCTGTACTCAGCCTTATTTCCTTAGTACTTTCTGGTCAAATTCTGGGATGTCAGTTCACCACCTCAATTTTGTTTTCAAGATTCTAAATGAACACACTGCATTTCTAATTTTCTTTGTAATGTTTTACAAACAAAGCATTTAACAGAACTTGTATGTGCAACAGTCTATGAGACCAGAGAAAAGAAAAACTTACTGCTAGAATAATTTTTGCAAGTTTAAGGCTCAGCAAGTCCGAGCCAACATCAACTAGTTTATATAGGGTCTTCAGGAGAATACTTCTTCTCTTAAATTTATTTCCAAGCATGTTTCCTTCCTCTAAAGCATGATGAAGTTGTGTGCAAGCAGCACAGACCATTTCAATGTTTTCTTCTGTTGGGGCAAAGAGAGTAAAGCAGAACTTACTCACTGAGGTCAAGTTTTCGAGTGTGTCAAACACAGACAGTGTACACAAAACCCCATAATTACCTCCCTGAACATCTTCAAATTCCTGATCTATGTTTTTTTCTTCCCCTTTTCATTTCCATCTATCTGATTTTTTTTTCTGTTTTGTTGCTCCATTTCCTACCATGTTGACTTCTTTACTAATCAGTTAGCTTATCTAGAACACACAGTCTTTCAGAGAGTGTACTGAGGAGGGGAACTCCCGATTTCACTGGCTTTCCTTTATTCCTGCTGCCTGCCACCCACCAGGGCTCTGCTCAGGGCCCTGGAAGCTTCTGCTTTGCATCTCCACCTTCACCCCTCTATCACACAGTTCCAAGGGCCCAGAATGTTCTCCTTACCTTCATCCCTACTGATTTTGGTCCTTCAAGGCCCTGTTTATGTTCTGGCTCCTCCAGAAAAGGTATACAATGCCACATTCAACAAATACTATTATTTTTCACACACATATATATATATGCTGTTCATTTCGCATGCTATTAAGGTTATGCTCAAAATCCTTCAAGCTAGGCTTCAGCAGTATGTGAACCGAGAACTTCCAGATGTACAAGATGGGTTTAGAAAAGACAGAAGAACCAGAGGTCAAATTCCAATATTTGTTGGATCACAGAGAAAGCAAGGGAATACTACTTCTGCTTCACTGAATACACTAAAGCCTTTGACTGTGTGGAAAATTATTAAAGAGATGGGAATACCAGACCACCTTACCTGTCTCCTGAGAAACCTGTAGGTGGGTCAGGAAGCAACAGTTAGAACTGGACATGGAACAACTGACAGGTTCCAAATTGGGAAAGGAGCACATCAAGGCTGCATTTATCACCCTGCTTACTTAACTTACATGCAGAGTAATCATGTGAAATGCCAGACTGGATGAATCACAAGCTGGAATCAAGATTGCTGGGAGAAATATCAATAATCTCAGATATGCAGATGATACCACTCGAGCGGCAAAAAGCGAAGAGGAACTAAAGAGCGTCTTGGTGAAGGTGAAAGAGGAGAGTGAAAAAGCTGGCTGAAAACTCAACATTCAAAAAAATAAGATCATGGTATATGGTCTCATCACTTCATGTAAAATAGATGGGGAAACAGTGGAAACCATGACAGATTTTATTTTCTTGGGCTCCCAAATCACTGCAGATGGTGATCATAGACATGAAATTAAAAGATGCTTGCTCCATGGAAGAAAAGCTATGACAAACTTAGCATATTAAAAAGCAGAGATATCACTTTGTTGACAAAGATCCATACAGTAAAAGTTTGGTTTTTCCAGTAGCCATGTATGGATGTAAGAGCTGGACTCCAAAGAAGGCTGAACACCAAAGAATTGATGCTTTTGAATTGTGGTGCTGGAGAAGACTCTTGAGAGTCCCTTAGACTACAAGATCACATCAGTCAATCCTAAAGGAAATCAACCCTGAATATTCATTGGAAGGACTGATGCTGATGCTAAAGTTCCAATACTTTGGCCACCTGATTCAAAGAGCTGACTCACTGGAAAAGATCCTGATGCTGGGAAAGATTGAAGGCAAAAGGATAAGAGGGCAGCAGAGGATGAGATGGTTAGATAGCATCACCAATTCAATGGACATGAATCTGAGCAAACTCTGGGAGATAGTGAAGGATGGGGAAGCCTGATGTTCTATACAGTTCACAGGGTCACAGAGAGTAAGATATGACTTAGCACCTGAACAACAACAACGTATGCACGCTGTGTGACACCCAGTGCCCTCAGAGATATGCTGGGTAGGAACCGCGTCTTAGACATCTTCATACCGACAGTGCACAGTACAGAGAATACTGTACTGACAGCCTGTAACACAGTTTAACGCAGATGCACTTTCTATTAATAATATGCCTATTGATGAAAACAGTGATCAATATCTTCCTATGAGAATAATGCTCATTTCTGAGAAATGAAGGCACAAGTGGAACAAAATCTCAAAATGTCACCATGTCACCATTACTTGGAGGTGAGTATCAGCAACTTAAGTTAAACGAAAGTTGCTCAGTCATGCCCAACTCTTTGCAACCCCATGGACTATACAGTAAGGCCATGGAATTTTCCAGGCCAGAATACCAGAGTGGGTAGACTTTCTCTTTGGCAGAGGATCTTCCCAACCCAGGGATCCAACTGAGGTCTCCCACATTGCAGGCAGATTCTTTATGAGCTGAACCACAAGGGAAGCCCAAGAATACTGGAGTCGGTAGCCTATCCCTTCTCCAGGGGATCTTCCCAACCCAGGAATCGTACCAGGGTCTCCGGCATTGCAGGCAGATTCTTTACCAACAGAGCTATCAGGGAGACCCCAAGTATTAGCAAAGAAGATAATAAAAAGTAGGCTTTAGTTAGGAAGCAGGGGAGCACTTCATTTTGTAATTCTGAGGAAAACAATTTTTGAAAGTGGTAGCCATACGGAAAGTCATACACGGAAGGAAAGTACCACACAAAGTAGCACAGGAGGGGAAATGTGAGGGTCCAAGGCGTAAGACATTCAATTGAAAAACATTATCTCTGATAGATTTCGTCACAAAATCTAAAAGTAGGAAACCAATCTTAAATAAATACCATAATGTGCTCTTGAAAGCCCGCATAGAGGAAGTGTGCGCCTGCAGAAGGAAATGACTCAGGCCATTTTTAGCTCTTTTCAACAATAACATCTAAGAAAAAAATTTAAACCTCAATAGCTAAGTAACCTTCCATGCCTTTCAGTTAAGCACTTAAATAAAATGAATTGATGGGAAATGACTGAGACTAACTTTAAATAAAAGGAAAAAAACTGAGCTCTATTGTAAGAAAAATACTTTTGTTGTTTCATTCTTCTGTTACTGGCAGTTTCTTCACAAACCCCAAGTCCAGGCTGCAGGCTACTCTATGGCAGAGGGTAGACGTCAAGGTATTTTTCTAATACTTCCCTCCACACACTCTTCAGCCTGCTGGGTTCTACTCAAGAGTAGCTGTTATAGCTTAAAAGAAATTAAAAAGGAAGGCTCCAGGGTCAAATTCTAAACTACGAATCAAAATACCTCTTTCTACCAGTTGGTTTGTTATAACTGCCAGGTAGCCTCAAAAAGACAGCTTGAACCTAAAAGCAATCAAGATCCTCAAGGGACTAAAGCCAGTGGGTGAAAGTTTGATAAGTAATAGAAAGCAAGGTAGACTCCGCAGTAACTTCTCCCCATAAGAGACCTATTGATTACAAAGGGAAAAACAGTAACTTTACATTGAAACACCATGCAGACACCACCTTCCCCCAGTGATCAAAGCCCACATCACCAGTAACGGACCAACTCAGCATCCCGTGCCTCCTGATAATGATGTACCCAGGAAGGACACAGCCCCACTCAGGCTACACGCCTGCCCAAGCACCTAACCAGCATCAAATGGTGAGAGAGTACCAGACAAACTCAATGTGTGGGGGCAGTCTATGCAATAACTGGCCTGTGCCCAAGTACATCAAGATCATGAAAGCGACGTGACAAGTAACTATTCAGGATTTTCCTTTCCTATGAACAAAATTACTAGGATAACTGGCAAAATCTAAATTGGGTTTGTATAGTGTTGTATGGTGATTTCCATATACGTAATAGAAGGCCCTTACTTCTAAAACTACATGCCAGGGTACTTAGGAATATGGGGTGTCATATTCCTAACTACTTTGCCATTATGGGCAACTTGTTCTCAAATGGTTCGAAAAAGGGGGGAAATGTGTGTGTGTTGAGTAGGGAGTGTACAGAGAAAAAGACAGCAAGAGGGAGAGAGGGAGGAAGGGGGAGAAAGCATTATAAAGCAAACATGGTAAAATGTTAGTATTTTTGGAATCTGGGGGAAGAGTATACAGGATTTCTTTGCATTATTCTTGCAACTTTTCTGTAAGTCTGAAATTATGTCACCAAAAAGAGTAGGAAAAAAAGGAGAGAGAAAGAAAAAGGAATCTCAAAGGGTCAAGAAACTTAGTCCCGCCACCGTTTGCTGTTTTTCAATCTGTCTACGGAAGAGATACCATTCTTCAGCATCGAATCATCCCCTGAGAAGGGAGATTCATCTACATGGTGAATGCCAAACTCTTCAGTTTTCTCTGTGGTGACAGAGCCCTCAGAACCCTCTTAAAATCCTTCCAGCTGAAGACCTTCTCTGAGACAGGCCTCTGTGCTGCTCCTCACCTGCCCTGCTTTCTTCTTTGCCACCTAGCACCCTCAGAGAGGCCAGGGTGGGCGAGGCCACTCGAACCTTTAAGGAAGTAGGTCTTTTGCACACCTTTCCTGGTGGGTTGGTGGCCAGGACTCATTTACCCTGCTTCTCCTAGGGTTTCTTCCTGTGGCTACCATGCTGGTTTGCTCATCCAAGGGGCACTGGTTCCACAGTTGCTAATGAGGGCCTCGTGTGTGCTGTGGGCCAGGACTGCAGCTCCAGAGAAGCCCATTTCAACTTCAGAAGTGGAATCCCTGAAGAGCGGCAAAGGGGTAGAAAGCAGGGAGCAGGGGCACCTTGGCAGAGGCCCATGGATTACAGGACTTCACTACTGGAGCGTTCCAGAGTTCAAGGGCAGGGCACATCCAAGCCCCCTTCCCTCTCTGAGTGGCATCCCTGACAACCATATTCAACCTTTGGAAAACTGGATATACAGCCCTCCCTCAGGAGCCACAGGGTATTGGTTCTAGGACCCCTGAGTATACCAAAATCCATGGATGCGCAAGTCCTGTGTATAAAATGGTAATGTATAGTCGGCCCTCCATATCCACAGGTTCTAAATCTGTGAATTCAAACCAACACAGAATAAAGTGCCATTTATAGCTGGTTGAATCTGTGGATGTGCAGCCTGAAGCTATGGAGGGCCAACTGTATACACTTGGATCTAGAAAGCCATGGGCATACCTGCCAAGGATGCCAATCTATGAAACTTAGCCAATATTTCAAAGGATTGAAATCTATTTTAATTTTTCACTGTTATTCATGAATTACCACTCCAGAGAGTTCAAACTGGCATTTCCTTTGGCAGAAGTAGTGGTAATTTATATTCTAAAGGGACTTTTAGAAGCAGGTTCTCTTGCGGTATTTAAAGTATAATTTTAAAATGAGGTTTACATGTAATATTGAATACATACATTACTGGGTAAATAGATGATTTCACTTGTTTCTGAACAAGTTCACAGAAATGACAAAGTGTACTGAAAATATCAGGGCAATGGGGAACATATAAATAACTGCAGATATTTTCGATCTAAAGTGACTTTTTTTTTTTTACCTTTTTCTAAGTCATGCAAAATGGGTACAATCCTTGTATTCCAAAATACTTCATCTACTTCTATTTCTGTATTCTTTTCTTGCAAGTTGGCTTTTGAGCCTGCAACAGAAAAACAGAACAAGAGAAAGAGCCGTGAAAAAGGAATTACAACTGGAGCACTGCCAATGAGACTTCGTTATCCATCCCTAAAATTAATAAACTCCGGAATTACATTACACTTTGCCCCCTCCCCAACCCAACCAATTCTAATGAGAATTACATGTCTTCTAATCAAACCAAATTAAACTCAGTAAAGATCATGTAAAGAAATTATAACTTTAAACTCTGATTGGGACAGTGCATAAAGTCTTCGGCTTTGTAAGTGTTGAAATTACTGTCAGTGAGGCACTCTGGAGTTCTGGCTTGTTTCTGCTTGTTTGTTTTTTCTTTTTAAACATATCCCTCTACAACATAAAATAAATAGAAAACTGTAGATATGTAAAGAACAAGGATTTTGAAAATGTTTTAATGGAAAATTTTCTGAGAGGGAGGCCTGCAGGGACTTTCTCTCCTACAGAAAATAAAATGTTCACATTATTGTGGGGCCAGTGCTTCTCACACCAGTGGTTTTGTGTGGGGCAACAGGAAGCCTGAGCTCTGGGTGCTGACAGACCTCAGTTCAAATCCCAGCTCCGTTACTGACGCACTGGGTGACGGGGGTCTGGTTTCTTATCCTTTCTGAGCCTCATCAGCAAAACAGAGATTAAAATATTTGCCTTCAGGGTTATGAGAATTCAAAGACACGATGTAAGCCAAGCTCTGAGCCCAGTGCCTAGCATCTAGAAGCACTCAGTCAGCATGGTTTCACTTCCCTGATTAAAAAAAAACCAATGAACAGGTCATCCCTGTCTGAAGTGGAAGGCTGTGTGTTATCACCAGATCACCGGGAGAGAGACAGCCTAAGGAGGCAGCTGTGGATGAGTTAGAACTCCCACAGCTGGTGTACTTTAGATCCAGCAGGTCTGCATTTAAGTTTTGTCACAACACTCTCAGGAGGTCCCCACGTTGTCACTGTTTTCCAGATGAAGAGAGTGGGGCTCAGGGTTATTAAGTAACCTGGCCACGGTCACACAGCTCCACAGCATTGCACTTAACCTCTTCAGGGACTATTCTGCCCTGAAGCAAATCAACAAACTAAAAGATAACTTCAGGGAGAAACGCAAATCGTATTAGAAACTGCAAATCATGATTACATTTCACCCAGGCAAGATCTCAAGGTCTAAAACAGACTGTCTAGCCAGAGGTGGGGGCCTGCCAGGCCAGACACTCAGAAGCAGTGCTAGAGACAAAATCCACAGCCTTCCTTCTCTGAAGGCCTCGCCCTGAGGCCCTCAGGCTTTCCAGGTGGCGCTAGTGGTAAGGAACCTGCCTGCCAATGTAGGAGACGTAAGAGATAAGGGTTCGATCCCTGGGTCAGGAAGATCCCTTGGAGGCGGGCATGGCAACCCACTCCAGTATTCTTGCCTGGAGAATTCCATTGACAGGGGAGCCTGGCGGGCTATAGCCCTTGGATCACACAGAGCCGGACATGACTGAAGCGACTCAGCACAGGCACACATGGGACTTACACTGCTTTACGTATCCCTGGCAGCACGGTCTTCTGAGGCAGCACCCTGCAGCAAAACATGTGACTCTAACATGCCAAAGAAACAAAACCGAGAACTGGACTCCCACCAGCGCAGGTCACGCACTGTCACTAATGAGTTTGTACAGCATTTCAGCTCTCAGAGCTCCTGAGGTTTAGGAACTGCAGGAAAAGGATTGCAGACCACCACCTCCATCTTCTGGCTCATTACTCTTACAAATCTTCTCTGACACTGATAAATCACGGATACGGATCCTAAAAGTAAACACAACTATTCAAGCTGTATAAACAACATAGTTGCTCATAGTCCCAGGTGTCAGACACACTCAAAGTCCAAAGTATGAGAAATAAAATCAACATACATCAAGCCAAGGGGAAAGCCCAGAGATAAGAAGCCAGGCAAATAATGTAACAGACAACTATTCATGACAAACTTAAACTGATTTGAAATACAGACTTCAATGAGTCCAAATTTCACTGATTTCAGTTGAAATCAGTTTTTTTTTTACCGAAATGGCAACCCACTCCAGTGTTCTTGCCTGGAGAATCCCAGGGACGGGGGAGCCTGGTGGGCTGCCATCTATGGGGTCACACAGAGTCGGACACGACTGAAGTGACTTAGCAGCAGCAGCATGTGGTATGCTCTCTTTAGCAGAACCACTCTGTGAGAAACCACAATTATCAAACCGTTTGTCAGGACAAACAAAATTGACAATGTGTTCACCCCAAGAAGAGCTGAATTACAGGGGTGAGCCAGAAATCACAGAGCAGTTTGTTTAACCTTTGGAAAGGAAAGGCCCTCAGAGGCCCTTCCGAGTGTTTCTGAGACTTCTTTCTTCTCAGAACAGAAGTTAGCCAGACACTGTGGCATAAGAGTTTGCTTTCAACCCTCTCCCAGGAACTCCCGTGTGAGCTGGGGTGTCCAGCCATGGCCTTTCCCCTCACGCACCTCCTCCGACTCTGCTCTCCAAAGAAATCCCATTTTATACACTAACCCAGCTCCTACCCTAGAAACGGAAGCCTGGAGTCATGTGATCACTTTTTAAGCTCCCCAGATGATAAATACAGTTTGTCTCAGTCTTGGGCAACAACCTAACATTCTAGAGAGCACTTTCATCTAGGTTCACAGTTTGCTAAATATAAAAATTATGATTCAACAGGAAGTTGGGTAAGTCAGGCAGAAATTTCAGCATGTTTTTTGAAGATTTTGCTGTCTCAGTGGTTATAGTTCTTCACCACAGCTTTGAGTTCGGGACACAAAAACTTGACACAATGTTTATTGGCTGCTGTTTTTAGCAGGCACATGTAAGACACTTAGCAACAATGCTGACTGGGAAATCAGCCTAAGATTTTCCTGACTACTACAGAAATTCCTGCTGGTCACAAAAGTCATTTTATTGATAAGAGATTAGTTTGGAAGATAAGAAATTAATTTTTGAACTATTAGCTTGGTTTCATAAAAGTTCATGTGCACCAAAAAATTATACGAAGAAGGTAATGAACACCTGTGTATCCACAAATAGTCTGGTCAAATATTTACTATATTTTCATTCTCTTCATTTCAAAGAAATAAACATTACAGATATTGTTAATGCCTTCTGTGTGCCTCCCCCAACCGTCCCCCTCCCCAAGGGTTACCACCACGCTAAACTGAATGGTTATTTTTATCACATTTACCACATAGATCTGTATCCATACAACACATGCCTTTGATCTGCAGCTTAATTTTTTCATGTGATGTTATGTTTATATTCATTTCATTCAATATTATAAATGTACTCCAGTTCATTTTTCTAACTGCTATATCCCATTGCATGAATACATTCTGTAGCATTTCTAGCCTGTGATTTATATTGTTATGTATTTTCTCAAACAGTTTAAAGCCTCAAAGGGCTGGTTTGATGTAGCTAATACAGTGTCATTTAAGTAAGTCATGATTTTGACTCCTTTTCAAACAACTTAAGAACTGTGTGAATGTCATGTCTTGCAACTTTCCAAATGCTTCTACAAAATAATTTCTGTGCAGTCATCAGTGTGGAATTATAAAATCTTTTCTGTGTTGACTATAACCTATAGATGCTTGAAGCACAGGAGTCAAGTAAGGGTAAAGTGCTAAGACTACTGAGAAAATAATACAAATTGATAAAAATAAATGCTGGTGTGTGACCAAGCTGGATAAAGTTCCTGGAAATTTCAGAGTGAGGCAACATCAGACATCTTTCATGCAAAAGATTATCCTACAGATGAAGCTGCTGAGGACACGATGCTGGGGACCTCTAAGAACACAGGCGCCTCACCTGCTCTGATGTCCAGCCTGCTCTGGTCTGGGCTGCGGGAGCTTGAGGAGGCCCTCGGACGCCTCTTCCCCTGGTCTCTGTGAGGAAGATGAATACACACAGCACTCAGCACAAAAGCCAAAGCAGTTCTCTTTCTGTGTCAAGAGCAGGCTAACTACGATTTCTGAAGAAACCACAGAGAATTGCTTATGAAATGGAGTGTGGTGCTTTTACTACCTCATTTTAATCAACCTCTGATTTTCAGCTGAGATTTACCTTTTAAAGACAAGTCAGATTTGCCTTACAATACGAAATATAGTTACTAGTAACAACAACAAAATAAATCCAAAGTTTACTTTGCAAACCAAAAAAACTGATGAAGGATCTACACCACAAGAGGTCACTGTTACAATAAGAAAAAACTCCACTGTGCTTGAATCCAAACAGCCCAGCGTTCAGGAGGCCTCCTTCTCTCACTCTGGTGCACGCACGCTGCAGGCAAGAAAACCGTTCCCAGTTAGAGCAGCTGTGAAGAAAACAGTTCCCAGTTAGAGCAGCTGTGCCCAGGAATCACACAGCGGGGCCAGACCTGGAACCCAGGTTTCATAGTGTCCAATTCACTGCTCTTTCCACCAAGTCGCCATGTCTCCAATCTCTGTTTGAAAATTAATTAACATTCTACAAAAAAAAATTTAAAGAAATATTTGAAATGTTAAAAAATAGAAAGTAAATTCAGGCAGTCCCCAGATGACAAGTATTTTGTGCTTCAAATGAAAATTTGGTGGCTGGCCAACAGCAGAATTATATGCTTAGGTTTTGTTTGGAAGGTTATATATAATGTAGAAATGGTCTATGAAGGACATAACTTCTCTTTAGCTAGAGCTGATGCTTAAAGTACTTACTTTTAAATATCTGTACAAAATTCCAAGGTAAAAAAACACAAAACATGGAGAGAATAATAGTGCAAGTTTTACAACAAAATTTCATTTTTACCATCAAATATTTGCCACAAAAATCATAAAAAATGCACACACATGTGGCCATGGTAAGCCATAAGCATCTGTATGTCTGTCTGTCCACTGCTCCTGTTTCTGCTGTAGTAAGATTCCCAGTGAATGTTCAGTGCTGTGTCTTGGCCCTTGGCCTTGACTGCTGCCCAAGGATTAGTTTCTCCAAATATCATTTCTTCCGTAAACATTTCCTTTTTTAAAAAACACTGGATTTAACATTTCCTCTTATCGTGCAATAGAGAAAAGATCAAGTTACTCTTCCCAAAGAGTCTGATTATTTAATACTCCAAAACAATTACTTTATGTTTATACATAGCAACAAAACAACAGATCTGGTAGCAAGAAGTCCTGGTCAGTCAAAGAAAGAAATGGGGATGGAATCCTTTTTGTCAACACTCAAGATTAGAGATCCAAATGGAGATTTGATGAAGACAGAAATAAAGGAAATCAATCCTATGAAAAGGCAAAATACCAAAAGTTTGGCAGGGTGTAAGGCCAAATACATTCCCAGACTCAGCACTTCTAGAAATAATAAGAAAATCTGAGGACCATAGAGGCAAGCCTTTCTTTTCCTCGTTGTCCTAACAGTTACTGAAATCAAGCAGGATAGCTTACACCTAACAGCCTCCCAAGTCCCTGATCCCTCCTCCCTGAGGACATGGCCATGACAAGGCTGCCCCCCTAAACACCACATTTGTGTGTCCCCACTTGGGGGGATGTTTAAGAAGTGTCCTTCTTACCAACCATCAAACCTTTATACAGTGTTGGATCCTACTGGTTCTCAAAAAGAGCTCAGGGTTGAAAGTGAAATTGTTGGTCACTCAGTCCTGTCCGACTCTTCGCAACCCTACGGACTCTAGCTCACCAGGCTCCTCTATCCATGGGATTCTCCAGGCAAGAATATTGGCATGAGTAGCCATTCCCTCCTCCAGGAGATCTTCCCAACCCAGGGATCGAATCCAGGTCTCCTGCACTGCAGGTAGAGCACAGGGTTGGCCTTGGCATCCTTTAATCCTCTGTGTGATCTTCATGGTACAGCGCTTGAGGGTGCAGGCTCTGGATCCACACTCCCTGGGATGAAAGGCGTCCAACCCTTGTCTGCCACGTGGCCTGTGTAAGTCACTGAACCTCTTGGCCTTGGCTTCCTTTTCTTAAAATGAGGGCTATGTTTCTCCTTAGCACACTGACTGCTGTGTTTGAAGAACTTAATAAATTGTCAGTATTTTTTGGCTCTTTTGTTCTGAGTCAACAAACACTTGTCTGAGCAATTCAGTGGTGGGTGTTACTGTGATAAAGAACATGTAAGGTGTTGCCCAGAAGACGTTCAAAATCTGCTTCAAGGAACTAAAGAAGCCTTTATTTAAATGGAAAACTCTAATTGAGTGTCTAACCAAATACTAGAACAAGAGATTCAGCAGGTTACAAAGACAAGAAAAGTGCTGAGGATGGAGTGATTACTGAGAGGGAAAAGTAGACCACAGTGTGGGACCTAAAGGAACAAAAGTCAAACCAACAGATGACAGCACTGCTCTCAGGAGGGGAACAGCATGAGCGAAGGTAAAGAGGAGTGGGAGAAGCCCAGTGGGTAGGGAGTGTGTGGGGGGAGTGACTGCACAGGGCCAGTAATTTAGCAATAAGTTTCTGCTGGGAGGTACTGGGAGCAGCCACTTGAAACCTTGGGTTGAATAAATAGTCCCAATTTGATGGTCAATAAGGATCTGCCCTAGGTTCTTAAACAAGGAAATGATGAGATCTGAAGTGATGTGATGACAGTGGTATTTAGGAGACTTGGAGGGAGGTAACAAGGACTATGAAGAAGGCAATGGCATCCCACTCCAATACTCTTGCCTGGAAAATCCCATGGGTGGAGGAGCCTGGTAGGATGCAGTCCATGGGGTCACTAAGGGTCGGACATGACTGAGCGACCTCCCTTTCACTTCTCACTTTCATGCATTGGGGAAGGAAATGGAAACCCACTCCAGTGTTCTTGCCTGGAGAATCCCAGGGACGGGGGAGGCTGGTGGGCTTCCATCTATGGGGTCGCACAGAGTCGGACATGACTGAAGTGACTTAGCAGCAGCAGCAGCAACAAGGGCTAATTCTTTGAGGGTGACGGTGGGACTGGAGAAGAAGGAACAAATTCAAGAGACTCTATAAGTGAAAAGTCAATAGGATTTGGTGGTTGATTCCAGGCTGAAGAAAGATGAGAAGGCAAACGGGAAGGAACAGGACAGTGGTCCCGCTATAACAAAAATGGGGAGGTAAAAGAGCAGCACAGTAAAGCAAGGAGTAAAGCAACTCTGTGTTTTGTAAGGTTGAGTTTCTGATAATAAATGGATCATTGGCAAAGGAGATGTGAAAATCGGGAAAGTAGCTCTGTTAAAGGTCAAAGCAATATACCAGGATGAGAAGCATCAAAACAGTGGCTCCAAGACCAGAATCTCAGGACGTGGCCTTGTCTCAGACAGTCAGGGGTAAAGAACAGAAAGGGGAAAAGGAGTCCAAAGGAAGGAGAGAGACAAAATATGCTCTCGTGCGGTCCAGCATGTTGAGAAAGTGAGCATGGTTAACAAGTCCAAGAAGATGAGGCTGGAGGAGGAACTGTCTAGTCTGGTGAGGGTGACTCTAACAGGGTTTCCGTGGCACAGAAACACAGCACATGTGTCTCACACAGCACATGAAGCAGGGAGGGAGGTATCCAGAAAATTCCCTCTCTGCTAAAGAAGAGAAGACTAGCTAGATGGCCTTGTACTCAAAGGAGAACCGTCTCACTGTAACTTCTACCCACTGATCCCGGTTCTCCTAATGAAACAAATCTTCATCGTTCTTCCTCTTGACAATCCTTCAGATATTCAGAAATATGTCATGGTCACCTCTTCAGTTCATCTCCTATGGCTTAAATCCTATGGTTCTGCGACTTCTTCGGGTAAGGTTTTAACCGAAGTTTTGGTTACCCTATCTGATATATGTGAAAGTGAAAAGTCAAAGCCTTAGTCTCTCAGTCATGTCCAACTCTTTGTGACCCCATGGACTGTAGCCTGCCAGGATCTTCTGTCCTTTGAATTCTCCAGGCAAGAATACTGGAGTGGGTTGCCATTTCCTTCTCCAGGGGCATCTTCCTGACCCAGGGAATGAATCTCCTGCATTGCAGGCAGATTCTTTACCATCTGAGCCACCAGGGGATATATGAGGGGGTGGTAAATGATAATGTCCCTGAAAGTAAGATCGTTGTGAGGATTAAATGATGTGATGTGGAATCGCTTCGCACAGCTCTGGCACACAGCAAGCACTCAGTAAGTCTTTACTGTTATCACGGCTGCATCAGTGATGTCATTAACTGACTCCAGTCCTTTCATCTGTTCCTCGTATGATACGGTTTCAAATCACTTTACCAGCCTGTTCAGTTACTCCAAGTGTCAGTTTGGCTGGATTCCTTTTAAAGTCTGCAACCCAGTGTTGAGCTAAAGGTGTGGCCTGAGGAGCAGAGAGAAGAGATTCTAAATGATGCAGCCTAAAATTGCATGGTGGTGACATCACATCTTGTCTTCCATATGCAGCTAAAGGCAGATTTCCCCATCTACACTGGACTCCTTCTCATTAAATTTCACAGTTATACTTGGCAAAGAGTTCCTGCCTATTAGATGTTTCTAGATCTTGATTCAGTCATCCAGTATAATTGTTCTTCTTCTCAGCTTTCTGTTTCATGCTGTTAAAGACCATAATTAGATTTTTTGGAATATCTTCTGATGTACCAAGAATAAAACAATTCCAGAAAATATTCCTTAAAGCTCTTTTGTGAAATCCTTCTTAAAGCCAGAATAAGACCATTTCACTGGGATATCTTCGTGTACAAATAACAGAAACCTATTTCGGACTTAAAGAGTACATGGAATTAATTGGCTCATGTAACCCAAAAGGTGAGTGCCAGGGGTAGGTTTCAGGTTTCAGGTGTGGTGTGATCAGGGCTTTGGCTCTCTCTCTGCAGTTCTCTCAGCTCTGCCCTTCCTCTGCTTTCACCTGTAATCAGGTCAGAGTCCTGAGAAAAGCAGAGTGGGAAAGGCATTCCAGGACCCTCCTCTGCAGCCCACATTTCAGAGCAAAAATAAGGTTCTCTCTTCCCAACCATTGACAAGTCCCAGCTTTCATTCTGAACCACCAGAAACAAGCTCTGTAGACAAGGTAATGCCACATTCTGCCTGGGTTACGACTGCCTATCCACACATCAGTCATGTTGGCAACATCTACTTCTGGACCATTTATATTCCAAAGAAAGAAAAGTATACTTCTTTAAAGGTCTTCTAAAATTCACATTTTTCTATAATTCAGACAATTCTTTCCATTACTTTGACTAAGCTTCTTTAGGCAGGGGTCAACAAACTTTTTCTTAAAGAGCCAGACAGTATGTATTTTATACTTTGTGGGTCAGGTGGCAAAAGAGAGGCTATTATATAGATACTCCTGTGACCATTTAAAATGTAATGATTTTTAAATGTAGGGAAAATTTTTTCGGCACAAGGGCTGTAAGAAATATAAACAAAATAGGTGGTTGGCCAGATCTGACTCTAGGGCTATAGCTTGTTGACTCCTTCTTTGGAGTAATAACTAAAAACGATATTAAGAAGTAGATAAGTGGGAGGATTTGGAATTGGGGGGGAAATAAGGTTTTTCCATTTGGGAAATAATTACATGTGAAAATGGAGAAGAAAATTTTAACAGATACACAAGATAAAAAGAAAATTTAGCAAATTTTGAGCTAGCATTTTCCTTGCGCTAAGAAGACGACTTTTCATTTTTAGAACTAGACTTAAGCTGTATAGATTCAAGTCAGGCAGTAAACATCTTAGGCTCTGAAGTCACGCAGTCTCTGTCACAACTACTCAGTTCTGGGGCTGTAGCGTGAAAGCTGCCAGAGACAGTAGATAAATGAATGGGCGTGGCTGTGTTCCAATAAAACTTTATTTACAAAAACAAGTAGGCTGGATTTGGCCCATGGGCCTTAGTTTGCTGGCCCCTGCTCTGCAGTCTCTTTGATTTTTTTGACTGCAGTTCAAGAATGCCACCACCAAAAGGTGTTGGTCCCTTTATCGTGTCTTCATAGCCTGAAAGCCCAGACACACAGTTCCCAGACACAAGCACTCTATCTAAAATTGAATTCTACATAAATGGTTACACAGAAACAGTGAAATTAAAGAATATGATTTTAGAGGAATGGTCACAAGATCAAAATTTTGAGAAAATCCTCCAAGGTTACCATAGCTTTGAGTTGGTGGTCCAAATTTTAAAATATACATTTTCAGAGACTATGCATATATATACTCTTGCACCTTTTCCAATAATCACTAACTGGTTATGGTTGTTCAGTTGGTCGGATACATCCGACTCTTTGTGACCCCGTGGACTATAGCCTGCCAGGCTCCTCTGTCCATGGGATTCTCCAGGCAAGAATACTGGAGTGAGTTGTCCTTCTGCAGGGGATCTTCCCAACCCAGAGCAAACCTGCGTCTCCTGCATTGCAGGTGGATTCTTTACCAGAGGCTCCAGGGAAACCCAAGTGGTTACTACTCAAGTTCTGTATGTAGAAAGTTGATTAGACACTGCTTTGTAGCTAATCATATTAGCTTAACTTAGGCTTAAATTCCCTTCAGTTCAGTTCAGTCACTGAGTCGTGTCCGACTCTTTGTGACCCCATGAATCACAGCACGCCAGGCCTCCCTGTCCATCACCAACTCCTGGAGTTCACCCAAACTCATATGCATCAAGTCAGTGATACCATCCAGCCATCTCATCCTCTGTCGTCCCCTTCTCCTCCTACCTCCAATCCCTCCCAGCATCAGAGTCTTTTCCAGTGAGTCAACTCGTCACATGAGGTGGCCAAAGTATTGGAGTTTCAGCCTCAGCATCAGTCCTTCCAATGAACACCCAGGACTGGTCTCCTTTAGAATGGACTGGTTGCATCTCCTTGCAGTCCAAGGGACTCTCAAGAGTCTTCTCCAACACCACAGTTCAAAAGCATCGATTCTTCGGCGATCAGCTTTCTCCACAATCCAACTCTCACATCCACACATGACCACTGGAAAAACCACAGCCTTGACTAGACGGACCTTATACTTAAAAGTCCACAGCTCCATGCTCCCCTTCACCTTTAACAGCTCCAGTCAAGGGGTCTCACACGAAGAGCCCTGTAGCTTCTCACTCCGGCAGCAACGAGTTCATCAGCGCAGTGGAGAGTTGCTGGCATTTGCCCTCTTCCACGGTGTCACTCAGGAAATGATGCCACGTGGTTCTGATGATCTGCTCTCCACTCCCATGTTCCAGTGGGCTGCTCCAGCTCACACATGATCTATCATCTTCCCACTGGAACGGCTACAACTGCTCTTCCCTCTCCAATTGTCCTTCATGCAGCTGCCAGCATCACTCCCCGGAAAACCTCTCAGCACTCCATGTACTAGTCGACAGCATCAGAACCCATGTGTCCACTACAACAGGCCATCTGCCTTTCTCTGAACCCACCACCAAGTCAAATCCCCCCGTGGCTTACACTGCTCCTGTAGCAAAGAACACAGAGCCTTCCCACCCCCCTTTTGAAAATCATCCTCAAGGGGCATCCCAAACCCCACAGACCCCAGGAAACCTTCCCTGATCTCCAAGTCAGAGATAGGTTCTCTCACCTCTAAACTCCCAACGCACTTTTTTTCAGTTCTTTCACTCCTCCAGCATTAATCGTTGAACAGTGCTTCAGAATCACTTGGATACCTTATAAAATGCAGATTCTAATTCAGCAGGTCTGAGATCCTGCACTTCTAACAAGCTCCCAGGTGATGGAGATGCTGCTGGTCCAAGAACTGCACTTGAGCATCAGAGCCTGACATGTCAGGAAGGTCCTCATGGATGGGATTTATTTGTGTATCTCCCAACCCCACTAGTCCAGGGCTTTGCTTATCATGAAATTCTTGTCAAATAGATACTGTCAAAGGTGGGATTCCACAAAATCATTCTGGTCACGTCTGTCTTTTCCAAAGGGAACAGTTTCCCAGTCACATTAACTTAATTTCTTAAAAGAATAATGACTTCATTATGTTTGGAAAAAATAATATATTTATTATTTTTAAGGCCGGGCAATATAAGAAGTACAAAGAAGATTTAGAAAATCATCTAGGACCCCACCACCCAGAAATAAATAGTTAATATGTGGCAAACATCATTCCAGACATATTTTGCATATATTCAGATGAAAAGACAAAAGAATGAAAGAATGGAAGGGTGACTTGGGGGGAAGGGCAGGTAAAAAATACATATAAATGGGATTTGACACACAAATACCATATGTGTCAATGTAATTAAAAGTATAACGTATAAGTTTTACTTCAATATGACAGAGAAACAGAAACTGAGGTGAAACTGAAGGAATTGCAGAGCTTCAGATGAATGGGTCTTCACAAGAGATATTAGTTTCTAAAAGATCTCTCTAAAGTTAAGAAAAGGAAGAATAAAAAGCATTAGGATGCTGAAATTACTCTTTTAACTACATATTTCAACGTCAGACCGCAGCTACTCACACATCTATCCCCTATTATGAAGTGAAGCAATCAGTACTCACACTTTCCCCCAGGTACCAGTTTTGGTTATTTATGCTAACATTACAATTGTCAAGGTTTCTGTCCCATAACCATCATTTGAGAGTTGTTTAGTTTTAATTCAATATGAAAACAAAGTCAATACTCACCATAGATAATTCTGATAGCTTCCTAGTTTCCCAGTTCTGAATTTTGACTCATCATTTTGTTGTCAAAGAGTTCTCTAGAGAGTGCATGAGTACTATAGTCCCCCAATCCATTCACAATGAAAATGTCTCTCTGTTGCCTTTTAACTGAAGGACAACGTGGCTGGAACTCAGGATTCCATAGGCCTTACTCCACCGTCTTCCAGCACTGAAACTCTAATAAAGCCAGAGGCAGCCAGCCTTTTTCTCCTTCTATGGGACTTGCATGTTCAGGCTGATTGCCATAGGCCACCTTCTTGGATTTACCCACTCAATCAGCAATTACTACTGGAGTGTGTACTATGTACTGGGTACTGCACTAGTGCTGAACACTGTTAGAAATGTCTTAGTGTGGATTATTCCATGTCAAATTTTGTTGGGACATGACGCGTCCTTTTGAGCTTCGGATTTGAATATTTCAGAACGTCATCTTCTATTACGTCAATACTTTTCTTGTTCCCATCTCTTCCATTCTCAGTGGGTTGTTGTGAATATCAAATGAGTTAATATATGTAAATCACTTGGAAGAGTGCCTGGCACTTAGTCAAAGTAAGACAGGGGAAGGGAAGAGAAGTCTCCCCTTCAGGAATACAACTGCCATGCCTCTCATTTCTATCTCAGTCTCTCTAATCATTTTCCTATTTTCTCATTCACTCCTCTGTTTGATTTCCTCTAGCTTAACCACCGAATCTGACTGCATTTTCAGCTGCTTTTACTTCTGATGTGGCTTTTCTCTCCATGTTTATACATTTTCTTTCATTTCTTTTTTGAGAACTGTGAGTGTACTCTCTTTCTTCACGAGATCAAGGACTTAAAAGCTCTAATTTGCATTCTTACAAGCCAACGGAGAGCTCTTTTCCCTTTTGTAAAACTCTCCTTATTCTTGGAGGGCAGTTCCTTTTGCGATCCATTTCCTTCATCTGTCTTTTGTTATGTTCATTACAAAGTTATGCTCGGGTTCCATGTTCACTCTTGTCCTAGCGTTATTTATCTTGAAACAGAGCCATGGATTTGCTGAACAATGGAAACAGTCCATGCAGGGCGAGAACTGGGATGCTCTGTAGCTTCAACTTTTCCCTGAATATCTATCTGAAAAGTCTGTCCTTTTTCTCAACCTGCAGTGTGTGTTCCCTTGGCTTGTACAATATGTAGGAGGTTTCGTGACTCACAGAAAAGCCCCTTTACAGGCTGGGTTCCTTAGGTTCTAATCTATCAAACTCCCTCCCCCATAAACACACACACAACTGGCTGGATCACAGGAAATGAGGAGCGCGTGTCACCCCCGGCTCCGTTTCCCCTGTGCTGTTTCACACTTCAGCTCTTTGCACTTTGGCCACACTGCACGGCTTGTGGGATCCTAGTTCTCTGACCAGGGACTGAAACAGGACTCTGAGCAGTGAAAGCATAAAGCCCTAACCACTGGACCACCAGGGGGTTCCCCACACTCTGGCTCCTGAATGAGGCCTTGACTGTGGCTTCCCCATTTCTCCTGTGGCTTGCCCACATCCTTACATCTCTTTTCTCTAGTTAAAGACTACTGGATACGCCTTGCTTAACTGAGAGATTCGCTTTTAGTGAAATTTGTTTCTTGCTTTGTCTCTATTTCAGAGTCTAGCAGGTTAACAAGACTCTCGGTTGCATATTCCAAGTGACAAAAAAACTAAAGTACCATAAGCTGTTCCTGTCAAAGTAAATAAAGGAAGGAAGAAAGATAAGAAAGGAAAGAAAAGAAAGAGGAAGGAAGGAAAGTAAGAAGGAAAGAAGGGCCAGAGAGAGAGAGAGGAAAAAGAACACATTGTGGATGTGGCAGCCTCACCCACAGCTGGATTTAGGGGCTTATATGTCTCCATTCCTTGGCTCTGCTTGTTTATACGTCACTTCCCATCAGTCACCCTCCACAGGCAATGAAATATCTACTGTTGGTTACAAGACTACGTCATTCTTCACAGCTTGTGAACCTGGAGGAAGAGCACTTTCCCCAAAGGCTTTGGCAGAAGTCCCAGGGAAGGAGTCAATTGGTCTGGCTTAGATCACGTGCCCACCTCCAAATCGACTACTCTCATTTCACAGCTTTTAGTGAGTGCTGGAAGGAGACAGGGGTGAAAGGAGCACAGCTTATAGATTACAAAACTGAGCCCTTGGAAGTGTTCAGAGGCTTGTCCAAGAACATAGAGCTGAGGACTTCCCTGATGGTGCAGTGGCTAAGACTCTGACCTCCCAATGCGGGGGTGGGGGGGTGGGGGGTCAATCCCTGGTCAGGGAACTAGATCCCATGTGCCTCAACTAACAGTTGCCATGCTGCAGCTAAAGAACCGGTGTGCTGCAATGACAACTTGGCACAGCCAAGTAAATAAATTTAAAAAAAAAAAAAACTTTTTAAAAAAAGAACATACAGCTGAATCTAGTGGCTGAGAGAGAACTGATTCTGAACCCACAGATTCTGATCCCCAAAGAGTTCTTAACCCTCCACAAGTAACTGCTCTTGGACTTTCCTCCTAAAAATCACATTTCCAAATCACAAGAAGTTGAACAATATTTACACAGAAACTCTTAGAAGGTTTTTGAAAGCAGATGTATAAAAGGGTTCATCAGATAGAACCACTGGATAGATGATGGATGGAGATACACACACACATATGCATTTTGAAGAAAGCTATTTTCAAAACATATAGCAACATAAAGCAAGAGAAGATGGGGTGCTGCTAATTGTAGGCCTGCCAAACTTGGAATCCTCGCATGGACACACAGGCTGTCGTTGATTGGCACTTGGTTTGAAGATGACAGTTCAGTGAGGGCTGGAGAGTGCTTTTCTAGTCTGGAAAGTTAAACAGTGCCCACTTCCCCACCCCCAACCTTATCTGCAATGATGCCTTGTCTCAGTTCAGTTCAGTTGCTCAGTCGTGTCCAACTCTTTGCGACCCCATGAATCACAGCACACCAGGCCTCCCTGTCCATCACCAACTCCCGGAGTTCACTCAAACTCATGTCCATCGAGTCGGTGATGCCATCCAGCCATCTCATTCTCAGTCGTCCCCGTCTCCTCCCACCCCCAATCCCTCCCAGCATCAGACTCTTTTCCAGTGAGTCAACTCGTCGCATGAGGTGGCCAAAATATTGGAGTTTCAGCTTTAGCATCAGTCCTTCCAATGAACACCCAGGATTGATCTCCTTAGAATGGACTGGTTGGACCTCCTTGCAGTCCAAGGGACTCTCAAGAGTCTTCTCCAGCACCACAGTTCAAAAGCATCAATTCTTCAGCAATCAGCTTTCTTCACAGTTCAACTCTCACATCCATACACAACCACGGGAAAAACCATAGCCTTGATTAGATGGACCTTGGTTGGCAAAGTAATATCTCTGCTTTTTAATATGCTATCTAGGTTGGTCATAACTTTCCTTCCTTTTTCATCACGAGCAACATAAAGTTAAACTCCAGTCCATCCCAGGTCTGAGTTTGTTCTAAATTAAGGGTTTCCCTAAAATCAACACGGTTTCACCGAATTAAACTATTCCTTTCTCTCGCTAGGCCATGAAGCACCGGCATGAAGGTGGCGGCTCCCCCGCCAGATCAGCAGCAAAGACCCTGTGCAGAGCCTGACCTCCCTTCCTCCTCTCTCCTTCTCAGCCCTCAACCCCCTGTCAGCTCCAGTTACGCAATCCCTGTCCTCCCTTCTCCAGCCAGCTCAGCTCACTGACAAGAGTCTTCATTTCCCACTTTCTGGTCTAAACATGAAAACATGTTAATTGAGGGTAGGGCTTTAGCATCAAGACTGGGAATACTCCACTGCACAGCAAAGATCATTTCTTGGAATTATTTGCTTAAATGTTTACCAGAAACAACCATCAAGTGTTCCAGATTGATTCACGAATGTAATTAATGAAAGAACTGCTAAGAGTTTCCATTTTCTGGTTTGTTTTAATCCTACTGTATAAAAAAAAATTTTTTTTTCTGGCACCACCTCAACAAAAACCCCATCCAATGATTAAAGGGGTAAAGATTCATAAAGTCAAAATGTTACTGGAAACTAAACCTGCCAAGGTGTATGACAAATCCAGGGCCGACACAATTCACTGAATGATGCAAAAGACATTCTAACAAAGCAAAAAGAAAGCAACCAGTGCTGCTGCCCAGCACCTCCTAATTCTGGACCATCAGGAAGAAGTGCCACCAGTCCCTAACTCATTTCCCCTCTGCTGTGTGTGAGATAAAAATATGTAACCGAAGATGCCTTTGCTGTCCCAGACTGAGGAATAAATAGTGAACCCTTGCTAGATTATTCCACAACATTTGAAGGCTTGCAAAAGAAGAAAAGAAAAACAGCTCTTGTCTGGTTTTTCCTAGTCAACTTTAATTACTGTAAGGATGGGTGCAGCAAGATAAATGTTTCCGTTTCAGTTCAGTGCTGAAAGAAACACAAGTTCTCCGGCTGCCTTTTATGTTTAAGCTCTGAGGTTCACAGCCTATTCTTATTCACCAACTGGAAAAGATTTGTTGCAATGGCCAGTTTGATGTTTTGTGCTCAACTCCCAAAGTCCCAATTTGAAGTCCTCCTCTTCCACTTAAGGAGACATTTCATTTTTCCTTTAATTTAAAAAAAATGTTCTGAATGCAAAGCAACATTACAAGGACTACTAGGTTGCCTAATATAAATTGTGTGTGTGCAGTGCTCTTCGGGCTGTGTCAGCAGACAAGGTCAGTTCAGCTAAACTAACCAACTGCCAAGCATCCAGTAGGGGTGGAGGCAGTTTCAAGCACACGGCATGTGTACAAGCCAAAGTCAGACCCAAATCTAAAGTGAGGGCAACAAGCACTTGGTCTTAAAATGGCCCATGGAATTTAATCTTGTTAAGCAAATCCTAACTGGGCAGTTGTTCACAATGACCCAATGGAAAATCATAGAAAAATATCTCTGAGTGACCCTGTCCAGTTCAAGACCTCCTGCCTATCTTAGGACTACTACTGGTTGGGACTGGAAACCACAGCCTGCTCTCTTTCCCACCCTGGTTCCCCAGTTATTCAAGGCTTCCTTAGGAAAACACCAGTATAAGAATTCACAAAGTGAACATTTCTCTTAAGTCCTTAATAGGAAAATTGCTAGAAAAGCATATCTAGGAACATGGTATCAATTTAGGGGTTCTTACACAGGTAGGGGGTGGTGAAAGGGTCAACACAGACTGGGGTGGGAAAAAAAGCCTTCTCCAGGAATGTGGCATGAAACAGAGTAACTCCCAATCATTCATTTTATGAGCGATTAGTAGCGAGGTACTACAGATAAGAGAAATCCACAGGACTCTCCTGTTTTAACTCTAGTTTGCAAAATAAATATTTTAATCCAAGTTTCTACTGGAAAATAAGATAAATCAAGTTTGGTGGAGTCCACAAGAGTGGAACTAACCTAAAGGGAGGTAGTGAGAAATTCCAGGCCGGGCAAGAATCCCACAAAACACAAACAGTATGATCAGTCATCACTCAAGGGCTGGCTGGAACAGCCCAAATAAAGCAGAGACTTTAGTCTGACAGCCCTATCAAAGCAGCGTTTTGGCAGGTATGAATAAATGTTTTCCTGAGGAGTAAAGAGGGAGATGTAAAATCAGCCCCATTCAGCCCTGAGAAGAAATCTCTCCTAATCATGCATCATAAATTTAAAATTTGTTTATATAAAAGGGAAAAATCCAAATCAATCATCTACATACTGACCCTTCACTTCTGAGATGAAATGGCAAGGACGTTGCCCCTTTAAACATTTCTTGCTCCGTGATTTTACTGAAGTCTCCATCATATGTTAGCTGAAGTGGGTGACTCTTGAAGTGGCCAATGGCCTTTGATTCTGTTAAGTAAATCCCATTTATTTTCACCACAGAGTCCCTTGTCGTAACTGTTTCTTCGGATTCCACTCTCTTTGCTGTAATAACCAAGGAAATGTTTTGTCAAAGCATTTATTTTAGGATTTACCGACTTTCAATATTTTTTTTAATTCAAGAATTCACACAATTTAAAAATTATATATTACTTATAATTGAGTCTGGAATTGTATGGACAAAACCTCCCTGAAGAGCTTTACTTAATAACAATATATGAATATTGGCTCATCTAGTGTAACAAAAGCATTACACTAAGGCAAGATGTTAAATAATAGTGGAAATGAGGCGGGAGGTAGAGGGTGTGGGAATTCCCTGTGAGTAGGAATTCCTTCCTACTCACTTTGGCTATAAAATGAAACCTAAAACTGCTCTAAAAAATAAAATCTATTAATAATAAAAAAAAAATCTCCCTGAATGTATACAAGACCTGATCACTAATTTAGGCTTGACATCATCAATTCAGCAGGTAAAAATTAATAGATCTTAGCTCTATTAGCTTAGAGCTTTGTTGTTGTTCAGTTGTTCCGTGTCCGACTCTTTGTGGCCCCATGGACTGCTGTATGCCAGGCTTTCCCTGTCTTTCACTGTAGGCAAATACTCAAATTGAGGTTTCTGAACTACCTAGTCCACATAAATACCTCTGTGTCCCTTAGCAATGCTTCTTCCTGAATTTGATCATGTTGGAACTTTTTCATTCAGAAATATCGAGCGATTTCTTGATGTCAGGCATTGTCCTGAGCACTTGGGGTGCATTAGTGGCAGAGCAAAGACCCCTGCCCTCACAGAGCTTACATCCTTACAGCACACCTGTTTACACAGCAGACAATAAGTAACAGACCATAATGAGTGAAGCATGTAAGAGGGTGGGAGCTATGGGAAAAAGCAAAAGCAGAAACGTGGAGGAGGGGAAAAGGGGACTGGGACTGGAAATGGGGGCAGGGAGCAGATTTTAACAGGTGTGCATGGCAGGCAAACCCTTACTGGAGGGAGGCATCGCGCTATCAGATGACGAGGGACGGCTCCCAGCGCAGGAACTGGTGGTGCAGACACCCAAAGGCAGGAGTGTGTCTGGGGCCCTCAGGAGACAGCATAAATGGCGTGTGTGACAGGGCGGGAGGAGAAGGGTGGTCAGAGGAGCAGGAGCTGGCTCATAGGGCCCAGCAGACCATTTCCCAACAGGGATAGAGGAGGGCACCTGAACACTTGGAAGGCTTTCTCAAGAGAAAGTTGAAAAAAAAAAAAAGACGTCCAGTCTCTGAAGTGAAACATCTACTGTGTTTACAGTGGCAAGATCCTTAGATTTGAAATATAACACTGTTTTTTCCTCAGCAAATTGACATTAGGAATAGCTGACCCATGATGCTGCTACTCAACTCTAGTTCGTGATAACATATGTTTTTCAAAGGGGCATGAAGGATGAGCTATTTCTCATACAGAAGTAGTTTTGCAAGCTTTTCCAAAATGACTCAAGGTTTCCTTTTCTGTGTTTGAACCATCAAACCAATAAAAACCAACAATAACAAAACCACCTCTCCTGCTCCTCTGACTAAGCTCTGTGCTTTCAAAACACTGAATTTTACAGCAGAAAGGAACTTTAAAGATTGGCTGGTCTAGCCTTCATTTTTCAGATGAGAAGATTGAGAACCCAAAAGGTGATCAGTCCAAGGTCACAGGGCAGGTTTGGGGAGAGCCAGGATGTATAGCAGGGAGAGGGCAGGCTTGGCCTTCTATCAGACTTGGGGTCAGGTGCAGGCTGTGGGATGCGGGCAGCTCACTCAGCTTCCCTCCTCTTTCTCAGTGGTCCCCACCTCTAGGAAAAGTGGTGAGAATTAAGTGATCTGGCCTGGTAAAGTGACTTCCATAGAGCTAGCGTGCTCAACACCTAGAAGTCGTGGGCATTACTATTCATAGAACCCAAGAATCCAGATTGCTAGTCCAGGGCTCTCTCCACAGCACCACGCGTCCTTAAACACCTTGAGGACTGAATTACAGAGCACACACTGCGTTTCAGATTATAAAGCATTTTTAGCCTGTCCCTATATTTTAGTATTCATTTCTTTCACTTGTTCGCTCCATAAATATTTATGAAGCACGCGCTGCCATGTGCCAGATGCTCAGTGGCTGGTGGTCTAGGGGTGAAGTGAGAAGTCCCAGCCGCTATGGAGCTTCTGCTCTAGAGGGGAAAAGGCAATCCTACTTGAAGATGGAGGAGGAGCGGCAGCCTCTGTTTTCACAGTCGAGGAGGGGGCGGTCAGTCAGCACGACAGCAAAGAGCAGCCAGGGCTCACTCTTAATCCTGCCTGAAGGCCACCATTCGACTGAGCCCGAGTGACGAAGCTCGGGTCCCTCTGGCACATACATGCAGCGTGATGTACCCATTCTGCAGCAGACCATGGGTACATTTCAAAAGGATTCAACAATCAGTAGCCTTACCATGAAAATAGGAACTGTCCTGTTTCAGGGCATTTCTTTGGCACTTACTGCAGACTACACTCTGTTTCAGGCTCCTGGGCTTCAAACAGAGAAAACCCCTTTTCCTACTCAGTCTAGTAGGGGAAAACAGAGAGGCAGATCTGATCAGAGCGAGATGCAGAGCAGTGTGGTCTGAGCCAGGTATGGAGGATTGCCCGGAGAGTCCTGAGGGGCTGGAGTTGCTCAGGGAAAGAGTACAGAGAAGGTGGAGCCTGAAAAGCATTCCAAAGGGTTAGCAGGAGACTGCCCCACCCCCACTCTCCAAAAAAAAAGTTCTGAGAAAAAGGAGCAAAGGTCTGGGATGAGAACTGGCTTCAAGTGGGTCCAAGCTGGGCCCCAGTCTTACAAGGGCCTCACACTTGGCTTAATGTTTTGCTGTTCCCATTGTGAAATTCTAAAGAATTTTTGAACAACAAGTTCCACATTTTCTCATTTTTCACTGGATCCAACAAATTATATACCAGAGCCTACATGAAGCTCAAATCAGCAGGATGGGTAAAGGGAACTGCAAGGGTTCCATACTGCTGGTGCATGGACCAGGGGCAGGGAGTGGGTAGGCAGGCAAAAGAGAGGACTGAGAAGGGCCTGGAATGTGAGGCTGGGGCGGAGCTGTGCACACTGGAGGGTGAAGACTTCACCTGTGAACCACGAGTCAGTCAACTGCAGCCCCACCAAACCTGGCCTACCACCTGCATCTATGTAGCATGCAAGCTAAGAATGGCTTTTATATGTTTGGATGGTTGATCAAAAAAAAAAAAATCAAAAGGACAGTATTTTGTAATACGTGAAAATTCAAATTTCACTGGTCAGTCTACTGTTGCTTTCCCACAGCATTGGCAGAGTTGAGAAGGTTGACCAGAAGATTCTGAGGCCTGCACGGTTTAAAATATTCACTTACTGGCCCTTCACAGAAAAGTTTGCCAACTTCGGTGCTAGGTCACTGTTTCCCAAACTATGTTTTCCAAAGACATTGTCCATAGCCAGGCAGGTCTGGGAAATGCTGGGCTAAAGTAGAACTAAACAGGTGACGTCACCAGACGGCCTTCCCCATCCTGTGATTGCTCACGTGCACTGTAACGGAGCACGGGACCTCTACTCCAAGGAAAAGCTGTATTTTTGCCAAGTGTTCCCTGGAACTCAGCTCGGCAACCACTCCTTTAGACACAGCAAGGGCTCTCTGAAGGGTTTTCAGCAAGAAGATAGAGCAATCTGATTTTCATTTGCTTCCTGACCTCTTGTTCCTTATGGCACACCGAGAGAAAGTCATCATTTTTCACGGTCCACCAGGATAGAAGGACAAGGCTGCCGCTCACAGCCATGTCTGGGTGGGCGCTCAGTGTGATCAGGCTCTGATACCTCCAAGGGCCGAGGGTTCCAATGCTGACCCACCTGCAACCCCCTAGTAAGCTGAAGGTGGAGCAAGATAGGAGCACTAGATGACCAGCGGTAGGGTGAGAGGTGATAAACATGGCATGGCATCAGTGGGGTGGAGAACACAGACTTCAGGGACATTCAGGAAGCCCATGCAGGACGCCTGTCTGGGGTGGCTAAGATACAGGGGCTGTGAGAAGGTGGAACCTGCTTGGAGGTCTCCATCTAGCTGGAATAACCAGAGCGACATGGTCACCTTCTGCCAAAAACTATCTGAACAGAAGAGATTACACTGCTGGCCCCATGAACATGACTATACACAGCTCTTCCCCCATTTTCCTCAATCAGGAATTCCAAACCTGCCACAACACTCCCCCCAACTCTGATGGGGGAGTTGTCAGCTACTAACGGCTTCATACCAGGGGAAGGGACACACCCTCTGGCCCCGTATGCACACACAGCAGCCTTTACAGCCTGTTTCCCAACAAAAGATACCTTTTCTTAAACAATAGGGATCCTGAGAAAAGCCCGGGGAGCTCCTGTACAAAGGACAAGGAGTCCAAGCCTGGAGTGTTAGGACACTTTTTTAAATTGGGTGATGTGAGCTTTCAAAAAGACAATGACTTTCTACTGCCATTATTTCCCCGGCGCTGAGGCAGACTTCAGGGTTGGTGGGAATGGTGAAGGGGGCAACTGCCCACAGGGTGGATGGAAGAACCCAGACAGAGACACGTTTCGGCCGGTGGGGAAATGTCCACCTCCCCTGGTACCTTCACACTACATGGGAACAGTTCAGCAAGCAGCCCGGTTTTCAAGTGGGAGCCACCAAGAGTTAAACGTGTGTGGCGTTTGGGCTCAGAAGCAAAAACATCGCATAAACAACAGCTCTGCCCTCCTGTTTACGAGAAGTGGCCCCGTTCCTATCTGAGTCTGACCTCACTCTGCACCGTGTGGCTGCCGGAGCCCATCCCCTCTCGACTTGGCTCCCGTAAGTACCAACCCTTTCTGATGTAACTGGTCTGATGGGGGCAATGGTGGAGCAACATCTGAAAAGTTCCTCGGTGACTCTAAAAGTGCAGCTACTATTGAGAAACAGAAGCCTGATGATCTCTCTCCGTTGCTTAAATCCTGTCTTGGCTTCTCACTGAAGGAAGGATAAAGCCCAGGCCACCTCCTCCCACTGGCCTGACCCCAGATGGCTCTGGGACCTCAGTTCCCTCCCCCTTCTGGCCACACAGGCCTCAGGGTCCACCAGCCAAACTTGTGCCCCCCTCCAGCCTCACTGCCCCTTCAGCCTGGGCACTGTGCTCACAGATTTCTACCTGGCTATCTTCTTATCGTTATTCACATTTCAACTCAGACACCACCTCTTCAGGGACACCTCCCATAATTGACACAATTTCTTCTGCCACAGTCACTCCCTGTCCCAGGATCCAGCTTATCTTCTTCTTAGCACTCATCAGAGCCTAATTATCTTATCTCTGGGTTTTCCTGTTTACTGTCTATCTCCCCTTTGAGGGCAAAACTCTGTTGGCCTAAACTGGTACCTGGCAGCTAGCAGGTGCTCAATAAATAGCCAGTTGCCTATTGGAAAAGAAACAAATGGGGACAGCGAGATAACGCAGGATGCCTAATTACATACTTCTTACAATATTGACCAGTGGCCCACACACCCTGCGCTGCCTGCCTTTTCCCTTCTCCCTGATTCTATCTCTTCAGCTGTGTCAAGGACCATAGGGACCAGACAGGAAAGTGAGTGCAGTGCGCTGGGGAGACCCGGGAACTGCAGATCACACAACAGGCTAATGGGGGTGAGGGCTGCTTACATAAAGAATCATGCATCTAGAGTCCTCTGTGAGATATTCTACATTTATGCTGGTGACTAGTTAAGAGAAAAAAAGGCTTATATATCAAACAAGTAGGATGCTTAGGGAGTGGCTTCTACCGTGACTTTTGGGATCATCTGCAGAGCGTCTCCTCTTTGCGAGTGTAAACCTGCCCGCACTTAATCAATCCTTGTCGATGGAAGGAGGGCTGATTCTGTCAGCCCCAGCTAAAGTGGATTTTCAACTTTCAGGAAATGTATAATATGGTGTAATATAAGCATGATGTATAGTAAATTTATAATACGATACTGAACACACATATGAGGCTGACGTGAAATCCTTAAAGACATACTAACGTTCACTGTCTGCAATGTGCTCTGATATTTTCCATTCTATTTTATCCTACTTTATATTGTTTTAAATGCTGGTGTGATCCACTAAACTGATTGTCACCCCACTAATGGAGCATTTGCTACAGTCTGAAAAACTCTTAGCATGCTCTGGACAAGGGGTGATTCCAAATATCGGGACATTCCTTAGAATCTGAGGTTTTTAGCTTCCCTGTTTACAGGTTTAAGATATCTGCCAACATTTCTGGGGCGGTAGGAAAAGTCCCATTCAAGTTGTGCTTCTAATTTTCACATGGGATCAGAAAGATATTTTCATGAGTGTACATTATATAAATCTTAAATATGCCTAATGAACAAATTTTGGAATTCTAATTTAGAAATTACTTCCAATGTAGGTGAACTCATTCACTAAAAAAAACACTTATCCTAAGACTCTTTTTCTACCAAGTAATATTAAAAAAAAAACCCTAATATTTAGGTATTCTTCATAAACACCCAGAAAAATATACGAATATGTTTCTTAACCAGCTTTTGCATGATACTAAGTCTTAGTTAATGTAAAAAATCATATAAATATAGTTCCTGTGTGTAAATTCAAGAAACACACCTGCCCCCAGGTTTTAAAGTATATTACATTTTAAAGGTTTTAAAGACCTTACACTGAGTTGGAAGAAGGGTCCTGGCTGGCAGAAGAGCCCCCTGGGAGGCCACCCTGAATAAACGCGCCCGGGCACTGCTTATTCTTCTAATCTTCATGGGGTCCACTGGGGGTTTAGGAAAGGAAGGGCAGAAATCTTCCACTGGGTCAGGAGATGCTGGAGCTTTCGGTTTCTGGAAAGAGATTTTTTTAAATGATTGGCATGAGTTTCTGTCTTGAATGAGACTCACCACCCAGAGCTGACCCTGACACTTCCAGAGGAGTGCACGGCTTCCTGTAGGGCTCCTCCCCAGCCTCTGATGCTAGATCTCAGTGCATTAGGTATATGACACTTTTTCATTGTTGTTGTCAGTTATATCATATTAAATACTCTACTGTCCTGCTTGGTATATTTGGGGGAAAAAAAAAAAGGTTTACCCATGCCAGCAAACAAATTTGTACTAAGAGACTATAAAATATGGTATAGTATATTTAACCTACTTTGCAAATCTTTGTGTTAGATCTGATTCAGTTCAGAAAACACTTACTGGGCAACCAAGAACTATGTGGAATATAAATATGACCTTTATATATTTTGGACTACACAAAAGTAGTTTTTAATAATATAAAATTTTAAGAAATAATTTAGGCTAATAAATCACAAAAGAGCAAGTAGTAGTCTTGGACTTATGATATGTTTTATTTTCTACATCTTAAAAATTCTAAAGGTCCATATAGTAAAAGCTATGGTTTTTCCAGTAGTCATGTACAGATGTGAAAGTTGGACCATAAAGAAGGTTGAGAACCAAAGAATTGATGCTTTCGAATTGTGGTGCTGGAGAAGAGAAGTCCCTTGGACAGCAAGGAGCCCAAACCAGTCAATTCTAAAGGAAATCAACTCTGAATATTAATTGGCAGGACTGATGCTGAAGCTCCAGTACTTTAGCCACCTGACACAAAGAGCCAACTCAGTGGAAAACACTCTGCTGGGAAAGACTGAGGGCAGGAGGAGAAGGGGGCGGCGACAGAGGATGAGATGGTTGGATGGCATCACCGACTCAATGGACACGAGTTGGAGCAAACTCCAAGATAGTGAAGGACAGGAAAGCCTGGCATGCTGCAGTCCATGGGGTCACAAAAAGCCAAACACAACTGAGTGACTGAACAACAACAACCATTAGAAAAGGGACACCAGTGCCAAAATTCCAATTCCCTAAAGACTTAAACATACCTTCACCAATCACTATGCCACCCAGCGCACCTTTGGGTCTAACCTCCAGATGGCAGTGACCTCTGACCCAACCTGGGGCCACAGCCTCACAGAGGCCTGGACTCCCACTTTTAGTGTTGCCTGGTGGTCCCTCCTTCCTCCCACTCTATCCGGATTATCTATCTATGACAGAGCAATCTTATGGCAGCAAATGCTTCCAGCTCTCTAGTCAAAAATAATCAAGTTAAAGTTCCTGAAATCGCTTACATAATAAATAAAGTGACGCTCAATCCAACAGATTAATCAACAAATTCTTTTTAAAAGTCCAGTGTGAAGTTCAAGTCAGATAATTTGGAGAACGGGTGAGCTCATTTATCATATGACACATTATTTTCAAACACTGGTTTTCTCATATACATTAATAGGATACACATCTTTATCAGAGTTCTCTCAAGAAGTTGTTTATTTCAATAATGAAGACATTTTTCAAAAATTTTTTTACATCCTTCATTTGCAACTATAATCGGTTCATAAACCAGACCCCCCCAAAAAAATCAGTTTTATGACTATAGAGATACATTCTTCTAAACACAGTCAGAAAAAACAAATAATCAGCGTAATAGGCAGGGTGAGCCAATGACTGGGATCAAACCACTCACTATTGATGTGAACCTGGGCAGGCCATATACCTCCAGGAACTTGCCCATCTATCAGATGGAGTCAGTAAGCCCTCTTTGCAGGGACACTCAAGTATAGACAAGTCCTGTTACGGAGGCTTGAGAAATGTTAGCTCCCTCCCTATGTAAGCTGCTCACCCTTTATGTATTTACCATACTTGGTTCCAAGTTACTTTTAAGTCTCAAAAGCTAAGGCCCTAGACCCTGATGCAACCTTGCTGGAAAACAGATCCTGAATCCAGAGGGGTCTACTTTGAAGCAGACAACACTCACCTGTCTGTATAAATTATGTTATATTTAACAGTCCCTTTACTTTTTTTTGGAGAAGGAAACGGCAACCCACTCCAGTACTCTTGCCTGGAGAATCCCACGGACCGAGGAGCCTGGTAGGCTACAGTTCATGGGGTCTCAAAGAGTTGGACACAACTGAGCGACTTGACTTTCACGTCACTTTTTTAGTCTCCTTAATGTGCTTCAAATATTCATAAGAACGTGACTTAAGTCATGAAACTTATAGTAACAACAAAGCTAAGAGTATGATATAGGAAAATAAGTGCTTTACATGTAATTATGAAAGATGAAATACATAAGGATAATCTCAATACTGAATGTCGATTCAAGGTTTTCTTATCTCAAAATGTCTGTGCTCTGCAGGTGCCTTGAATCTGAAACAAAGATTGAGAAGTCTGTAAAACAGTAATGCAGATAAAGTAAATGGCTGATTTTACAGATTCTTTAACTATTAGAAATGTTTGGGGATACTAAATAAAAGATCTTATAAAACAGAAAATATGGTTTTGCAACGCAAATTTCTACCCAAAGAGAATAACCTAATTATATCTGGATGGCAAGATAAATCCCTTTAACTCCTCCTTGATAAAGGTATCATTTTCCTAGTGAAAAATTAGCCATTGTTTGTATAATAAAAATTAGTTCCATTTTACTACTGACCTTTACTAAATTATTCATCCCATTTAAACATATACCTCTCTGGACTACTTAAAATATAAAGTGATATGTGTGAAGCATTTTTAATTCTCCAAGGCAAAATGAAACAAGCCACCAGTTTCTATCACACCAGGTTCTACAAAATGTTCTTTCACCTTGTGGAGCAAAATGGCTGTTTTGAAGCACAACAGTAAAATTTTTTCTTGTAAAATTCACTTTATTTTAGAGTCCAGAGAATGCTGCAAGTGGGTTTAAATCTTCACTTAAAAACTCCACTTCCCTCAAGTTCTGTGCCAAGATACTAGCCAGTGGCAGGGGTACAACCAAAATACTGGGAAAGTCAGATTTTAAGATCTGTCCTGGATGAGAAAATTGCTAGAGTCCCTGAAGACCGAAAGACTATTATCATACAACAACACAATCAAAGAAGACAAAAATGTCTAGGACATTTAAGACATCTGTCTGGCTTTGACTCTCATCCAAGCATGGGGGCAAGGGAGCCTTAACCAAGTTCTGACCTAGCTCTTCCAGATTACCAGCTGGGAAGGTGAAGTCCCAGTCGACAAGAAGATTAGAAAAGGGGGTCCAAGATCTCCAACCTCAGAAAGTCACCATGATTTCATTTGTAAAGCCACGGCATCCGCACGCACACACCCCACCCACCCCCAATCCCTCTTGGAAGTCCCAAAGCAAGTACATATTAAAAACTCCCCCAAGGACACAGCCTTTGGAAGTGGCAATTGTAGGTGCATTTCTATTACTATGATTTTCTCCACAGGTCCTCTGGGCTCCTCTGTCACTCTCAGCATGTCACTCACTGCAGTAATGTCACCATTTGTTTCAGAAATAGTGAAAGAAAAAACATTGTTTGATATTCTCATTCTGCACTTTCTTACCCTGGATCTCCCCCAGCCCATAGGGACATATAGGCTCCTAAGTCACTTTCTCTTTAAAATATTCAGTTTTGTTCTACCTGTTAAATACTATAAAAGATACGAATGCTCCCCTGGTGGCTCAGATAGTAAAGAATCTGCCTGCAATATGGGAAACCTGGGTTCCATCCCTGGGTTGGGAAGATCCCCTAGAGGAGGGCATCGCTACCCACTCCAGTATTCTTGCCTGGAGAATCCCCATGGTCAGAGGAGCCTGGCGGGCTACAGTCCATGGGGTCGCAAAGAGTCAGATACGACTGAGTGACTAAGCACAGCACAAGATACAAAAATTGGCTGAAACTAATCTATGCTGTGAGAAGTCAGGACAAGTGGTACCCTGGGAAGGTGGTTTCTGGGATGCTGGAAACTACATGTTATTTCCTTTTCAGTGCTGCTTACCTAGTATGTTGACTTTGCATAAATTTATGAAGCTGCACTCTTATGATCTGTCTTTTCTATAGGTCAATAAAAAGTTTAATAAAAATGTGTATGCTCAGTTGCTAAGTCACGTCCAACTCTTTGCAATCCCATGACTGTAGCCCACCAGATTCCTCTGTCCATGCGATTTCCCAGGCAAGAATACTGGTGTGGGCTGGCATTTCCTTCTCCAGGGGATCTTCCTGATCCAGGGATCTAACTCACTTCTCCTGTATTGGCAGGTGGGTTCTTTACCACTGAGTCACCAGGGGAGCCCAACTTGGAGCTTAAATAACTAGGCTTTGTAAGTTTCATAAACATTAGGAGAATTCTGTTTTGACAATAGTGATGAAATAACTACCACAACAGCCCCACATCTCAGAACTGCTGTGAGAAAGGGGAGAGATGGTAAGAAAAGTTGTTTGCGGCTCACCTACACAGCAGGTCACCTACACAGCAGGTGTATTTAAATGCTCATGGCATACTGCAAACTGCAGTGTTTTCCCTTGACTTGACTTCCCTAGTGGCTCAGATGGTAAAAGTGTCTGCCTACAATGCGGGAGACCTGGGTTCAATCCCTGGGTCGGGAAGATCCCCTGGAGAAGGAAATGGCAACCCACTCCAGTACTCTTGCCTGGAAAATCTCATGGACGGAGGAGCTTGATAGGCTACAGTCCATGGGGTCACAAAGAATCGGACATGACTGAGTGACTTCACTTTCTTTCCCTTGACTTCTAGGATTACAGGTTCTGATGGGAACCCTGGTGAGTGAGCCAAACCCAGTATGCCCTGAGTGTAGACAGCCCACTCCTGCTAAAGGCTGTGGTGGGGGCTGAGGGGGCAGTAGCACAGGACAGATAGGAGGGGAGAAACAGAGAAGGATCAATGTACAAGTGTGAAGAGCTGAGAGGCTCTGTTAAATGCAGGAACGGGAATGGGCTGCTCTTCCCAGTTCCCTCTTCCCTGCCTGACTGCCGGTTGAGGAATTATTAAAAGGCAAGCCAGCCCAAGAACATGTCCCAGATCAAAAAAGGGCTGAAATTCAATTGCTGAGGTCTTAACAAATTCAGCAACTGCATCCTTAAGGGACTTAAGTAGGCACCACTCCACTCCCACCCTCCAGGGGTCACTACTCCCCTTCCCTTTCCCTGGGTTCCCATTGCTCCAGATCTCCTTCCTGCTTGTTAATTTAGTGGCTGCAGCACCAAAGAATTCTTTAAAAGGTGACGTGGAAAGGAGGAAAGAAAGTGGAAGGGGAGGTAACTATGAGGTCACTTTCAGAGTTTTTTTTGACTAGGAGCTCCAAAATTTATTGTTTGAAAGGAAATATGCCCAAGACCCTTACATAATTCAGTATAACAAAAAAAAAAATCAAACTAACAGAGTTACTCTTCGCCTGCTTTGACGTTGTACATATCACCCAACCATCCTACAGTAAAGGAATTTAATTGCAGTGACCTTAAACAGGGGCAGTGCCAACATTATCTCTGCTTAACAGGGACCAAGTGAACTCTAGAAACTGAGATTTGTAGGAAAGAGGAGGCCCAAATTGAGCAAGTCCTCCAAAATGACAGCAATATTAAAAACAAACCATAGGAGTCAAACGGCAGAACCGTAGAATGGAGAGCCACTTAACAACAAGTCAGACTGACCACTCAAGGGGCCCGCTTGCTGCAGCTGGTTCAAAAACAAGTGGTTTCCAAGGTTGTAGGTGCAAGAAGACATGTGTCAACAATGGTTGACAAAGTACTTATTGCACATTGGTTCATGCTTGCTAATTTGGTATCTTATTTTTTGGTCATCTGCAATATAAGAACAAATACAGTCTTCCTCACAGAGGCATTTTGATGAGTATTTGGGAATAAAAGGTGCATTTTGAAATAACTGGGATCATTTGGATATGGACTGTACATTAAATAACACTACTGAGTAATGTTAACTTTCCGAGCTTTGATGATAGCATTGTGGTTATGTGGGAGGCTGTCCCTATTCATATGAGATGCACACTTGAATTTTTGTGGATGAAGTCTTATAAGGACTGCAACTTCCTTTAAAATAGTTCACCAAAAATAAACATACATGCACACAAACATATTCACAGGCATGCACACACTTAAACCGTAATAAAAAATTGAGAGGCTGCTTGACTGACACACTAATGCTATGAAAGTCTAAGGAACTGGTATCACCAGGTACTGAAATATCTGCCTGAAAAAAGTGTGTCTGAAATAAGGAGAATTGGTTGAAAGTCTGGGTAACTCCTTCCCTCCCAGCTTCAGGCAGTCAGGCTACTGAACCCAGGAACAGATGGGAGGTTTGTTCTCCAGAGAGGGTAAAACAGTGTCTCTGGCTAACCAGGCACTGTCGAGGGTCAGGGTACTTAATGTAAACATAGATATTAATCGGATGTTTATGCACTGAATGCTAGGCATTTGTCCTTCTTCCTCTTGGCTTCTGGGAGTTGCGCTATGGTCAGGCCACTCAAGATGACTGTTCCCTACGTCCCCTGCCAGAATAGCAAATATTTTACCTGCACTCTACTCACAAGACAGACCTTCCTTCCAACTTGCTCCCTCCAAGTTGGTGACCTTTCTAATCTTTAGATCCGAATATCTCCACCTGATAGCTTATCAAACTGGAAGTGAGGGGCAGCCCCTCTGCTGGTTTCCCTGGTAACTAACAAGCCTGGGCTTTCCCAGATGGCCCTGGTGGTAAAGAACCTGCCCGCCAGTGCAGGAGATATAAGAGATGCGGGTTTGATCCCTTGATTGGGAGGATCCCTTGGAGGAGGGCATGGCAACCCACTTCCATATTCTTGCCTGGAGAATCCCACGGACAGAGGAACCTGGCGGGCTACAGTCCATGGGGTCACAAACAGTCGGAGACAACTGAAGCAACTTAGCACACGTGCAATGAGCCAGGGAAACTGCCCCCTGTAACTGATGTCTTTGTTGTTGACTCTGGGCTCTTTCTTTGGTATCAAAGCTGGGCAAGTACAGCCCAATAGTTAGCACTAAGGCTTTATCCTCCAAGAAAAACTTTAGAGAGAATTGACTAGCTCACAAGGAAAGCCCTAAACAGATATGCTGTTGAGGGTTTTATAAACAACACAGCCCAGTCAAACCCCGCTAAGTGTAGGTTTGGGTAGGTATCAGCTAGGGATTGACCAACCCGTTCCACATGCTTCTACTCTCAGATAAGAACAGCCAAACAAGCAGCATGAGCTATCAGAGGAGAATCTCTGACAAGAAAAAAGAAAGACCAAGACAAACATAAAACTGCAACAGAGACACCGAGGACAGACCACGTAAAGACACAGGGAGAAGATGGCCATCTAAGCCAAGGAGAAAAGCTGTGAGAGAACGCCAGCATTGCCACATTGATCTTGGACTTCTAATCTCCAAAACTGTGAGAAAATAAATTTCAGTTGTTGAAGACACATATATACACACCACAAAAGCAACAGAAGTTTTAAAGGAACAATTGAAAAACCAAAACTACCATTAATATCCCCTGGACTGCAAGGAGATCCAACCAGTCCATTCTAAAGGAGATCAGTCCTGGGTGTTCACTGGACTGATGCTAAAGCTGAAACTCCAATACTTTGGCCACCTCATGCGACGAGTTGACTCACTGGAAAAGACTCTGATGCTGGGAGGGATTGGGGGTGGGAGGAGAAGGGGACAACAGAGAATGAGATGGCTGGATGGCATCACCAACTCGATGGACATGAGTTTGAGTGAACTCCGGGAGTTGGTGATGGTCAGGGAGGCCTGGCGTGCTGTGATTCATGGGGTCGCAAAGAGTCGGACACGACTGAGCGACTGAACTGAACTGAACCATGAATATACTAAGAAAAGATGCTACTCTTGAGAGACCATTGGACTGCAAGGACTGCAATCAATCCTAAAGGAATCAACCCTGAATATTCATTGGAAGGACTGATGCTGATGCTAAAGTTCCAATACTTTGGCCACCTGATGCAAAGAGCTGACTCACTGGAAAAGACCCTGATACTGGGAAAGATTGAAGGCAGGAGGAGAAGGGGATGAGGATGAGATGGTTGGATGGCATCACTGACTCAATGGACATGAGTTTGCGCAAACTCCCAGAAATGGTGAAGGACAGGGAAGCCTGGCGTGCTGCAGTCCATGGGGTCACAAACAAGCAGACATGACTGAGTGACTGAACAACAATAAGATGCTACAACTATGAAATAAGAACAGAATACCATTACTAAGAAAAAGATGATTAGAGGGGGAAAAGCTTTTGGAAATTAAAAATACCATCCTAGAAATGAAAAGGACCCAACAAAAGGATTAGAAGACAAAGTCTCATTCAAAAAATGACAGGAAAAAGAAAAGAGAAAAATAGGAAAACTGAAGTGCAAGTCCAGGGGATCCTACACCTGGATAATAAATTCCAGAAAGGGCAACCAGAACAGACAAGAAGGGAAAACACATCAGAATAACTCAAGAACATTTCCCAGAGCTGAAGGCCACTAGATTTTACATTGGAAGTGTTCAGTAACAGGACATTTCAGAACACTGGGAACAAAAAGAAAAATCCTACAAACTTCCAAAGAGAAAAAGCAGCAACCAAGGTCTCAAATAATTTATCTCCCATATATCCTCTCTCAAGAAGCTGTTGGAGGGAGTACTCTGCTAAAATAAGAGTAAATCAGGAAAGAAGAGGACTTGGGATACAGGAAGTAGGAAAGCCAGTACTGGAAACAGGAGTGAGCCGTGTGCAAGATGCCACGACAAGTGTTCCAGGAAGGGATTGTGGAAAGTTCTCTAAGGAGATGAATGAAAAAATATCTCATGTGCTGAATATATGATGGAAATTTAGGCCTGAAGAATTTAGAACTGAAACAATAATAATATAATACTATTAAAGCAAGGCAACTATTAACACCAGGGAAAACAAAAAGTGGTACAGATAAGGAGAAAGTAATCATCACCAATCATTAGTTCAAGGCTCAGCTATAAACAGAATTTATACAATCACAGTCAGAGAAAAGGATTCTAACCAAAATTTTGCTGTATCTCTATAGTGAGCGGCAGCAGAGACAGAAACGGTGAATGTGCTGTGAGGAGGCACTGGAGGGAGACAAGAGTTAAATCTTCCTCTTTCCTACTGGGAAGTCATTAGATAATTCCTCAAGCTTACAAGTCAGAGAGCAGCCAGACACTGTGTTATTTAAAAATCTAGATGTAAATACCAAAAAAAAAAAAAAAAGTGCCAATAGAGTTTAAAAGGAAAGCCACTGGGGAGTGGAGAATGAAAAATAGGGGGACAGGAGATTGCTGGAGGGTGTTTTATTTTTTGACTCTATGTACATTCATCTATAATTTAGCTGTGTACATAACTATTGAAAATATAATACACATGCATAACTTTAAAAATATTGTGAAACATTCTGTTTGCCAGTTATCATATATTTCTAAGATTCCTCTTTGTTATCAAACTATGAGTGTGTACATGCTCAGCTGCTTCAGTTGTGTCTGACTCTTTGCAACCCTAAGAACTGTAGCCTGTCAGCTCCTCTGCCCATGGGATTCTCCAGGCAAGAATACTGGAGTGAGCTGCCATGCCCTCTTCCAGGGATCTTCCCGAACCAGCAATCAAACCTGCATCTCCTGAATTGCAGGCAGATTCTTTATCCACTGAGTTACCTGGGAAGCTCTATCAAACTATCGGTGGATAATAAAAGCATTTCATTAGGTACTAACGATTTTATTTGGAAAGACATAAAAGAATTTTATTTCATATTAAATTATTAATACATTTAGGTCTATGTGATCATTCTCTTAGAATATATATGCGGATTCCCAGTACTGTGGCCAATTCTATTTCACGACACCCATGGTAATATAAAGTACTCACAAACTCCAGTGGACTGAGACGTGTACCAGAGATGGGCCTGGAATCAGAGAACTCAAAACTGGATGCATGGACGCTAGCACAGGAGATGGAACAGAAACATAAGTTTGTGAATAATCATTTCTTTTATTTTTAGTATATACTAGTTAACTCTAACCCCACAACAAGTAAAAGCATTCAACACATAAGCCTTGAGGAAGACAGAATTTTTAAAAATCATAGTACTTTAAACATTTAATTAATAACTCTTCTTTTGCTTTTAGGAGGATTAAAAATAGTGGATAATTCAAAAATGGAATGTATATGGTGATTTTTTTTAAAGCTTTGTTCACATGACTTTATAAAGTTGGTATAACAACCATTATTAACCATTTGCAACCACAGCCAACTTCTTGGACCCAAGGTCCGGAATTATCGTTAGAAATCTTGGACAGATATAAGTGATGTAATTAGCAGAAGTCAAACTTAGGAAAGCAACTATCTAAACCTAGAATTAAGGGAAAATGTCATCTGGTGACATATACACATTTGAGTGTGCAGACAAGAGAAGAGCTAAATACCTGAAGGAGGATGGAGGTCTGTTTTCTGGTGTTCTTGAAGATGAAGGCCCAAATAGTTTTCTTTGGTCTTCCCGTGGTGTAAATGGTCTTTGGGTCCTAACAGTTCGTAAGGCATTTCGTGCTTCACTTATGATTTCTGCACTGGTCTTCTGCTTGGACAGTGAAGGTCGGTAAAATGGATCCAGCTTTTCTAACTTTTTATCATTTGAAGACAGCATCTTTCCTTTTAAAGTGCAATGTTCTTCAGGAAGACACCACACCCTGCATACACAGGGCACAAAATACCAACTATTTTCATCCAGTCATTTAGAAAGGATACACGCATTAAAAAAAAATCACAACTTTTAATTAAAAATCGACCAGGCAGTTATACTTTGAAGATCAGGATGGGAGAAGAGCTTTCAAAAAACAAAAAAATAGGCTGATGTGCACAGTGACGCCTTAGGGAATACATGCAACTCAGGGAATGACAAGCAGGAAGGAGTCACAGAGTGAAAGTTAAACCTGGAGAGAACTGAGTTGTGAAAAAGACGCCCTAGCAAGGGAGATGGAGGAGGAGATGGCAGCCCACTCCAGGGTTCTCGCCTGGAGAAGCCCAGGGACAGCAGAGCCTGGTCGCCTGCCGTCTATGGGGTCGCACAGAGTCGGACACGACTGAAGCGACTTAGCAGCAGCAGCAGCAGCCAGGGAACACCTTCTCAAGGTCTCCAATTGTTCCATAGATGGGAGATCCACAGGCAAGGTGGGAGGGGGGTTCTGTTAACTAAGTATATGGTTCTGCTTAACTGATGTTTCCCTTTCCTTCCCGCTGCCCTCCACACAAAATGCTAGTGTAAGATTAAAGTTAGTCACATGGCATCTCTTTCCAAACTATACCAGCTTTTATAAAGGTAGCTTGTAAACTCAGAGAAAGGTTCAGCCTTACACTTGACTATGATATATCTGAATGAGTTGATTTAAACTGCCTTCAGTTTGAGTTAATGTCCTACATGTTTAATAACAAAATATCAAATGATCTTTTCCCAAGACACCACCCTCAGTTAAAGAGGTACAGTCACGCACAAGGGCTGTGAGGATACACATCCCTCTTTTTAAATTTTTTAAAAATTGGGGTATAATTGCTTTACAATGCTGTATTAGTTTTTGCCGTACAACAGTGTGAATAGGCTATAAGTAAACATATATCTCCTTCTTGAGCCTCCCTCCCACCCCACCATCCATCCCTTGAGGTTACACATTCTTCTTAAATGCTTGTGTGCCCCACAGAGGCCTGGCTAACTTGGCAACACAACTTTGACAGCTTTACACTTTAAAATAATTGAGATTTTAAAAACTTAATTCTAATTAGTCCATGGTATTAAGTATTCATTCGTTTAAATAAAAGAAAAACCAATCTTCTGAAAATGTTGTATCTCTAGGGAGACTGAAGTCTGTAAAATTATTCATATATTTCGGTTGCCTAATTTTAGAATAACTTCTTCAAAACAAAAAAAGGTTTTGTGAAATATATCCAAGGAAACTGAAAACAATCCATTTCTGTAAGTAGAATCAACAGGTGATTCCTTAGACAACCAAAGAGGATTTACTATATTATGATTCTGTACATCAAGGTGTTACTTAACAACAGGCAACAAGAACATTTGTTTAGTTCTATCCACTCTAAGAGTTTTTGAAGAAAAGAATATAATGATAATTCCAAACAATATGCCATTCTTTTCACAGGGAAAAGACAGAGGGTGAAGTAAAAACAGTAAAAAAAATTACTAGATAAGCAATACCATTCTGGAAATTTTCGATATAGGCATTTGAATGTAAGCAAGGTCTCCAGAATTATGTACTTTAGAACAACTAACAAAAACTAGCAGGCCTGGTACATTTATTTCTAATATGATACGATAGACTCTTTACTAAAAAATATTCAATGTTAATTAAATATATATATAATACCAGAGGGAACAATGTACGTAACAGGTTTTTGTCTGTAAATTTTTACCATCAATTCTAACTCAACTTTCTCCCTTTTCCTCTCCTCTGTAACCCTCACTTCAGCAGTTACAGTGTGAGAAACCCTTTCAATAATGTAGTATCTGCATAGTTAATCTATTATATCAATATTAATATAGTATTAACCAAATCAAACATGGAAATGTTCGATAGTGCAAGTGAACTGAGTTAGAAGTGGGTTTGAGGGGGTATTTTCTTTATAATTATTAAATTACAAATTCTTATTAGAAATGGTTTTTGCCAATTTAAAAAACGATCAGTATGTCTATTACAGTAAAGCATGCTTGAGCCATAACACAGTAGTATTACAGAAATTTTAACTTTACAAAAATTCTCCTGACAACTGGAACAAATCCGTTCAGCTGTTTCCTCCATTTGGATCTCTGGGAATACAGACAGGAATAAACACTGTCTTCACTCTCAGGCAAGGACCACTAATTCCAGTTCAACATGTACTTTAATACCAAGCAGTGAACTAAGTACTCTCAAGTACATCATCTCATTTAACTCTGTGAGATGGATAAAATCTTAAGCAATTTGCACGCATGCACACATGTTCCCAGAGCTGAAGATATTCAAACTATTACCCACTAGATGGGGTGGTGGAAGGTGGGACACTCAGAGGCCTCACGGCTGCAGCTATTTACACACCGATACAGAAACATGCATGTGTCTTCACCAGAACAGACTTCACACCAGAACAGACTTCTCAGTGTGAACCAGCTGAGTTATCAGCCCTGCTTATGCCCACATACATGATACAAGGTATAAACTGATGGGGGCAAAAATAAAGAAACTACCATGTGATTAGGAAAGAGAGAGATTTCTGATTGGGAGGTGTCAGGTAGACTTCCTGGAGGAGACGATGTTTGAGCTGGGTTCTGGAAAATGGTCTGAATTTGAGCAAATAACAATGGCTGACACTGAAGCTGGAGTAAAGAAGGAGTTTCCAGCCAAGTCAACAAGTGAGCCAAGGCAGAGTATCAAGGAATCACCGGGTGTGTGCTGGATAAGGAGGGGCCCTGGAAATAAAGATTGGAGTTGAAGCAGGGAGAGAACTGAATGGCAGGTCAAGAAAGTAAATAAAAGCTGATAAGCAAATTAAAAGAGGTTGTGGCATGAAATGAAGGCAGGGATGGGCAGGATGGAAAAAACTAGAAGGGACAAAATCAGGCAGTTTTTATATAATCCAGCTATGTCCTAGAGGTCCTCAAGAAAGCTTTCCTGGACAAGCCTCTCCCACCTTCCCAGGCTCAGTGAGGAGTCCCTCCTGCATGCTCCACAAGGTCCCCTGTGGTCTCTGTCAGTACCCCTCCTCCCTCACTGGGTTAGAACTGCCTGTGCACCCGGTGTTGCCCCACCAGACTCTGAGCCTGTTCTTCATGAGAAGCACAGCTTAAAGTTGGCATTTGCGTAATCATTGGACTCCAAATACAGACCCTAGCTAGAAAACACCCAGATGAAGGTTACATGGCTTCTGAACGGGAGGCATTTGTTATAGTGGATTAAGAAAACATATGGGGCTTTATTTCAAGTGGCATCTGATTCTTGATGCTATATGGCAATAGGAGATCAAACTTAACCCCTTTTTGCTTTCTTGCTTTCACTGTGAGTTGCCCAGCATGGAGTAAGACTTGATAAACGTCATGATTAGTGGATGGGGTATTAAAAGCCTGAAGTATAGGAGTAAAGGTGAAACAGAGGTAAGAAGAGAGATGAGAACAAGTAAGTGGCACCAAGAACATGAGAACCAGGATCTGGCATCTGAGAGGACAGGAAGGGGACAGGGATGACACTGGGTATGCAAACCTTGGGAGGGCAAGGTGACCTTTCAAAAGAAAACAGAAGGAGATGCAGACTACAAAGGGAAAGTAGCAGCTGAGTTCTGTCCTGCATCACTGTCTTGAGTTTATGATGTCCACAGAAACTCCAGGGGATGAACACCACCAGCAGAAGGAAATTTGAAACTGGAGACCTTTTCAAACAAAATATTTCTTATTGGTTAGGGGAAAGGTTGTAAGTCATCATTTATAAGTTTATACCTAATTATAAACATCTGTCTTTACCTCTGCTGTTAACAGCCATCTGAAACAGAGCCTTCTTGCTAAATGCAACACTGCACTATCAGGATGTTTGCAATAGGAGAAAGACTTGTCATCTCCATAGTCTTTTTTTCCTGCAAATCAATACTCAAGACCTTTACCATGATTTTGAATGCCTTTTGTGATAATAAGAGCATCCAAACAAGCAGTGGTCAAATGCTTAGATGCTGGAGTAAAGTTCAAATACTCTTAACAATTTGCAGCTGTGTAACCTTGGGCAGGGTTTCTAACATCTCTAAGCCTCAGTTTCCTCATCTATAAAAAGCATGCTGTAAAGAGTAACTGCCTCATAGAACTGTTTTGAAAATTAAATGATGTAATTAACATAAAGTGGGTTAGCAATGGTGACTGGCCCTTAAAAAATGTTAACTACTGTCCCAATGCTATGTGATAAAAGATACAACAATTAATTTTCTCATGAATGAAAAGTCGCATTTCAAAAAAGAAACTGCAAAAGAAAGGAAATGCCATTTATTCAGTGTTTTTTAAATATATTTTATAAGTTTAAAATTTTAAACTAGGGTATTCTGCTTTGTGAAAAAAGGATCTCAAGTATTTTATTGACTATCAGCTGTGTCAAAAAAAATCAGAATTTTATAAATCCACAAAATAGGATATAAATAAGGTGTGGTACTTGCTTTTCTACCACGTAAAATAATTCTAAATCAGGATGAGAAGGAAGGTCTGCTGTGATACTAGTAGGAATGGATGATAAAAGATATTATATGTAATACGATATATTTTAACGTATGTTGTTACACATACGCTTATTTAAGACATCTGTTGCCTAACGGAGCCCAGGTACAATTTGTGTGACTTTGGCTGGGTCACTGTCTGCCTAAACAAAGTCCCCTTGTCTATCACTCTCTCATTCAATAAATACTATTGAGTTTCAACTAAGCACCACGCGCTTGGCTAAACTTCAGCGTCGTAGAAATAAAGACATCCGCGACCCGACCCCGAGAGCAAGCACAGTTCACTCTCACCACCTCTCCCCGATCCAGGGACAGAAAGGCGACGACAGAAGAAGGGGTCCCCGGTGAACCTGCAGGGGAAGCCTCACGTCCCGCGCGGTCAGCGGCTCCCCGACTTCTGGCAATGCCCCCTCCGCCACCGGTCCTGGCCAGAGCAAGGCGCCGCAGCATCTTCACCCTGCCCGCCTGTCGGCCTGCCGGTCGGCTCCTCCCGGCCGGCCGGCCTGCGTCTCCATGGTAACCGTACACAAACTACTTACCCGGGCGGCCCGGCCGCCTCCCTGCAGAGCCAGGTAGCTGCCGGACAGGCAGAGTGGACCAGAGACTGAGCTGGGAATGGGCGCAGGGAAGGGGGCTTCCGGCCAGACCCAAAGTACCTTGTGGTTAGCGCTGGAGACAAGTTGAACAGCTACGGAGATTCCGCTCATCCTCCAGTTTTTCCGCAGGCAGCAGCCTCGGCCGCGAAGGAGAGCAGGCGGAGCTCAGCGGGGTGGGGCCGGGTGAGGACGGACTGACAGCTCCCCTGGCGCCGCTCGGCCACTGGGCCTGCGCAGACCGCCCGGCGCGTGCGCAGAAACGCTGAGGCGTGGGCGCCGCGGGCGGAGGCGTGGGAGGGGCGTGGGCGAGGGCGGGCGGCGGGGAGAGAGCGGGTCAGGTGCGGCCGGAAAGGACGAGGGGCACCGCGCGGAAGAGCCGCGGTGAGACCGCATCTGCTTTTAAATGAGCAATTGACGGAACCACGTTCGTTGAGCCCGTGTGAGATCTCAGCGCCTCTATTAAATAACAGTACACAGAAAGGGCAGCTTAGTGTTTAGGGGTAAGATTCAGGATTTACTGGTTCAAGTTGGGGTTCAATGTAATCTTGAACTAGATGCTTAACCCTCCCAGTCTCTCCTCATCTGTAAAACGGAGGGAATAATAGTACCTAGCTAGGTCTTGTGATAGTTGTGAAGACTGAGAAAATAGATATCAAGGGCTGTGCATGTGGCAGTCAAGGAATGTTAAACTGCTGCTATTAAGACCTTGCACGAGTGAAGCACTTCAGAGTTTACAAAGTGTTTCACTGTGTATTATTTTTTTGAGCGTCCCTGAACTCTGATGAAGCCACCCCGGCATCCTTATTCACAGGAGAGGAAATATAGGCCCGAGGTCTAGTGAGTGACAGCGGTAGATTCAAGTCTAGGCCTCGGTCGGCAGTTTTTGTTCTTACTGTTGACTGGTGAAAAGAACCCCATTTATGTTTCTGGCTTAATTTCTGTTTTCTCCTGTTAGACCATTAAGCAACACTTTACAGTGTTAAATACAAGTGAGACCATAATCACTCTCCATTCAGGATTGCACTGTGTTTTTTAAATATGGGGATTTTTCAGCTAAAGTGTTGTCAACACTGGGAAAATGCCACATCCTTTGGTGCTAAGTATCTTGTAAAGAAATAATTAAATTGAAAATATTTGGGGGCACATACTATGTGTAAGGCATAGTGTTAGGCAGGGGAAATGATATTAACCTGGACTGAAGGAAGCTAAGTGGTCTTCAAAGTACCCAACAGGATTTCACATATAATAAAACAATAAACACTTATTAGTTGATTGGCTAATTTTAGGGCCTAACACAAAGTATTTGCCTTCTTCAGGGTTAAAATCGTTCCCAGCTACTCAGCATGAATCACTGGTTGCTTTCAGTTCCTTCACATCCCCTATAAATCCAGGGTTTGCTCCAGCCCCTTTAGATGGGTCTCTAGATGGCCCCGTACATCTCTTGTCCCTGAGACTCTGAGGATGAAGGCTCCTGTCGCCCCCTCCATGCTGTCCCAGGTTGGAGCTTTAGTTTTCCCTGAACCATCTGACTGCAGTCACTGGGAAGACCTCTCTCTGAGTTTGAGATGAGGGAGGTGGTACCCCTACCCGCCTCTTCAAAGAAATTGTCTCATACATTCTCCCCTCTTCCACTCTCTTGACTCCTTACTTCTAGCCTCAGCCTGGACCCTTAGGGCCAGGGTGTCTGCATGTTTCTTTATAACTTGACCTATGGAGCTTTACCTCACTTTCAGTTTGGAACTAATGATTATACAGTTACCATCACAGTCGAAACTTCAGTTTAAAACCGTGTTGTACATTTCTTGGACTGCAAGGAGATCCAACCAGTCCATTCTAGAGGAGATCAATCCTGAGTGTTCATTGGAAGGACTGATGCTAAAGCTGAAACTGCAATACTTTGGCCACCTCATGCGACGAGTTGACTCACTGGAAAAGAGTCTGATGCTGGGAGGGATTGGGGGCGGGAGGAGAAGGGGACAACAGAGAATGAGATGGCTGGATAGCATCACCGACTCGATGGACATGAGTTTGAGTGAACTGCGGGAGTTGGTGATGGACAGGGAGGCCTGGTGTGCTGTGACTGATGGGGTCGCAAAGAGTCGGACACGACTGAGCGATTGAACTGAACTGAACTGATGGTCTTTGCACCTAGGATCTTGGGCTAAAATAGACCTTGCAAGCACACTGCTGGGACATGAAGCTGGCTGGCTCAGTCAGAAAATGTCTGCCGGGCAAGTCAGAATGATCGAAAAGAATGACAAGGGCAGAATTATAGGCAGCAATTATTTAAAAGCAAGGAAGCTGCCCAGTTTACCTCACTGAGGGACACGACATGGGAAAATATTGCAGATATCATAGCAATGGCCTGGTATACTGACCTGGCTGTTCCTCCATGGTTACCTGATGGCTGTTTAACAGATTTGACATAGTTAAGCTTGTGAGTAGAATTACTTTAGAAACAAAATTGTTGACATTTCTTTTACCTTAGATTAAGGAGGAAAACATTTAGTCTCTGACATTTATAAAGCACTTTATAGTTTCTAAACTGCTTTCATTTGAAGCATTTCCTTTTTATTACTTTATTTAGAGTTTATAATAGGCCTGAGAGGTAGTTGGTTTGGAGATTATCATTCCAATTTGAGAGTGGACACAACTCAGGTTCAAAGAGGGTAAATGACCCACAGTCACACCGCTAGTAAGATCTGAGATCTGGTGTTTTTGATGCCATCCACCACTATACATGAATAAATGTTATTTTTCAGGCAGAGGCCTCTTGTTCACAGCAGTGAGAAGTACCTCTTAGGCTGTTGACACTGTTAAGATATGCTTCTCATTTTCTCCCCTCTTTTATCTCAACGTATTTCCTGTGTGGGGCTACTAGGAACAAGAATCTTTATGTTCACCTGAAAATGTCGGATTTCTGAGTTTGGAGTTAAGGGGAGAATTATAGGTGGCAGAACAGGTAATAGTAAAATTTTACATACCCTAATGACACAAAAGTATAACAGAATGATAGCTATTTTTAACCACAGATGACCAGTGGGTTTTATAATTGATACTATAGTTTATATTATATATACTTAATATTTAATATCTATAGCTTATCTTTAAGAGTATATCATTAGACATACTCTTGAAAAGATACAAGTTAAATAAACACTTCTTTCATACTCATGATTTCAGTGATTTTTATGAAAATAACAAAGATGACTCAGAGAGAAAAAAATTGCTTCTGGCATGGAATAAAAATCACCAGTTTAGAATTCAAATATTCAGTTTGAGATACTTTCTGCTTTTGTCAATATGGAATCTCAGTGCTTTAATTGTTTTTATCACATAATTCCGATGAGGCATTCATCAAATTGATAGCCCATGCAGACTTTAAATATAAAGGCACAACTGCATCATAATGCAACTTGGTGAAAATCTACAGTGCAGTGGGAATTAAGTGATTTCATGGAACGATAGACACAAGACAGAGGAAAGGTCCTAAAATGCATTCACTGGAAAAAAATGACACAAGCCAAATGCAGCTCAGCTTCTACCTGTGCACCTTCAGTCTTACGTGCCTTCGATTACCACGACACCACCACCACCTCCGCCACGCTCTGCAGCAGCAGTCAAGTCAGGCATTGCTGGGGACGGTAACAAAGAGAGGCCACTTAATTACTAGGTGATCACACAGAGTCTCTGACTACCTAGTATTTCACTGGACAGAAGGGCGTTCTAGTTTTCGGGGACTGAGTTGGGAGTCTTAACTACAGATTGCTTCGTCTTAAACAACTGCTGAAGTACCTCTAGAGGAGAGACCATCAGAAACCTCGTATTCTTTGTCAGACTCACCTGTGAGGCATTACTGAATGAGATATCTATCTTTTGGAAGCTTTCAGCAGTGAATAACAGGATAACCGCCGCCCCCCACCATGAAAAGTATAAATAAATACCAAGGACATTTAGCATTTTATTTCACTATAAATCTCAAAGCGGGCTGTTTCAGGGTTGGCCCTGCAGCTGAGGGGTGGCATTAAGGAATATCAGTCACATCTCCCCACCCGGTCACAAGACGGCGGTAGCAGCACTGACCTGTGCATCCTCACACAAGCCTCTCGGAGCGGGAAGAGAGAGGCCGAGCCCTTTTCATGCGCTCTTTACACTGAGAAGGGAAAATTTCCCAGAAGCGCCTCAGCTGTATTCTTCTTGTATTTCATGGGCCAGAACTGTGTCATACCCTCACGGCAGTCTCTGAAAGAGATGAAGAGGATTGCTACGACCGTGATTGATTTAGATCAATCAAATTTCATCCCCTGGGGGTTGGCGCCCCTCTTCTCTGATGCCTGAACCAACTGGAGGCTCTTCAGCAGGAGAAGGGTCAACTGCCATTGGGTAGATGCTGACAGCATCCGCCACAATGTCTGGGTAAACTAATGAAGAATGTCTTCGGATAGGCAAGAAATTCTGAGAACTGCTCATCCAGACTGGAATGAGAGAACCGAAAGAGTCATGCCCAGGCAGGGTGCTGTTTGGTGCCAAGTCCTGAAGTGAGACTGTGGTCCCTGGTCTGACTGCTGCCCAATCGTGGCTGCCACATTAGAACCACCCAGAGAGCTGCAAAAAGCACCTCTGCTCTGCATTCACCCCACTGTTGGTCCAGTTGCCGGGGGCGGGGGAGAGCACAGGGGAAAGGGTTAAATGTTTTTTGCAGCTGTCGAGAAAGCTGTAACATGCAGCAGCCCGCAGGGAGGACCCCAGCCCTGGTGAAGGTCAGAGCTCCTCTGTCCGAGGCCCTCAGCCAGGATTAACAGGAGGCAGAGATGTCACTAGAATCCTTGGCTTCAGAGCAGGAGGAAAAGAGAGGATGCTAATGATGCATGACTCAGAGATGAGACTCATGGGGCCGGGATGCTGTCCTTGATGTCCCCCGCTCCTGTTACCATGCCTTCTTGGAATTTACCATGCCTTCTCCACCTGGTCACTCTGACTCCACTTCCTTCTCCTCCTGCTCCAAGTCCACCCTACAGGCAGCAACCCAAGTGACTCTCACAGACCGCAGTCCTGCTCATACCTTTCTCTGACCACAAGCTCTCAATGTCTGCCCATGAGTACTTGCACGCATATTCGGTCATGTCCAATTCTTTGAGACGCCATGGATTATAGCCCACTGTTCCTCTGTCCATGAAATTTTCAAGCCAAGGATACTGGAATGGATTGCCATTTCCTCCTCCAGGGGATTTTCTTGCCTCTCCTGCATTGAGAGGCGAATTCTTTACCACTGAGCTACCTGGGAAGCTCAGTCTGCCCATTGACCACCAAAGTACATCCCAGATCCTCTGGGTTCTGTACTGAAGCCTCTGCTTCTACCTTATTATAATAACTAGGATTTATTTGGCGGTTATAACAGGCTGTGTGCTAAGTGCTTTCATGACTTTAAGTGAGCAAATCTTTCAACCCTAAAGTTCTAAAATTATCCTCATTTTACATGCAAGGAAACTGCGGTTTAGTTTCTTTACTTGCCCAGGTCACACAGGTGGTAAAAATGGTGGATCTAGTCGGGACGTCTCTGTGGCTTTCTGTACAATATGCCATGGCCCAGGAAGAGGAGCAGAAATAGTATGTATGGGGACAACCAGAACTGGGGGTGGCCCAGAGGATGGAATCTGAAGGGACAGGCTAAGGGCCCCTAGGCCACGTAGGGGAGCAAAGGGAGAGGAGAGTGTGCTGGTCTGGGAGGTGTGGGGAGGGTAGAGCACAGAGGTCACGTGAGGGCACAAAGCAGATGAGGAGGTTTGTGGGAGGGAAGGAGAAGTGTGCTGTGCTAGTAGGTAGGAGTCCCAGATGGGAGTCAGGAGGGCTTGCTTCAGATGCCATCCCTGACACTCCTTAGCCCTGTGCCTGTGAGCACCTCACTGAATAGCTGTGCTTTTCTCATCTGTGGGATGTGCAGGGTGAACTAAATGACTCTTGAGATACAGCCAAGCCCTAGCAGTCCGTGGCAGGAGGTTGTGGTCAGAGAGGTGGTTGAGGGTTAGATTTTAGAGGTGGCTCAATCTTGCCTGGAGAATCCCAGGGAGCGGGGAGCCTGGTGGGTTTCCGTCTATGGGGTCACACAGAGTCGGACACGAATGAAGTGACTTAGCAGCAGCAGCAGTGGTAAAGAATTCACCTGCCAATGCCGGAGATGTGGGTTTGATCCCTGGGTCCAGAAGATCCCCTGGAGAAGGGAATGTCAACTTGCTCCAGTATTCTTGCCTGGGAAATCCCATGGACAGAGGAGCCTGGTAGCCTATAGTCCGTGGGGTTGCAAAAGTGTCGGGCACAACTTAGCAACTAAACAAGAGTTGTGAGAGCCAGACAATGAGGTCCAAGGTGTGGCCTGGATGGTCACCTCCATGGGGAAAGTGAGAGGCCTAAGGAGGCTGGAGGAAGTGCTGACAAGGTGGGGCTCGAGGGAAAGAAGAGCTAGACCTGTCAGATACTGTTTCTCAGTACTCTTGAGCTGCTGACACCCGTGTCCAGGTGTCTCCCCACAGAGCCTTGCAGCCCCAGAGAAGGCTGTAGCCCAGGGACTTGAGAATCTAGGAGAGAGAAATGTTTCAGCTCTCTTGGGTGATGATGGCAATGAGCTGAGGAGCAGCCCCCAACCAGCCTGGAGACCCATGGCTTAGAGGAGCTCACCCAGGAGGCTTACTTTGTTGCTTCTTGGGGCTCTCAAATTCAGTCTGTTTGATTTTCAAAACAAAGGACTTCTGTACTATTGGGTTACCAGCGCAAGGATATATTTTCTTGGCAATATGACAAGAAGGAAAATTTAAATAGAGGGCAAAAAGTTTAATTTAGCTTAATTTGGAATTCATGTAATCAAGGAAATGTAGAGTCCAGCTTTAGGTTTCAACATTCAGACAGAAGGATTCCTAGCAGGTCCCAAATTTAGCTGATCACAACTGGGCTGCTAATAGTAATATCTTTAAGAGCTAAAGATGCTAAGTACCTATGTTCATTGCGATGAGAAGAGTCAAACAATTCTTTATGCTATTCAACTAAAAGTTATTACATAAATTGGATCCAAAATGCTATCTACCAAGAATGCAAAGGTATTAATAATAGCCATGGGACTTCCCTGGCAGTTCAGTGGCTAAGTCCCTGTGCTCTCAATGCAGGGGCTGGGTTCCCTTCCTGGTCAGTGAACTAGATCCCACATGCAGCAACTTAAAGATCTAGCATGCCTCAACTAAGACCCAGTGCAGCCAAATAAATGACAAGATAAATAAACATTTAAAAATACAACAGAAGGGACAGACACAAAAGAGTGAAAACCTCGTGATAATCACCGTGCACTTGAAAGCACTTTGCATCCAAGCTCCCAACACCTCACATTTCATAGAGGTAAATACACAACCCCCCGCCCCCCACCAGAAATTGTGGATAAAATTTCCATCTGAACCTTGAAAACATTGATCTTGCCTAATCAAGAAACTTGAAATTTCAGCAGTGAAAGTCTCAGTGAAATTATTATTTCTGTGTGTTTTCTGTGTTCACACTCAGAGATTGTTAAAACAAATGGTGTATCAATCGGGTTGTTTTTTTTTAAATTTCATTGTGACAGTTCTTACTAGGGAACGAAAAGAAACAGAAGCTTTTGAGTTTTTGAACCATTTTGATTTTGAGAGTTCAAACTCAACTAAGGGAGGGAATTTTCGGCATAGATGGCAGTGTTCAAAGCATTTTTTATCAGGAGTGGAGACCCTCTGGTTCCTCAAGGCCTCTGCTACTCTCTGCCCGTTGGCTGCAGCTGCTTCAGACCCTCCACTGGTCCTACCTTCCTCTGCCTTCTAATTAAGCGGCAGGAGCCAAGCCCCCAGCCAACCATTGCTCATTATACGATGTGCCACCTCCTGTTTCCGCCTAGCACCCAATGCTAAAGATCTGCCAGGCTTTGAGCTAAGTGGCTTAAGTTCTTAGGAAGCCATGTGATTGCATCTTGTACCAGCTGGTCTCCTAAAACTGCTCCAGGCAGAGCACACTGTAGTTCTCCAGATAGGACCCACTCTGAGGTCATGATTTGCAATGAGGAAAGCTCATCCAACATGGAACTGCATCGTTTTATGTCCTCTGAGCCCTCAGTATAAGCCTCCCAGGCCCCAAGAGTCCTTATTGTCAAGAATCTCACAAAAAAGAAAGATTCATGCCTCTGCAGGGAGTTCTTAAAGATGCTTCAAGCCATCTCTTTTTTGGTAATTATTTTTCTCTCTTTATGTTACCCTTCTTGTTCACTTGGGTCCCAGAGAGGAGAAGCCCAGTGAGAAGAGAATGGAATTGCATAAGCTAAGCAGGATAGTAAGCACCTGAAAATAGAGGGCTTTTCCTTCTTGCTCACCTTTGGGTATCCTTGATACAAGAATGGTAGTCTGTATTGATTTGATCTATCAATATAGATCTATATTGAACATATTAGTGTTCCATAAATATTTGCTGAATAAATGAACAGGTGAATGTGGGCTTGAGGAGATGATATTCAGAGTCAGTGTCATGATGTATGACCCATATGTTCCAGGGTATCAGTCCACTTACAGTCAGCCCCAACCCCTCTAGCCCTGATCACCACCAGCCTCTTGCCAGGTACTTCTGGGAGTGCCTAGAGCTATGCTGTCTTACCTGTGCTCGGAAACAAGTCCCATCACACCCTCGATTCACACCATCTCGAGGGCTCCTCGCTGCCCCAGCTGTGGGAGCACTTCCTTTGGGAGAGTGTGGTCTGCCCTCCTGCCCACTCTTACCACCCTAGGGTGGGAGTGCTAGGGTGGGCTCTCCTGATTCTGTGCGTACCCCATCTCCAGGCCCTGGAGCAGCACACAGCTTCCTCCCAGTGCCTTACTCAGCCATTCACAAGTGGGGCATCCTCACTTCTCACCCACTTCTCCCTCCTGGGGCTCAGAACCAGTCCACGGGCCTGGCTAAGGGTCAGACTGCCCCCCTCCATCCCTCTCTTTTTCTTATCTTTCTATTCCTTTTGGCCCCAACAAACTCCTTTCCCATCAGCATCAGTGTGGGCCAAAGCGCTCCTGCAAATCAGCTCCTGCAGGGGTCACCAGCCTCCCAGAGGTAGTCGGCCAAAGCCCGGTGGGAACTACCCAGGAAAGAGCCCTGGGCTTAGTGCCTGGAGTCTGAGGTCAAGCCTCACATCTTTCCCCTGACTGCTTTGTAACTTGGGAGAAAGAGTCCATGGGAGATTCCTGGGCCTCCCTTTCTGGGTCTGTGAAAGCAAGTGGGTTCTAGCAGTCTGTGGTACCAGGTGATATTTGACGGAGAAGACAGTGAAGACAAGAGGCCGGAAAGGAGACGGAGGTGTGAGAAATCAATGGTTAGCCAGGACAGGCAGGTAAGGGAGTGTTCCTCTGGGAGGAGACAGTCCACCGCAGAAGATGACAAGGGCAGCTTTTGTATCAGGTGCAGAGACAGAACAGACCTCTTAGGTAGGGTTACCTCTTCGGTTCTGTGGTTCCAGGGGCTTCATCAGGATGAAGAGCAGAAGTCATCCTTTTGTGCAGTCACACAGGAGGTGACCAGAGTGAACATCGACATTTTATGAATCAGTGAACTAAAATGGACTGGAATGGGTGAATTTAACTCAGATGACCACTATATCTACTACTGTGGGCAAGAATCCCTTAGAAGAAATGGAGTAGCCGTCATATTCAACAAAAGAGTCCAAAATTCAGTACTTGGATGCAATCTCAAAACTGACAGAATTATTTCTGTTCACTTCCAAGGCAAACCATTCAATATCACAGTAATCCAAGTCTATACCCTGACCAGTAATGCTGAAGAAGCTGAAATTGAATGGTTCTAGGAAAGGTTGGGGGCGGGAGGAGAAGGGGACGACCAAGAATGAGATGGCTGGATGGCATCACCGACTCTGTGGACATGAGTTTGAGTGAACTCCGGGAGTTGGTGATGGACAGGGAGGCCTGGCGTGCGTGATTCATGGGGTCACGGAGAGTCGGACACGACTGAGCGACTGAACTGAACTGAACTGATGATGACCTACAAGACCTTCTAGAACTAACACCCCCCAAAAAATGTCCTTTTCATTTTAGGGAACTGGAATACAAAAGTAGGACATCAAGAGATACCTGGAGTAACAGGCAAATTTGGCCTTAGAGTACAAAATGAAGGTCAAAGGGTAACAGAGTTTTGCCAAGAGAACACACTGGTCATAGCAAACACCCTCTTCCAACACAAGAGAAGACTCTACACATGGACATCACCAGATGGTCAACACCAAAATCAGATTGATTATATTCTTCGCAGCCAAAGATGGAGAAGCTCTATACAGTTAGCAAAAACAAGACCAGGAGCTGACTGTGGCTCAGATCATGAACTCCTTATTGCCAAATTCAGACTTAAACAGAAGAAAGTAGGGAAAACCACTAGACCATTCAGGTATGACCTAAATCAAATCCCTTACGATCATACAGTGGAAGTGAGAAATAGATTCAAGGGATTAGATCTGATAGAGTGCCTGAAGAACTATGAACAGAGGTTTGTGACATTGTACAGGAGGCAGGGATCAAGACCATCCCCAAGAAGAAGAAATGCAAAAAAGCAAAATGGTTGTCTGAGGAGGCCTTACAAATAGCTGTGAAAAGAAGAGAAGCGAAAAGCAAAGGAGAAAAGGAAAGATATACCCATTTGAATGCAGAGTTCCAAAGAACAGCAAGGAGAGACAAGAAAGCCTTCTTCAGGGATCATTGCAAAGAAATAAAGGAAAGCTAGAGATCTCTTCAAGAAAATCAGAGTTACCAAGGGAACATTTCATGCATAGATGGACACGATAAAGGACAGAAATGGTATAGACCTAACAGAAGCAGATGGCAAGAATACACAGAAGAACTATACAAAAAAGATCTTCATGACCCAGATAACTATGATGGTGTGATCACTCACCTAGAGCCAGACATCCTGGAATGTGAAGTCAAGTGGGCCTTACGAAGCATCACTATGAACAAAGCTAGTGGAGTTGATAGAATTCCAGTTGAGCTATTTCAGATCCTAAAAGATAATGCTGTGAAAGTGCTGCATTCAATATGCCAGCAAATATGGAAAACTCAGCAATGGCCCAGGACTGGAAAAGGTCAGTTTTCATTCCAATTCCAAAGAAAGGCAATGCCAAAGAATGTTCAAACTACCACACAATTGCACTCATCCCACACACTAGTAAAGTCATGCTCAAAATTCTCTAAGCCCGGCTTCAACAGTATATGAACCGTGAACTTCCAGATATTCAAGCTGGATTTAGAAAAGGCAGAGGAACCAGAGATCAAATTGCCCACATCCAACAGATCATTGAAAAAGCAAAAGAATTCCAGAAAAACATCTGCGTCTGCTTTATTGATTATGCCAAAGCCTTTGACTATGTGGATCAAAGGTTCAATAAACTGGAAAATTCTGAAAGAGACGGGAATACCAGACCACCTGACCGGCCTCTTGAGAAATCTGTATGCAGGTCAGGAAGCAACAGTTAGAGCTGGACATGGAACAACAGACTGGTTCCAAATAGGGAAAGGAGTACATCAAGGCTGTATAATGTCACCCTGTTTATTTAACTTATATACAGAGTACATCATGCGAAATGCTGGGCTGGATGAAGTACAAGCTGGAATCAAGGTTGGCGGGAGAAATATCAATAACTTCAGGTATGCTGATGACACCACCCTTATGGCAGAAAGTGAAGAAGAACTAAAGAGCCTCTTGATGAAAGTGAAAGAGGAGAGTGAAAAAGTTGACTTAAAACTTAACATTCTGAAAACTAAGATCATGGCATCCGGTCCCATCACTTCATGGCAAATAGATGGGGAAACAATGGAAACAGTGACAGACTTTATTTTTCTGGGCTCCAAAATCATTGCAGATGGTGACTGCAGCCATGAAATTAAATGATGCTTGCTACTTGGAAGAAATGCTATGACCAACCATATTAAAAAGCAGAGACATTAATTTGCCAACAAAGGTCCATCTAGTCAAAGCTATGGTTTTTCCAGTCGTCATGTATAGATGTTAGAGTTGGACTATAAAGAAAACTGAGTGCTGAAGAATTTATGCTTTTGAACTGTGGTGTTGGAGAAAACTCTTGAGAGTCCGTTGGACTGCAAGGAGATCCAATCAGTCCATCCTAAAGGAAATCAGTCCTGAATATTCATTGGAAGGACTGGTGCTGAAGTTGAAACTCCTTTACTTTGGCCACCTCATGCGAAGAGCTAACTCATTGGAAAAGACCCTGATGCTGGGAAAGATTGAAGGCGGAAGGAGAAGATGACAACAGAGGATGAGATGGTTGGATGGCGTCACTGACTTGGTGGACATGAATTTAAGGAAGCTCCAGGAGTTGGTGACAGATAGGGAAGCCTGGCGTACTGCAGTCCATGGGGTCACAATTAGTTGGACATGATCGAGCGACAACTGAACAGGGTAGCTGTCCATACTCCTAGTCAAGAATAGTTTTCTTTTGCTTAAGCTTTTGGTGTCATATCCCCAAGAATCCATTGCCAAATCCAAGGGCATGAAGATTTTTTTCCTCTTTTCTTCTAAGAGTTTTATAATTTTAACTCTTAGATTTTAAAGTCTTTGGTCCACTTTGAGTCAATTCTTGTATTGGCCAAACTTCATTCTTTTGGTTGTGACTCTCCCAAGTTGTTCCAGCTGTTAAAGAGGGCTGAGAGACTTTTGTGAGGCAATAATACATTGTGTCTCGTAAATGTCCTTTGATCCAGAGCCTAGGGAAACTGAACAGAGATCAGGAAAATGGGCTGTAAGATTCTGAGGGTACAAGCTTACCAGAGAGTGCACAGTGGTTGCCATAATGCATTACAGAAACAAATTCCTTTCCTTCTCAACGAGAACAGCTTCAGCTGACACCCAAGGTGGACATGAAGGTACAGGCAGCAAGGAAGGGCTGGTGGCTTTGGGGCAAAAGGTTAAACAATGTGGGGGCCGCAGTTGCAGCCTGAGGCCACCAGGGGGCGCCAAGTGGGAGCACCTTAAATGGCTACCATGATGCAGGTTGTCCAGAGGGTTCCTCTTCCTAGAGGAAAAGAAGGATTTAGAGCACATTGGTTTTAGCATTTCCATTGATGGACACTTGGAGCCATAAACTATTTTTGTTAATTTTTGTTTATCCTCCCCCAAGATGGCATGGACTGGAAAGGCAAGAGTTACAATTAATCTCCCTTTCTAAAGTGCAGTTCAAAAAAGAACATTCTGTTTTTCAGGACCCCAGCTCTCTGTGAGAAATTCTATACTAGCATTCAAAATTAAGCCATGTTTGCCAAAATGTAAATTTCTTTTAATGGCTAATTTTTTTTTTAAGTGACTGCGTATGTTTGCAGCAGAGAAAATAAGAGAAAAAGAGGAGTAATTTATCTAAAAAATAGCAGTTCTATTTTGGGGAAGGGATGTTACAGAGAACCAATGTAATTCTGTAATATTAATCTATTTCAAATTTTTCAAATGTCAAAAATGCAGTTTATATTTACTGCCACAAATTCAGTGAACATTTTTCATTATGCACTAAGCAGAAAATTTGAAATTAAATGTTCAGCAATGTTCAAACAAATGAAGAAATCCCCTCCCCCAGGCCATCCTTTGACATAACTAGGACAATCCAATATAATAACCCTCTAAAAGGATTAATTCTGCCTAAAACCAGCTCCTGAAAAAAACCACATGGCACTTTCTGAAACATTCTTGATAATGTGAACACCATTATTACATTTACAACCCAGGAGCCTGGTGCTGACTCTGTCTTGGAACATTCTATGATAACGCTGAACAAGGGAGTCTTCACAATCAGAGTCGCAGGAAAACCTAAATAATAATTAAAATATACAAAATAAAAGCAATAAGGTTGCATTTTGCTTCTATTAAATTAATAAGATATTTTAAATATACTCACTGCTGGTAATGTTGTAGCAAAAATGGCCCACATATACGCTGCTGATGGCAGTGCAAATCAGCAGTATCAGGCAAAGCCATTCAAAATGTTTATCTGATTCAGTGATTGGCATTATTCATCGGAAGAACAAAGTTTTACACCTGCTTAATGCAAAATTATTATAGGAATGTTTGTAAGCTTGGAAGCCTCCTAAATATCTAGTGAAGGTAGTTGATGATTAGGTAAAATGTGAGGTACCCACTCATAGGAAAGTTTTGACCAACCTAGATAGTATATTAAAAAGCAGAGACATTACTTTGCCAACAAAGGTCCGTCTAGTCAAGACTATGGTTTTTCCCGTGGTCATGTATGGATGTGAGAGTTGGACTGTGAAGAAAGCTGATCGCCGAAGAATGGATGCTTTTGAACTGTGGTGCTGGAGAAGACTCTTGAGAGTCCCTTGAACTGCAAGGAGATCCAACCAGTCCATTCTAGAGGAGATCAATCCTGGGTGTTCATTGGAAGGACTGATGCTAAAGCTGAAACTGCAATACTATGGGCACCTCATGTGACAAGTTGACTCACTGGAAGACTCTGATGCTGGAAGGGATTGGGGGTGGGAGGAGACGGGGACGACAGAGAATGAGATGGCTGAATGGCATCACCAACTCAATGGACATGAGTTTGGGTGAACTCCGGGAGTTGGTGAGGGACAGGCAGGCCTGGCGTGCTGTGATTCGTGGGGTTGCAAAGAGTCGGACACGACTGAGCGACTGAACTGAACTGAACTGAACCCACTTAATGCGGGGATTCCCTCATTGCTCAGTTGGCAAAGAATCTGCCTGCAATGCAGGAGACCCGGTTTCAATTTCTAGGTTGGGAAGATCCTCTGGAGAAGGAAATGGCAACCCACTCCACTATTCTTGCCTGGAGAATCCCATGGACAGAGGAGCCTAACAGGCTACAGTCCGTGGGATCGCAAGAGTCGGACACAACTTAGCGACTAAACCACCCACCTAATGAAAGGCACAGGTATATGCAAATAAGACAGTGTTAAGAGGCACAAGTAGTTCTATTGAGGCAGGGAGAGGGGCAGAATTGTAAATGTAGTTTTTTTTCTTCTCTTGTTGAAAGTTTCCTTAATGTTCAGTTCAGTCCAGTTCAGTCGCTCAGTAATGTCCGACTCTTCGCGACCCCATGAATCACAGCACGCCAGGCCTCCCTGTCCATCACCAGCTCCCGGAGTTCACTCAAACTCACGTCCATCGAGTTGATGATGCCATCCAGCCATCTCATTCTCAGTTGTCCCGTCTCCTCCCGCCCCCAATACCTCCCAGCATCAGAGTCTTTTCCAGTGAGTTTATTGGCTTAATAAAAATGTTAAATAAATTGCAAGCAAAGTTCCTTACCTTTTGGTTATTTGTAAGAGGAGATACAGTCATGTGTATGACTGTGTCATGCATCTCTTTTTTCTTAACCTTTTTATTTATGCTTGACTTGACTTGGCTAGACTGCTCTGTGATTTCTTCCACACAGTATTAAGTTACACCTACCCATTAGGCCCCGGGGAAGGGGGGCGGGAATTCTCAGAGTATGAAGCCATTTGAAACTGCTTAAAGAGAAAGGCAGTAAGAGCAGATTTCCAGAGGAAAGGTAGTAATCCTCAAGCCATCCCAAGGAGGACAACCGAGAAAGGAAGCCAGGTCTGGCAGCAAGGCACAACCACTGGTGTGTTGTTCACATGGCATTTTCTATAAGGGGGGTGTAGCCCCACAAAATCCAGCCCCCTGGTAATTTGCAGTGCTGACTACCTACTTTTTAAAAAGTATTTATTTATTTGACTGCTCTTGAGTCTTAGTGGCAGCATACTGGATCTAGTTCCCTGACCAGGGATCAAACCAGAGTCTCCTGCATTTGGAGTGCAGAGTCCTAACCACTGGACCATCAAAGAAGTCCCCCAATTATCTACTGATGCCCTACTGTAGTAGACGTGGTTTTGTGTACCCAGAAGCCAGTCTTCCTTGCAGAGTTCCTGGTAATGAACAACAGCACCATCTCAAGCTAGTTAAGCTAGAAAGGATTTTATTTGTGGACTCAGGGAGCTCACAGGACCCCCAGGAGGGCTGGAAAACCAGGTTTGAAGACTATATAACCTGGAACAATACCCAAATTATACTACCAAACTGTGCAATGGAGATCTGTGGCCGCTGCCTGCTATAACATGGATGTGATGCACAAGATGTTACCACTCACCTGTTTCTAAAACTGCATTGTCTACCCAAAAATTTCCCCCATCTTCACTGGAAAAAAGAAACCACCTGGCCCCTAATCCCTGCCTTTGCTCAGTTCTAAATTCAAGTCTTGTGCAGGTGTATCTGGTTGGTGGAGTCCAGGTAATATACCTGCACCTAAGTTTTCCTGCCAATTGGGAAGGAGAGTTCTGTTTCCACCTAGGACTCATAATGTATGGAATCTCTCAAATATAAGGAGCCACCAATGTGACAAATGTCCACAAAATTTCACCCAACTTTGTTCAGTTGTCGATTTTACTCTTTGTGGTCATGAGGTTTAGGGAAGGCTGGCCTCATATCTCAATTAAACCAGTTGTGGCAATGCCATTTTCCTTCATGGTAACTGGCCCAGAAAGGCAGATGACCCAATTCTGACCAATGAGGCACAAAAAGACATCTGCTGAGGGCCTTCCGAGAAAGGTTTCTTAGCTCTTAAAGAGAGACACAGGGACACAATAAGCCCTTTTCCTGTCTCTGGATGGTGGTATGTGGGGATCTGAACACTGGAACTGCTGCCACTGTATAGTGACTGACACACTTAAAATGACAAAGCAGAAAGATAGAATTCATCCGGGTCCTTGATTAATATTGCTTAGCCTCTGACTCGACCAACCCATCCTATCTCAGGATGACTTGCTGTGTGAAGTAATCTTTCTTGTATTGTGTGAGCCAGGTGAGGCTCTCCATGCAGCCCAAAGTATCCTGAGCGACCCACTCTGTCTGCTGCTGCAAGGATGACTGAGAATGATCAGGATCCTAAGACATGGCCACCTTCCTAGACTGGAGGAGCCTGAGGATGTGTCAGCGTAGATGAAGTGGACAGCGAACGTGTGGCCATGTTAGAAAAGTCCCTTCTGAGCAGCTTCCCCTTCCCAGAAGTGGACCCATCTGTCCCCTCACTGCAACAAAACCCTCTTGCCTCTTGTGAATTTCATTTCCTCCAGTATGTTCAGTAATTGGAGACACCCTGTCCTGCCACTGAGAAGGCTGAAGGACTTCCTGAAGGTTCTTCCTGGTAGAAGCTTCCTGTCACCACCCCTACTTCCATCCTCCACCCCCAACAGCCAGGGGCAGGCTCATGGCCTCACCTCAGGCAATCAGACTTTTTCTCTCTAGACCTGACCTCTCCAACCAAATGACTCAATGATGGAAAACAGTAGGCATTCATTCATTCCGGAAAGCTCTCCCTCCAGCCCTACTATCTGGCCAGGACTGCTGAGTCCTTCCCGCTGCCTGGTTGCCCTAAACTGCCCTGGAGGAATATCTGTTCTGTTTCTGAAACCACAGAGTTCCCCGGAAACAGAGATTTCAAAACTACCCGAGTTGCCCAGCCAGAGACATTCCAGTCTGAAAGTTTATACTCTTGAAGAACTTCCAAATTAAGACGTTATGAAAAGTCAGTTCTACAATGCCATCTTTTCCCCTAAGGATTGCTTCAGTGAATTTATACTGAGATGTTCTTTATACATGAAAGCCATCCTATTTCTTCTTCTTCTGGCCCTCCACCCCCAAATTGGGAGTTTAAATTATGAAATTAAAAGGCTGATATAAGCAAGCTGCTAAAATTAAACTCATCATGAAGTTTACACATGAAGAAATGGTTCATGAAGCATTTCTGTTTATAAATTTCAGGGAATATTGGTATCCTGGATCTTTGCTTGTTGGGAACTTGAGGACAATTATTTGAAATATTTTAAAAGTATTTCACTTCCCGGAACTGTAATGAGTACCATGTGACATCCAAGGGCAAGAGAAATAAATATTGAGTATGTGGAGGAAAAAGAAAACCATTTTATCTCTTCATTTGGAACATTTTTGCTTACATAAAATTTTTAAATTGTGATAAAAACACATAGTATCCTAACCATTTTTAAGTGTATAATTTAGCAGAATTAAAAAAAAAAACATTAGCCAATTTAATGCTGGAGTTTATCAAATATATTCTTATACAACTTGCTAACATGAGCAGTTGTTAATTTTCTGATAAAATTAGCCTTCTTTAGCCTGCTCTCTGAGGAAATGTTAGTAATAAAGTTTAATACTGAGACCGCACTAGAGTGATGACCTCTCTTCTATTTTTGAACACTGAAACAAATGAAAATGATCCAAGAAATAAAGAGAAACACATTCATGAGCAAAGCCACTTAACTTCTCGTTTTAACCTCCAGCTAATTAAAAACACTAGATAATGTTCAGTGGGTCTTGCTGTAGTCAAAAGGAATTGTATACTATTATATTTTCAAACTTCTATTTTATACACTTTCCAACATTTACAAAGTGAACAGAAAATGAGCCCCCATGTACCCAACCTCTAGCTTAAACAGCTGTTAATATTCTGCCACCTTTGTTTAATCTGTTTCTCCACTCCCCACATACATAATTAATTACAATTATTGATTCTTTTAGGTAATTTCTACACACTAATATATACAATTTCTCACTGTACAATTGTGGCAGATGAATACTCACACATAATCTACACCCCTATCACAATACAGAACATTTTCATCTCCCCAGAAAGTTCCCTTGTGTCTCCTCTTACTCATCCCCCATTCAGAGACAAGCCACTGTTTTTATTTTTTAACTTGTGATTATTTTTGCCTGCTCTAGAACTTCACATAAGTGAAACGATACTCCTTTAGATCTGCCTTCTATTATTCAGCATACTGTTTGTGAGACTCATCCATTTTGCTGAGTAATTCCTTCTTGTTTATTGTTGTATAGTATCCCATTGTGAGAACACTGGCTCTTACAGTGAAAGAACCATTGTTAGATGGTATCTTACTATCTGGGTGATGGACAGTGAGTTGCCTCCATCTTCTGCTTGCTTGCTTCACTTCGGTTGTGTCCAGTCCTACCTCTGGCCATGGGATTCTCCAGGCAAGAATACTGGAGTGGGTTGTCATTTCCTACTCCAGGGGATCTTCCCAAACCAGGGATCGAAACCACATCTCTTGCATCTTCTGCATTGGCAAGTGGGTTCTTTACCACTAGTACCACCTGGGAAGCCAGCTTTTGGCTATTGTAAAAAAGAAAAATAAAAGCTGCTATGAACAGTCTCGAGCAAATGTTTTGTTTGTGTATGTGTGTTTTCATTTCTCTTAGATAAATACCTAGGAATGAAATGGCTAAGTCCAAGTATCCATTCCATTCCGTCGCTCAGTCGTGTCTGACTCTGTGCGACCCCGTGGACTGTAGCCTACCAGGCTTCTCCATCCATGGGGTTCTCCAGGCAAGAATACTAGAGTGGGTTACTGTTTCCTTCTCCAGGGATCTTCCCGACCCAGGGATCGAACCCGGGTCTCCCGCATTGGAGGCAGACGCTTTAACCTCTGAGCCACCAGGGAAGCCCTTTGATATTAATGTCATGATACTGTCAAGCCATCTTCCAAAATAGTTGTACCATTCTTAAGTCCCACATATATCCAACCAAATACAACAACATATGGGAATTCCAGAAAAAAAAACATATGGGAATTTCAGTTACTCTATATTCTCATTAACATTTAGCATTATAAACCTTTTAAATTTTAGCCATTCTGATGGATATACGATGGCATCCTATACCAAACTCTGCATCTGACTCTTTAACCCAGCAAGACTGTGGATTTTTGCTGCCTCTAAGCTGCCCAGAGGTTGGGAAGTTATCAAAAGCAAAAAGCTGCTGCAAATATCAAATCTCACCAGGGCAGATTCTTGTCTAGTTTCTCTCAGTTTTGGTTATTCTTTGGTATTTTCTAATAGTCATTTTTATTAAAAATTTTCCCAAATTTGGGAAGGTTTGTCCAGCCAAAATACTCTGTTACTATTAGCTATTATTTTAAAATATATTAAAAATATTGGAAATTATTTCTTGAGAAACTCAAAATTAACCCAGATGCTCATAACGAACCTAGCTATACATAGTGAAAAGTACAGCACAATGTGGGCCTCAATACAAAAAAGTGCACAGAATGAATACACACACACACACACACACACACACACACACACATACCACACACACACATACATACCTATACACATACATGGGCTTCCCAGGTGGTGCTAGTTGTAAAAAACCCACCTGCCAATGCAGGAGATGTAAGAGATACAGATTCCATCCCTGGGTTGGGAAGATCCCCTGGAGGAGGGCATAGCAACCCACTCCAGTATTCTTGCCTGAAAAATCCCATAGACAGAGGAGCTTGGGGGGCTTCAGTCCACAGGGTTGCAAAGAGTGGAACACGACTGAAGTGATTTAGCATGCTCACACACACATACACCTCTCCCCTGCCACGCACATGTATCTCCATCCACAAGGTGCTGTCCCTTGACGATTGCTGTTTTCAGTTCTGCCCTCACTGACAACTGATGTAGGACAAAGCAGTCCAGGGCAGGTGGGCCGTGCCCATCTACCTCTTGAGTGTTAGCAGTTAGTCCTCCACAGGTAGTCCCTTGGCTCAACTAGCCAACCGCCAGGCTTATAGCCACAATTATGGGACAATACCAATCAAAGAGATGTGCGTGGAAGTGGGCCAGTAGAGTGATAATGAGCAGACACTGTATACTGTCCAGAAACAAAGCAACTTCAGGCAGGGTGGGAAGAAAATTGCTTTTGAGGACATACAATTTCAAGCATGAAACCAGTTGTTTTTCAGGTTTACATTTGACAAAGGGATGAAGGAGGGAGGGTGACTAATAGGAAAAGAGGGAAGGAAAAGTGCTCCTATTATGTTCATGTCCAAATTCCCTGAAGTAACTTCTATTGTTATTCCCCTTTATCAATTAAGACAAGCATAGTGAGGTAACTGCTTAAGTGACTCCAACATGTTTCATGTATAGTCAGTTTTTAGAAGTTGGAGCTCAAGTTGCTAAATCCTTTTGCTTTTGATGGATGATGAAATGGTCACTAAAGGCATGCAAGAGATATAAAGAAGGTGTCATTGTTTCAAAAGCTCTAACTCTGCTTTGCACGCACAATCTGTTAATCAATCAACCCTCTAGTCAGTTAATTAGAGTTTTAACTGGGTTAAAAAGTCACTCAAAAAAATACAATCTATTCCTGGGTGGTGTATATATCCGTCATGCACATCAATGTATTAATTATTTTACTTATGTGACTTTCCTCCTAATGGCTATCTGAGAGAGAAGTGTGTCATCTTTCTTTTTTCCCTCTGGAAAAGAAAGAGAGGCAGTTGTGAAGCCAGGGCACTTGGCAGGGGACTCTGGGGAAAGCAGGGCCTTTAGACAGCAGAGAATATCATGGCTTCCGGAGGGCAGAAAGAGGAAAAATGTTAATTGTCAAGAAGGTGTGAAAGACTCTTTTGCCTCTTTGAACTTTTCTAGGGTCTTTTTGGAGACAACCCTCAGTGGTCTGATCACCACTGAAAACCCTGCATGCAATGCCAGCACAGAGAATGAGTTCATCTCCTTCTGATTTATCTTTCTCATCCTCACTGGGTGGACTCTTGAAACAAATGGGCACTGTGCTTACAGACAGTTGATCCACAGGCTCAACTGAGGGCTCCTCCCTATCCTATGGTTTCAAACCCATGTGGCAAACCACGGTGGACACCAGAATGACTAAGCCCAGTGAAGAAAGCCATAGAGAGGTGGGGTGCAGTATCTGGTACGCAGACACTAAGGAAGCAGGCTTTGATTTTAAACACACTGTGAAACCTGTCTATTGTGTTCTCTTCTTTGCCTGGGTCCCCAGGAAAGTCAGTCCAAACTCAAAAATTCAAGAATTTCTGACATGTATTTCTGCATACTAACTTTATCCTTATCTTACTATTCCACTTTTATTTTCCTTTTGCCCTCTCTCTGTTTGTTCTTAGTTTGATATATTGTGCATTTGTATAAAGTTGACTCAGTTCCTCTGGGGAGTAAGGTGAGGGAAATAAATAAATAAGGCCTCTTTAGATTGTCTTTTAATAGCCAGAGTGCGCATCGTTACTTGGCAAGAAGAGTTAGAGCTGTTCGGTGTCCTTTGTCAAATGAGTTATTGAGCAAGGCATGAGTCTTGCTTTTAAGTAGGAAAACAGTTTTTGTATGTGCCCATCTCAAAGCCAAGTCTTTTTCTTCTTTTTGATTCCTTCCTATTGAGATCCAATTGTTTACTAGCCTTTCTTTAAAAAAAAAAAAAATTCTTACTTAATCTCTCTCTCCAAGCTTATAAAGGGTCAACTAGGTTTTCTCTAACTTAATGGAAGTTGAAATTAGAGAAAAAATTTAAAATTTGCAGCACTGTCCTTCAGTTTGCCAAAACAATGAAAGCTTTGTTCTGAAAGTGATTCAGTTTAAAAGTGGGCTTACCTGGTAGGCTGTGGAATTCCTACTGTCTCTAGCTCAAACAATTAGCACAGATAACTCCCATGATTGGTTTTTAGGTACAACTACCTTCATAATGTCCTTAATAAAATATTTCTGGCCCACCACTAACCAACATATATCTATCATCTTAACTACTTTCAAGATACTATTTGCAGCACCCAGGGGATTGCCTCTGGTGAAGGAAATAGCAACCCACTCCAGTGTTCTTGCCTAGGAAATCCCATGGACAGAGGAGCCAAGTGAGCTACAGTCCATGGGGTCACAAATGGTCCAACACAACTTGGTGACTGAACCAAGGGATTACAGAGATAAATAACCCCAGTTCTTGCCCTCTGAGACCCTATGACATGGGGGCTGGGAGATAGTATGTGTGGGGAATTAGAAAGATAAGTAAATCCATATATTGCTAGATAAAATGAGAGCAGTGCCATGATGAAGAACGTGCACTGTGAATGCAGGAGATGGCAAGCAAGATGGGTTCTGGCTTCATGGAAGATGGAAGGGGGTTGTGGGGAACAGTGAGCAAGAACCAGTGAGGCCCACCATATGGATCCTGGAACACAGGCTCAAGGCGTTTGTCCTCAGTTTTGCAGTAAGGGGGATGGGATGTGGGTACCAAAGAATTTGCAACTGGAGAATCTGAGAGCAAGGACATTTTAATCTCATTTTACTTAGATAACACATAAACCTCCAGATTAGATTTTGTGGAGGCTTAGGACAAAAACATAAAACTTTTTAAAAAAAGAAGTGGAATGAAAAGCACAAGTCCCAACCCACACTCCAGTAAACTGATAACAAGCCAGCCTGTTCTTGACCTACCACGGCCTTGTGTGGGTTCGACATAGTACCTTCATAACTTGAATCATGGAGCGAAGTAACCAGAAGTCAGGCAACACGTATGGGAGGGCAGTTCCCCGTAGCTCAACATCCTGATATTTTAACCTGTCTGCTCTCATTTCAGCTGCCTGGGTTCACCTCCAAGAAGAGTGCAGATGCTGTAATAGTATTGTTACACAGCAAGCTTCCTTTGACTTTACCAAATTTTCCCCCTAACTTGCAACTTTCCTGACAAGACCGAATTCCCCTTCAGGAATGGCCCTCTAATTAAATTGCTTCCTTCACTGCTCCAGCCCCTGAAGCTAGGGAAACAATGTGTTTCTAATTTCTCTTTGGGGTTCTTATTCTCAAGTCAACCCTTCTGCTCGAGTCATATTATTGATGTGGCATTTTATGTCCCCAAAATACCTCATGGCCTTTATAGAAAATAATACCTCTATTAACAAAAAGGATGGTTCCAATGGCATTTCCTTGGCAGACATTTTATTAGTAGAGGGAAAAATGAAATCAGGGGAGAAGGGGAGGTAAGGTATATGAAATAAGGCCTGGAAGGTTAGTAGTAAGAAATCATTAAATATGACCGAAAATGCTGTCACTTATATGAGAATGTATGTGTCTAGGAGTCTCGGATCAGAGAAGGACATGGCAACCCACTCCAGTATTCTTGCCTGGAGAATCCCGTGGACAGAGGAAGCTGGTGGGCTGCTGTCCACGGGGTCGCTCAGAGTTGGACATGACTGAAGCGACTTAGCATGCATGCATGCATTGGAGAAGGAAATGGCAACCCACTGCAGTATTCTTGCCTGGAGAATCCCAGGGACAGAGGAGTCTGGTGGGCTGCCATCTATGGGGTCGCACAGAATCAGACACAACTGCAGCGACACAGCAGCAGCAGCAGGAGTCTCAGGGTTAAAGCAGGCAAGACATGGACAGAAGGGAGAAGATGGAAAGGAGGTGGGTCTGTCTTTAGGGAGGGAGGGAACATGACAGGCTGGCAAAGAGGCCCAGGTTCCCCGTCTCACTGACTCTCTCGGGGCCAGGCCCCATCCTGCTGGACCTCCCAGGCTGGAGGAAGCAGAGGACTCTCAGGCTCTGGCTCACTACCCAGGGTTCCCTAAAGGCCAACCTATCACCACCAGGCCTGGGACAATTCCAGGAGCACCTACTGGCCCAGGGCCATCGCCCTAAGAATCAATGGACACCTCCTCCCCTATCTACAGAGACCTGAAACCCTGTTAAAGAGAGAGACAGCCTTTCATTCCAGTTAATGACAGAAGTCCTGAAATGAAAGATTGGCAGGGTAACACTTTCTATGAAAAGATTGATTACCTTAACCTTCCCTACAGCCAAGAGCAGTTACAGGGAACTGGACATTGACCAGAGATGAGCTATGGAGAGAGACAGAAAGGCTTGTTAAGTGGAGACTCTGTGATGGAAGATGGACCTGGAAGGCATCTTGACTTTGGGGAGTCACCCTGTTACCCTCAATGGGCCCAAGAGAGCACATGCTGTGCCCAGGGTTGGCCTAGGGGAGAAGTGCCGGGTCACACAAACTTTCTCTTCTTGGTTACATAAATTCACCCACTTATTACAGGTATCAATATTTCCAGTAGGTCCTTCACCCTCTTCAGTCATCTGATGGCTGACTGCACAGTGACAGCATACGTGACTGTGCAGGTCCAGGTACCACAGCCCCAGGGCCCCACCAGCTCATCTCTTCACTTTGGTTTTGCCACAGAAGAAGCAAGTGCACTTGGCCTTCAGGTTGATTTCAAATTTCTTCATCATTTTCCTGAGAGAGGTACCATAACCAGTTCTCTGTTTGCAGATGACATGAAACTTCTGGGTGCATTCAGCCCTGCCTCGCAAGCTGCCCCCTAGCACAGAGAGGAAACAACCCCCTTTATTGTAATGTCAACCGATAAATATATAGATTGACTTCATCTCCAGGAGATTTGATAACTGAGGTAACATAATCTCTGGGCTTCCCTGGTGGCTCAGCCAGTAAAGAATCCGTCTGCAATACAGGAGACCCAGGTTCGATCCCTGGGTTGGGAAAATCCCCTGGAGAAGGAGAATCAGATGGACAGAAGACCCTGGCAGTCCATGCAGTCACAAAGAGTCAGACATGGCTGAGCAGCTAACATAAACTCTCTCTGTTCCTAGGAATTCAGCTTTTTTAGATATTCCCCTTTTTTTCCTGGCCCCACTGTGCCTCCTGACCAGGAACTGAACCCAGGCCACAACAGTAAAAGCACCGAGTCCTAACAATTAGACCACCAAAGAAGTTCCCAAAATTGCAATTTTTAAAAATGACTTATTGGTCAAATCAGAGAGTGGTATTTCAGTCATTGAAACATTGATAAACAGACTCAGAAAAAGCAGAAACTGGGCACAGGCCCAGATCCAGTGCTGCAAGGGGCAGGGGCAGGGGCAGGGTCTGGGTGAGAATTCTCAGGGAGGAATCCTACCACTCCTGCTTCATCAGTGAAGGACACTTCTGTCCTCTGCACACTAGGATCCTAACTCAGAAAAGAGCTGTTCGCTTTACAGAAAATTTCATTGACTGTCAGCACATCCTCTGAGGTGGGTATCCTCCTCCTGGTTAGGCAGCAGTCAAGGCCCTGGCCCCAAGCCACAGGACCACTAAGTAGAAAGCTGAGGCAGAGGTGGGCCTGTGAGACTATGGTGCACACTGCGGGGACCTCCCCAGTTTGTGCCAGGGTCTGAGGAGGCAGCATGCTGTCTTGGGGGTGGGGGGGAGGTCTACCCCTGTACCCCACCTCCAAGATGGTAAAGGCACAGGCAGAGAGTGGGTCAAGCTTGCTTCTGGAAAAATTTTTTGTCCCCCACTCCAAGCCAGGAGAGCTGCCAGGGCCCCAATGTGGCCCCAATTTGCTGCTGTGGGGGGCAGCTTGGTCAGGGTCCTGGGGAGAGGGTGGCAGGGATTCAGGGGGGTCTGTGATGATGAAGAGTGGCAAGGGGAGCCCAGATCCACAGGGAGGGGCCACGGGTCTACAAATAGGCTGAGAAGGAACACACCAGGAATTCATAGGCAACTGAGACCAGCAAAACACCAAACCAGCCCAACCACAGCTTAGGGGTCACAGAGAGTGTACACACACATGGACCAGCACAAGGCCAGGGGCCCATCTCACTCCCAACTGTCATGAGATCTTAAAAGGACTCTGCTGTCACCCATCCTTCTCAGAGAGGAGCTTCTAAGAGAGGAGCAGAGAACGGGGATAGGGGTGGGAGCTTGAAAGATTGAGCAACATGGAGACAGTTGCTCAAAAGAGAGTGTAGTAATCATTGCATCGAAGTCTAAACTGATTAGACTCAATCTGGCTTCTCTTTACCACCATCCAGTGGGTAGGGGCCTCCCCAGGACCACGACAGACATTAAGTTGCACTTGTGAGCTCAGTGAGCCCATCAGAAGTCCTGCTCCTCACTGCAGTCATGCCCTGGCACCGCCTAGGCTACACTTGGCAACCTTGTCTTGTTTATTCTCCAAAAAGTACATCACATGCCTCTCCTAGAGGAGACCTGGTGCCCACCTGGGATTCTGTGTGGGCTGTCAGGCCTTCCCTGGCGCCAGGGCCCTGCCGTCTTCAGGATCGGGGTGGATGCAGGGCTCTCTCAGGGTCCTAATGCTCCCCTCTTAGCAAGTTATATTTTTTCTTTTTTTTTTAAATTAATTAGTTTATTTATTTACTTTACAATATTGTATTGGTTTTGCCATACATTGACTTGAAACCGCCATGAGTGTACATGTGCAAGTTATATTTTCAACACGTCTTGAGGCACCGGGGCCCAAAGTGTCCCTTCTACTTGGGTTTCCAGAGCTTGAGGGTGGAGGGTGTAGAGAGCTCTGGGCTGCTAGGCAGGTAGTTGTAGGAGGCCCAAATCACCAAGAATTGCAGGCCGGGGGCGGGGGGGTGGTTCATCTATGCCAACCCTGCCACTTGAACAAACCAGGAAACTGAGGCTGACCTCATCGTAAGATCCAGACTGAGCCCCAGCGTGGGGCTGTCTGTCCTTGGCAGTCCTCCCATGGGGTCCAGACAGGGCATGTGAGGAGGCCCCCCAGGAAGGACTTAGTGGAGCTGACCTGCTCACCTTCCGTTTCCCTTCAGGCCAGCCTGGACCATGAGGTGCACTTACAGTTCTAGTTTATTCTTCTCGTCTTCCTAAAGAAAACGGTAAATGAACTTCACAGTGTTCATTAACCTTTGCCACTGTTTGGCGTCACCCTGGTCCCTGTGCTCTGTATTCCCCCGGCAACAGATAGCACTGTTTGCCTATTGATTGACTATAAATCAAACCTTTTACAGCCAATGAAATCATACCACCGTGACTAGGTCATCTTTGCAAAGTCAGCATTTTGGACGAGCAGGGTTGTTTCTTCTCCTCTACCAGTTTCAGAGATGGGTAGAGTTCTCCGTGTGGGGAATGGGGGATGTTGACTTTGGAGCTGACCAGCGTTTGAGGGTCCAGGCTAAATTTAGCTGGACCCTCCCGGTTGGTTGTTATTCCAGCAACTAAATGTGGGCTGGCCCAGCTGTATTTTAAGCTGAGACCCAATTTCCCTCTGTTTGGTTTTGTTGTATTCTGCAGGACTTTGGTTTAGTTACCAAAAATATAAAGGGTTTTCTTGTGGGCTTTGAAGTAAGTTCGAGAGGAGAGAGTGAGAACAAACCGTGTGGTACTGACGTGGGGTCATGTGATCTGAAGGGACTTGTCTAGCTAGTGTAGAACATTTTTTGACCCTCTTCCGAAGTTAATTGTCTGAGACCAGGCAAGAGGGAAGAGCATGACTGCTAATTTGCACATGCAGAAAGCTTACTATTTTTGTATGTCAACTATACCTCAACAAAACTGAAGTTAAAAAAAGAAAGAAAATTTATTATCAAGAAGCTCTTCCAAAATTTTCAAAACCCTGTGCTTAAGTACTAAACCATATACACAATATGCTACCATCTGTGTAAGAAAATAGAAAATATACATTTGCATATGCAAATATGATTTCTGGAAGCATTCACAAGGAACTGGCAATGCTAGTTACGTCTGGAGAGAAAAACTGGAGGACTATAGACCCGAAGGGTCAAGTTAGAATTTTTTCCTGTGTGCACAGGTTACTTACAGTTTTTATGTTTAAAAATGTATTATTTTGCCAATGCATTCTGTATATATACATGTGACATCACTGCTTCCTGATTCCATTATTGCCAGAGCAGTTTGTAACATAGTACCTTCCAATTTGGAAACTCTGGGAAAGAGCAAGCAAAAAGCCACAACTGTTTGAGCAAGTATGTATGTGTGAGTTCATATGGTGCATACACACAATGACATACATCATATCTTTTATCACATAATTCCACAGTGTAGGTTTTAAAAACTGAGTACTGAATGAAAAGGCTGGAAACAAATATGCCCACATTGTCAATAGTAATTAATTCTGCATAATGGAAATACGGGTCACTGCTATTCTCTTCTCTATATTTGTGGGCAAATAAAAAATATCAACACAAAGTTTCTACTTAAATGTAGATCTTGACCCTGTGTTCAAAAGCAATGTTTTAAGTACAGGAAGATGGTAAAGGAATTCCCATGACCACAGTCTCCAAGTGCTAACACCTACATATTCGACTAATCACCTCTATTTAGAGGAGTTTTTATCCCCATTTCTGATCTCCAAATTCATATTCCCAGTGTCCAATTAATGCACCTATGAGAAATTCAGAATGCACATATTCTGAGCTTATACTTCTTTTGTGTTTCTCACCTCAGAAATAGTAGGTCATTACCTACCATCCGTCCAGCTATTCAGATAAAGAGCAGTGATAAATTACACTTGTGTAAATGTGTGTTGAGCACCTATCTTGGGGCATCCAGTAGGCCATACCCTAGTCACACAGGGCAGTGCACATAGCCCTTTCCTTCAAGGAGCCAAGTTTGGTGTAGTTATCATTGTGATGAAAAAATGTACAGGGTGCTATGGTTCATTTTTCCAAAGTAGAAATATCTAGTTTTTATGATTACTAACATAACGTATGCTCATTATAAACAACTTGATTAAATAAATAAGTGAAATAAAAAATAAAAGTCATCTTGAATCTCACATTTGAGAGAGAACTGTTATTTAACAGTTTGGTATGTATTCCTCCAGACATTTTTCTATATGTATTTAAAGATAACTAACAGTAACTTCATATCATAAACAGAACATCATGCAATGTGATTTAAAGTTAACTCCTTTTAAACACATAATCATCCCTCTGAGATAGGTACTATTATTATTCCCATTTTCTCAGGAAACTGAGATTTAAAGAAGTTAAATAAGATCCCATTGGTTGTCAGATGTCTATAGTCAACCCAGACTGAGTGATGGCTATAGTAACAGCATCTTTGATAGCTCAGTGTCTGACACTAACAAAGGTTTGTTTCTTGCTTATGCTAATGAGCCATGTCAACCACAGTTGGCTCGGCTCCCTGCTGTCTTCATCGCAGGACCCAGGCTGAAGCCAAAGGAGCACCTCTACGTGGTACTTAGTTGATCACTGGACTACAGAGAAAAGAACACAGACGAAGCCAATGACGGCTCTTAAAGCATCTACTCAGAAGATGCACACCTCAATTTTTCTCTCATTTCATTGGCCAAAGCAGGTCACAGGACCAGCCTGGTATCAATGAACAGAAAAGAATAACCTTCCCCCGGGAAGGCTCAGAAAATATTTTTAACAATAACACAATCCTCTGAAAGTATAAGCTTAGATTTTAATCCAGTCTGCTCTTATGCTCTTAGAGCTTAAATGTTCAACTACTATGCACATATATACATACATATTATATATATATATATATATATTTAAACCCTAATTCTAAGCACATCGCTGAGTGACCTCTTTTTATGTAGTCTATATTGGACAGTTTGCGTTATTTCTTCATATAGACTCAGTTTCCTTTTTTGAAGGCTGCAGAGTTTCACATGCAGTATCCCCCGTTCTGCACGCTGAAATCCTCATTCCTCAGGTCCATTCAGGGGCCTCACCCCTGGAATGAATCATTGCTTCTTCAGCTTTCTTGCATTTTATCTACACTTTTACTTTCACCACATATGTGCCTTGTCTTACAGTTACTTGTATACACATCTGCTTCCTTCACTAGATTTTGAGTACCTTGAAGCAGGAATCGTTGTCTATCTAGAGATGAAGATTTTTATCTCTCTGTGCCTGGGCGTGCTTGGAGGAGATGAGATAATGTCTGTGGATTTTGCAATATCATGGAATTATACTCTCTTTCATCTCCATCATTTCGTTACCTATATTGATTCTCCTCTATCATTTAAATTTATTGACCTCTTCAGAATTTATGCAGAATTTGTTGGCTAAAGAGGTCTTCATATAGTTTGCCTTCTTGTACTTGTTAAAATTATAGCAGCAGTAACAACATTAGGGAAACAAAATGGCAAAGAGATATTAATACATCCCTGCTTACGGAGAAGGCAATGGCAAGCCACTCCAGTACTATTGCCTAAAAAATCCCATGGATGGAGGAGCCTGGTGGGCTGCAGTCCGTGGCGTCTCTGGGGGTAGGACACGACTAAGCTATTTCGCTTTCACTTTTCACTTTCACACATTGGAGAAGGAAATGGCAACCCATTCCAGTGTTCTTCCCTGGAGAATCCCTGGGATGAGGGAGCCTGGTAGGCTTCCATCTATGGGGTCACACAGAGTCGGACACGACTGAAGTGACTTAGCAGCAGCAGCAGCAGCAGCTTACGCCTTAAAGGAAGAGATTTGCAAAAGAAACACAAACCAAATATAATTGCTCAAAATTCATATCAACATCAAGGTTTGCCCTCCTTGCTCTACAGTTACTAATGAAGGACAGTTCATCTTGAAGAAGAGAGCCGTGGGAACAATGCTGGGGTGGAAGCCTGGAATAACGCTCAAGCTGGGAGCACTTGCTCATTATCTTAGAGAGGGTCTTGCCACAGGTACTCAAACATGCAGAATACTGTCAGGGTTGAAAAGCTCCCTTTCTTGTGCCCAGAATGTTTATTTTTCAAGAGTGGCAAGTTAAAACAGATCCCTAATCTGCACTGCAACTCTGGAGCACCAGACTTGGAAGGAAAGCCCTTCCCTGACACAAAGGGCACGGCCATCTGGAAGAAAAGCCACCCTCTTAAGCAGATCAGCTGCACGTCCCATAGCACTGGGTGGATTTGCCCGGAAACAGGCATCTCGCCATTATTAACTTACCCCCTTATTAGTAGTAATCAGCGTGTCCTCTCCATCTAATTCTTACAGAGCACCTGTGTAAGTGGCACGGCATGGCTTCTCCCTGAGAGACCGTAAGGGAAAATGCTGCAAGCCTCTTGTCTACAGGAGGTGCTTTGGAAAAGCAGGAGTGAACGGGCTTAGAACAACCAAAACGGACACAATTTTTAGCTGCATGATGTGTGCACAGGTAGATTGTCAAGTCCAGGCTGACAAGAGGTGCTCTCACTAACCTCACCCTCCTTCCTTGTGGCCTGTCCCTCTGCCCGAGTCCCCCAGGGGCTTGGCCAGATTTCCGCTCTCACCCTGAAGTCTGATGAGGCTCCTGCTGCAGAGGGGGCTGGGGGGCGGGGGTTTGGAACTGGAGTGTGAAACCAGCTCCCTTACCAGGCCCCAGGGGCCGTTATCACCACTCACCACGCCGCTTCCGTCATGTATCCTGTGCCAGCGCTGTGTCAGGCCCATCTTCCATTTTTCAAAATGCCTTTAGCATCATTTCCTGAGCCTGAACATTTTGCTCGGCGTCTAAGCTGAGAACCATTTTTGCAAGTTTCACGCGGGGTTATTGGGACCACAGACTTCCAGAGGCGGGAACAAACGCTTTTCTCTTATCAGCGGGTGCGAGTCGGCCCAGCTTTCCGGTAAAACCCCAGCAATGTGCAAACCAGAGCCAGTTTGTGCATTTTTATCTAAGTAAAAAGCTGCTCTTCCAGTTGAAAAAAAAAAATCATGTAAGAATTAAGCTCTCCCCATCTCATTTAGTGTCAAATTATTTTCTGCAGCCATTCCTCCATTCTGGAGGCTGAGAGGAAGCAGCTTGGAGGGTGAGGAGTTTGGCTCAGGGCACAGGTGGTGGGTGTGTTCCTCTCTGCTTAGCCTCAGCCCACCTCTCTGTAAACAATGCAGCCTGACAAGATTCCTCCTCTCCTTTAGCCTTGCTCCTAACCCTTTCAGCCCCGCTTGCTGACATCATCCTGGATGGATTTAAATAGCTAACTGTGCCACGGTTCTCTTGGATACAGACCACCCGATTGGCCACCTCCCCAGCTGGCCTCTACCTACTGAAATGCAGAAGGTAGAGTTCTGGGGCCAATGGCTGCTGGAGCTTAGCTGCTGCTAGAGTCCAATGGGTTTTCTGTCACTAAGAGGGGGAGAAAAGTGGAAGCACCAGAGGTCTGCCCTGTGCATGGCAATACTTACATGCCCAGGCAATGACCTGTGTTCTGCTAATCTTACTGCATCCTGGCCATGAAGGGAAAAGAGTGTGTACGTCTTTGGTTCCCTCCTGTTGAACTGCAAGCAGATTATAAAATCAGACTCGGTGGCTAACTGATGGAATAATTTCAGTTCAAAGAAAACAGAAAGAAAGAAAAGATGGATAGGAAATCTCAGAAAACTGAAGTCTTTCCCAAAAGGCTTTTTGAGTATAAGTTAGCTACAACCTTGGAGCAGAGAGACATTGCATCAATATCAAGCTGAGTTTAACATCTTTGTGCTTAATAACGAATACTTTAAATTATTTTAGTGTTTTCTTAAGTAATGAGTATAGTTAAGCAGTCTGCTGGGCTGTAGTCATCTCCAATAATTCTAGCAAAGAAAAATACTATAAGAGAAACCTGATTGAGGAAGGTAAAAGTAAGACTAACGTAACCCACTGGAATTGTATCATTCTAGAATTTTAATTAAGTAATTTTAAAAGCACTGGAGAGCCATCTACACAAATACTAGGCTGAAAGTTATGAGGTTGTGTTTAATACTGCAAAATCATTGTTTGAAGGAAAACTAAAAAATCTTAATCCTAAATGTGCAACATGCAAGAAAGTGAATACAGTGGGAGCAGGGGATAGGGCACAGAGAGAACCCTAACTTCCATTCAGAAACGCATTATTAAAATCCCTGAAGAAGGAAGGAGGTCTATGATACACTATAAAGGAAATAATTCCTACACATATGGTTTTACACGGAAATTAAACCAAAATCAATTCAAAAAATAAGAATAAAATTGAAAGCTTATTCCATTGTATACAGAATAAAATTAATCCCTATGAAGTCATTTACTCGTACAGCTGGATACTTGGGGTGGACTCTGTGTGGGAGAAACAGTCACTTCTTAGCTAATTCAGGTCTCTCACCAGCCCCCACACTTTGTCAGACTAGACCTCAGTCTTCTTGCTGTTTACGGTCAAGCAAGACTTTATTTTTCTGAGATCCAAAATCACTGCAGATGGTGATTGCAGCCATGAATTAAAAGATGCTTCCTCCTTAGGAGGAAAGTTGTGACCAACCTAGACAGCATTTAAAAAGCAGAGACATTACTTTGTCAACAAAGGTCCATCTAGTCAAGGCTATGGTTTTTCCAGTGGTCATGTATGGATGTGAGAGTTGGACTATAAAGAAAGCTGAGCGCCGAAGAATTGATGCTTTTGAACTGTGGTGTTGGAGAAGATTCTTGGGAGTCCCTTGGACTGCAAGGAGATCCAACCAGTCCATCCTAAAGGAGATCAGTCCTGGGTGTTCATTGGAAGGACTGATGTTGAAGCTGAAACTCCAATAATTTGGCCCCCTGATGCGAAGAACTGACTCAATTGAAAAGACCCTGATGCTGGGAAAGATTGAAGGCAGGAGGAGAAGGGGATGACAGAGGATAAGATGGTTGGATGGCATCACTGACTCAACGCACATGGCTTTGGGTGGACTCCAGGAGTTGGTGATGGACTGGGAGGCCTGGCGTGCTGCCGTTCATGGGGTCACAAAGAGTCAGACACGACTGAGCGACTGAACTGAACACCAAAGAATCATATTAAGCAACACACTGGTGATGGTTTAGAAACACAATTTACTTTGGACATTGGTGAGGCCACTAGATGCAACACATGTACAGTCCTAGCAACACTTGATACAGGCTTCCAGATCATAAAACAAAATGAGATAATCGCCACATTCCAAATCATTAGTACATAACCTATGAGTTAGTGACCATACACTTCAGTGCTTTCTAAATGAAAGGTGATTTTCCTGGTTGAGATGTAATAATGCTGGGCATTATTAATTATTATTATTATTACATTCAGTTCACTTCAGTTGCTCAGTTGTGTCCGACTCTTTGCGACCCCATGAACTGCACTCCAGGCCTCCCTATCCATCTCCAGCTCCCAGAGTTCACCCAAACTCATGTCCACTGAGTCAGTGATGCCATCCAACCATCTCATCCTCTGTCGTGCCCTTTCTTTCCTGCCCTCAATCTTTCCCAGCATCAGGGTCTTTTCCAATGAGTCAGCTCTTTGCATCAGGTGGCCAAAGTATTGGAGTTCCAACTTCAACATCAGTCCTTCCAATGAACACCCAGGACTGATCTCCTTTAGGATGGACTGGTTGGATCTCCTTGCAGTCCAAGGGACTCCCAAGAATATTCTCCAACACCACAGTTCAAAATCATTAATTCTTCAGCGCTCAGCTTTCTTATGGTCCAACTCTCACATCCATACATGACTACAGGAAAAATCATAACTTTGACTAGACGGATCTTTGCTGGCAAAGTAGTGTCTCTGCTTTTTAATATGCTATCAAGGTTGGTCATAACTTTCCTTCCAAGGAGTAAGCGTCTTTTAATTTCCTGGCTGCAATCAGCATCTGCAGTGATTTTGGAGCCCCAAAAAATAAAGTCTGTCACTGTTTCCATTGTTCCCCAATCTATTTGCCATGAAGTGATGGGACCAGAGGCCATGATCTTAGTTTCCTGAATGTTGAGCTTCAAGTCAACCTTTTCACTCTCCTCTTTCACTTTCATCAAGAGGCTCTTTAGTTCCTCTTCACTTTCTGCCATAAGGGTGGTGTCATCTGCATATCTCAGGTTATTGATATTTCTCCCGGCAATCTTGATTCCAGCTTGTGCTTCTTCCAGCCCAGCGTTTCTCATGATGTAATCTGCATATAAGTTAAATAAGCAGGGTGACAATATTCAGCCTTGACGTACTCCTTTCTCTATTTGGAACCAGTCTGTTGTTCCATGTCCAGTTCTAACTGTTGCTTCCTGACCTGCATACAGGTTTCTCAAGAGGCAGGTCAGGTGGTCTGGTATTGTGATCCACACAGTCATAAGCTTTGGCATTGTCAATAAAGCAGAAGTAGAAGTTTTTTGGGAACTCTTTTGCTTTTTCAATGATCCAGCGGATGTTGGCAATTCGATCTCTGGTTCCTCTGCCTTTTCTAAATCCAGCTTGAACATCTGGAAGTTCACGGTTCATATTGCTGAAGCCTGGCTTGGAGAATTTTAAGTATTACTTTGCTAGCGTGTGAGATGAGTGTAATTATGTGGTAGTAGTTTGAACATTTTTTGGCATTGCCTTTCTTTGGGACTGGAATGAAAACTGACCTTTTCCAGTCCTGTGGCCACTGCTGAATTTTCCAAATTTGCTGGCATATTCAGTCCAGCACTTTCACAACATCATCTTTTAGGATTTGAAATAGCTCAACTGGAATTCCATCACCTCCACTAGCTTTGTTTGTAGTGATACTTCATAAGGCCCACTTGACTTTGCATTCCAGGATGTCTGGTTCTAGGTGAGTGATCACACCATTGTGAATATCTGGATTGTGAAGATCTATTTTGTACAGTCCTTCTGTGTATTCTTGCCACCTCTTCTTAATATATTCTGCTTCTGTTAGGTCCATACCATTTCTGTCTTTTACTGAGCCCATCTTTGCATGAAATGTTCCCTTGGTATCTCTAATTTTCTTGAAGAGATTTCTAGTCTTTCCCATTCTATTATTTCCCTCTATTTCTTTGCACTGATCACTGAGGAAGGCTCTGATCTCTCCTTGGTATTCTTTGGAACTCTGCATTCATCTTTCAGTGTCCTGTCTTTCTGCCTTTTCATACTGTTCATGGGGTTCCCAAGGCAAGAATACTGAAGTGGTTTGCCCTTCCCTTCTCCAGGGGACCACGTTCTGTCAGACCTCTCCACCATGACCCTTCTGTCTCAGTTGGCCCTACACATAGCTTCGTTTCATTGAGTTAGACAAGGCTGTGGTCCATGTGTTCAGCTGTCTGAAAAGTTACATTATTCTTTACATTTTTTTGTAGATTTAGATTATCTAACAGCTTTTAAAGTGTGCATACCATTTGATCCAATAAGTCTACTTACAGGGATTTATTCTACAGACATGCTTATATAGAACCATTGTTTAAAGTAACAGAAGACTGCAAACAACCTAAAAGTTCTTTAAGAAGAACTGGTATAGATACTATGCTATATCCACACATGGGGGAAACTATGCTGCCCATCAAAAGAATGGGATAGTACTGACTGTAGTGACATGGAATCATCTCCACAATGTTATTAAGAGATGAAAGCAAGGAGAACAGACTGGGCAAAATACTGTCATTGGATTTTTTTTTTTTAAGATCATAAGGGCATGTAGGGAATATCTCTGGAATGCTACACCCCACTCTAACAGCAGTGGCCTTTAGGGAGGAATAGGGAGGGAGGGGACAAGAATGAGAGGAATTTGCTTTTAATATCATAATCAGTTTTTTTTTTCTAGTTTATATCAGCTGTTTTGGGATATAACATTTGATGAGTTTTAAAGAATGAATGTTATGCTCCTTGTATTCTCTGGTTTTATGCATGTATTGCAAAAATTAATTTTAAGGAAAAATATCTGTTTGAGCTAGATTCTTCAAAAGTTCTATAGAATAAAGTATTTACACAAGATACTTTCTTTGGTCTATGAACTAGTGGTAAAAGGTAGCCACTTTTTGAGGATAAGTTATTCTGATCTTAAAGATGAATGTCCCACATGGTAGTGAATCACCTGGGAGAAGTATGAAGGCCCAGCCCATGGAGGAGGGGCAAGCGGGGAGAGAAGAAGGTGACCCAGAGAAAAGAGAGCCTGGGGGCTGTTCTCATTCTGAAGAGCTAAAAGGACCTCCCCCTATGTTATGATCTGAATGACTGAGTCCCCCATGATTCAATTGGTGAAGCCCTAATCACCCCAATGAGATGGTGTTAGGAGGTGGGTTGGGAGGTGAAAATCATGGTCAACAAGAGTCCGAAATGCAGTACTTGGATGCAATCTTAAAAATGACAGAATAATTTCTGTTCGTTTCCAAGGCAAACCATTCAATATTACAGTAATCCAAGCCTATGCTCCAACCAGTAATGCTGAAGAAGCCGAAGTTGAACGGTTCTATGAAGATTTACAAGACCTTTTAGAACTAAGATCCAAAAAAGATGTCCTTTTCATTATAGGGGACTGGAATGCAAAAGTAGGAAGTCAAGAAACACCTGGAGTAACAGGCAAATTTGGCCTTGGAGCACGGAATGAAGCAGGGCAAAGGCTAATAGAGTTTTGCCAAGAGAACGCACTGGTCATAGCAAACACCCTCTTCCAACAACACAGGAGAAGACTCTACACATGGACATCACCAGATGGTCAACACCGAAATCAGATTGATTATATTCTTTGCAGCCAAAGATGGAGAAGCTCTATCCAGTTAGCAAAAACAAGACCAGGAGCTGACTGTGGCTCAGATCATGAACTCCTTATTGCCAAATTCAGACTTAAATTGAAGAAAGTAGGGAAAAGCACTAGACCATTCAGATATGACCTAAATCAAATCCCTTATGATTATACAGTGGAAGTAAGAAATAGATTTAAGGGACTAGATCTGATAGAGTGCCTGATGAACTATGGACGGAAGTTCGTGACATTGTACAGGAGACAGGGACCAAGACCATCCCCACGGAAAAGAAATGCAAAAAAGAAAAATGGTTGTCTGAGGAGGCCTTACAAATAGCTTCATTACAAATAAAAGAAGAGAAGCAAAAAGCAAAGGAGAAAAGGAAAGATATACCCATCTGAATGCAGAGTTACAAAGAATAGCAAGGAGGGATAAGAAAGCCTTCCTCAGAGATCAATGCAAAGAAATAGAGGAAAACCACAGAATAGGAAAAACAAGAGATCTCTTCAAGAAAATTAGAGATATCAAGGGAACATTTCATGAAAGATGGGCTCGATAAAAGACAGAAATGGTATGGACCTAACAGAAGCAGAAGATATTAAGAAGAGGTGGCAAGAATACACAGAAGAACTGTACAAAAAAGATCTTCATGACCAAGATAATCACGATGATGTGATCACTCACCTGGAGCCAGACATCTTGGAATGTGAAGTCAAGTGGGCCTTAGAGAGCATCACGATGAACAAAGCTAGTGGAGGTGATGGAATTCCAATTGAGCTATTTCTAATCCTGAAAGATGATGCTGTGAAAGTGCTGCACTCAATATACCAGCAAATTTGGAAAACTCAGCAGTGGTCACAGGATGGAAAAGGTCAGTTTTCATTCCAATTCCAAAGAAAGGCAATGCCAAAGAATGCTCAAACTACCGCACAATTGCACTCATCTCACACGCTAGTAAAGCCATGCTCAAAATTCTCCAAGCCAGGCGTCAGCAATATGTTGTGAACCGTGAACTTCCAGATGTTCAAGCAGGTTTTAGAAAAGGCAGAGGAACCAGAGATCAAATTGCCAACATCTGCTGGATCATGGAGAAAGCAAGAGAGTTCTAGAAAAACATCTATCTCTGCTTCATTGACTATGCCAAAGCCTTTGACTGTGTGGATCACAATAAACTGTGGAAAATTCTTCAAGAGATGGGAATACCAGACCACCTGACCTGCCTCTTGAGAAACCTGTATGTAGGCCAGAAAGCAACAGTTAGAACTGGACATGGAACAACAGACTGGTTCCAAATAGGAAAAGGAGTACATCAAGGTTATATATTGTCACCCTGCTTATTTGACTTATATGCAGAGTACATCATGAGGAACGCTGGGCTGGAAGAAGCACAAGCTGGAATCAAGATTGCCAGGAGAAATATCAATAACCTCAGATGACACCACCCTTATGGCAGAAAGTGAAGAGGAACTCAAAAGCCTCTTGATGAAAGTGAAAGAGGAGAGTGAAAAGGTTGGCTTGAAGCTCAACATTCAGAAAACAAAGATCATGGCATCTGGTCCCATCACTTTATGGGAAATAGATGAGGAAACAGTGGAAACAGTGTCAGACTTTATTTTTTTGGGCTCCAAAATCACTGCAGATGCTGATTGCAGCCAGGAAATTAAAAGACGCTTACTCCTTGGAAGGAAGGTTATGACCAACCTGGATATTGTGTTAAAAAGCAGAGACATTACTTTGCCAACCAAGGTCCGCCTAGTCAAGGCTATGGTTTTTCCCGTGGTCATGTATGGATGTGAGAGTTGGACTGTGAAGAAAGCTGAAAGAATTGATGCTTTTGAACTGTGGTGCTGAAGACTCTTGAGAGTCCCTTGGACTGCAAGGAGATCCAACCAGTCCATTCTAAAGGAGATCAATCCTGGGTGTTCATTGGAAGGACTGATGCTAAAGCTGAAACTCCAATACTTTGGCCACCTCATGCGACGAGTTGACTCACTGGAAAAGACTCTGATGCTGGGAGAGATTGGGGACGGGAGGAGACGGGGACGACTGAGAATGAGATGGCTGGATGGCATCACCGACTCTGCGGACATGAGTTTGAGTGAACTCCGGGAGTTGGTGATGGACAGGGAGGCCTGGCGTGCTGTGATTCATGGGGTCGCGGAGAGTCGGACACAACTGAGCGACTGAACTGAACTGACTGAACTGAACTGAAGGTTTAGATAAAGTTATGAGTGTGGAGTCCTCATGATGGAATTAGTGGCCTTAGAGGAAGAAGAAGAGATATCAGAGATTCCTCCTTCCACTGTGCAAGGATACAGTGAGAAGATGACCATCTCCAAACCAAGAAGAGGACTTTCACCAGAACCCAAACATGCTGGCACCCAGATCTCAGACCTCCCAGCCTCCAGATCCATGAGAAATACATTCCTGTTGTTTAAGACACCAGTCTATGGCATTCAATTGTGGCGGCACAAACTGACTAATGCCACCTAGTACAGAGAGTGAGACTAGATATCTATTTTATAGTCATGATATCAAAATTTAATAACGTTTAAAAAAAATTTAAGCAGGACCTTCTGGAATGCTCACTTATGGCCCAATGTTTCAAGACCCCTCTAAAGAAACGTAATAATTAGTCCATGTGTTAATGCAAGTTTACCATTCTAACTGTACCTTCCATCAGCTTGGGCGGTGGAATTTTACCTCAAGCAATTTGAAATTTATGATGTCAGCTTGGTCGAGGTCCTTTGGCTTCTGCTCTATCAAAAAGGCCCTATGAGGTATGAGCAACAAAGCTGGGGGACAGGCACAGTAAGGCAAGGGGACAGGAGGGCCACAGCATGGGAACATGGTGTATTAACTCCACCACAGAGAGGTGGGCTAGGGACCAGCTGGGTTGAGGAAGAAGTTGGAGATGTCCTGCTTGCACTTCATCAGCTTGTTCCCAAACACTATTGTGTCCTTCTCCAGTTGTTTCACATTTATGCAGCCTGTTTCCTGACCTAGAACACAAGCTTCCCTAAGAATCTCTTCTCTTCCACTTCCTCCTCCTCTTTATATGCCCAAGCCCTTCAGCAAACATGAAGAAATAGGAAGGAACGAAGGGCAGAGGAAGCAGAACTATTGCCTTAGTGCCAGTGAAGTTCAGGTAAGTAAAATGTAAGGTAAGCGTAAAATTGAAATTAAGCAAGAGCTAAAATTTCTGAATTTCAGTCGTTTGACAGTTTATCTAGAGGCATTTTCTACAGTAGACTGGTGGGTAGAAGCATGACTCTAGGAATCACTGAGCAAAGAGAGGGCAGCCCTGCACCTTCATGTTTCACCACGTTCACATGGTGAAGGTAGGATGACTTCCTGGTGGCTGCAGCTCCTCTGCTGCCTAGCTGTGCAAGCTTGAGCACCTAACTCCTTGGGCTTCATATTCCTCAATTGTAAAATGCGGCTAAAAGTACCTTCCTCACAGAATTATGGTGAAGACCAAATATAATATATATTAAGTTCAGTTCAGTTGCTCAGTTGTGTCTGACTCTTTGCAACCCCATGGACTGTAGCACGCCAGGCTTCCCCCTGTCCATCACCAACTCCCGGAGATTGCTCAAACTCATGTCCATAGTCAGTGATGTCATCCAACCATTTCATCCTCTGTTATCCCCTTTTCTTCCTGCCTTCAATCTTTCCCAGCATCAGGGTCTTTTCCAATGAGTCAGATCTTTGCATCAGGTGGCCAAAACATTGGAGTTTCAGCTTCAGCATCAGGCCTTCCTGTGAATATTCAGGACTGATTTCCTTTAGGATCAACTGGTTGGATCTCCTTGCAGTCCAAGGAACTCTCAAGAGTCTTTCTCCAACACCACAGTTCAAAAGCATCAATTTTTCAGTGCTCAGCTTTCTTTATAGTCCAACTCTCACATCCATACATGACTATTGGAAAAACCATAGCTTTCACTAGCTGGACCTTGCTTGGCAAAGTAATGCCTCTGCTTTTTAATATGCTGTCTAGGTTGGTCATAGCTTTTTTTCCAAGGAGCAAGCATCTTTTAATTTCATGGCTGCAGTCACCATCTGCAGTGATTTTAGAGCCCAAAAAACTGAAGTCTCTCACTGTTTCCATTGCTTCCCCCAATCAATTTGCCATGAAGTGATGGGAATAGATGCCATGATCTTAGTTTTCAGAATGTTAAGTTTTAAGCCAACTTTGTCACTCTCCTCTTTCATTTTCATCAAGAAGCTCTTTAGTTCTTCACTTTCTGCCATAGAGTGGTGTCATCTGTGTACCTGAAGTTATTGATATTTCTCCTGGCAATCTTGAGTCTAGTTTGTGCTTCATCCAGCCTGGCATTTCACATGATATACTCTGCATATAAGTTAAATAAGCAGGGTGACAATATACAGCCTTGATATACTCCTTTCCCAATTTGGAACCAGTCCTTTGTTCCATGTCCAGTTCTAACTGTTGCTTCCTGACCTGCATACAGATTTCTCAGGAGGCAGGTTAGACAGTCTGGATTCCCATCTCTTTCAGAATTTTCCACAGTTTTTGTGATCCACACAGTCAAAGGGTTTGGCATAGTCAATAAAGCAGAAGTAGATGTTTTTCTGGAACTCTCTTGCTTTTTCGATGATCCAGCAGATGTTGGCAATTTGATCTCTGGTTCCTCTGCCTTTTCTAAATCCAACTTGAACATCTGGAAGTTCATGGTTCATGTGCTGGTAAAGCCTGGCTTGGAGAATTTTAAGCATTACTTTGCTAGCGTGTGAGATGAGTGCAATTGTGCGGTAGCTTGAAAATTTTTGGCATTGCCTTCCTTTGGGATTGGAATGAAAACTGACCTTTTCCAATCCTATGGCCACTGCTGAGTTTTCCAAATTTGCTGGCATATTGAGTGCACCATTTTCACAGCATCATGTTTCAGGATTTGAAATAGCTCAACTGGAATTCCATCACCTCCACTAGCTTTGTTCATAGGGATGCTTTGTAAGGCCCACTTGACTTTGCATTCCAGGATGTCTGAGTCTAGGTGAGTGATCACACCATTATGGTTATCTGAGTCATGATCTTTTTTGTACAGATCTTCTGTGTATTCTTGTCACCTTTTCTTAACATCTTCTGCTTCTGTTAGGTCCATACCATTTCTGACCTTCATTGAGCCCATCTTTGCATGAAATGTTCCCTTGGTATCTCTAATTTTCTTGAAGAGATTTCTAGTCTTTCCCATTCTATTGTTTTCCTCTATTTCCTTGCATTGATCACTGAGGAAGGCTTTCTTATCTCTCCTTGCTATTCTTTGAAACTGTGCATTCAGATGCTTATATCTTTCCTCTTCTCCTTTGCCTTTCACAGCTATTTGTAAGGCCTCCTCAGACAGCCATTTTGCCTTTTTGCATTTCTTTTTCTTGGGTATGGTCTTGATCACTACCTCCTGTACAATGTCACAAACCTCTGTCCATAGTTCTTCAGGCACTCTGTCTATCAGATCTAATCCCTTGAATCTATTTGCCACTTCTACTGTATAATCATAAGGGAATTGATTTAGATCTTACCTGAATGGTCTAGTGGTTTTCCCTATTTTCTTCAATTTCAGTTTTAATTTTGCAATAAGGAGTTCATGAATTGAGCCACAGTCACCTCCCAGTCTTGTTTTTAATGTATACACACAAATATATATATTAATGTATATGTGAGCTCAGCATATGATTAGACGCATAAGTGTGTGTGCGCGCTCAGTCATATCTGGCTTTTGTGACCCCATGGACTGCAGCCTTCCAGGCTCCTCTGTCCATGAAAGTTTCCAGGCAAGAATACTGGAGCAGGTTGCCATTTCTTTCTCTGGGGGAGCTCTCTGACATAGGGATGGAAACTGCATCTCTTGCATCTCCTGCTTGGCAGGTGGATTCTTTACCACTTTGCTACATGGGAAGCCCCATCAGGCACACAAGACCATATGATACATATTAACTATTATAATTATTAACATCACTAAATTGTTTAAGGTTTCCCCACCTTAAATAGATATCAACAGCTGGATTTCTATTTTGCCAATGGTTCAAGCATTCTCTGGGCCCTGAGTAATAATGACATGTATAACAGGGGGCTACAGATAATAGGGTAATTGATGTTGTTTAATAAAGATGAGATTTATTCTACATTCTGGTGGCTGTACAATCAAGGTCCATGAAAGATCTGAATATACTACACATATAGGGATGCTAGTCACTAAATTGTGCTTACAGGAAAAATCCCATTTCCTGCTATAATTATTGCTAGAGAAAGAATTCATTAGAACAGCTTTGTGAAGGCAGTATTTGCCATCACACCATGAGTGCAAGGCAGCCTCAAGTTTTGAAGACACTGAATGCCCACACCAAAGGCAGCATAATTCCTGCATCAGTATATTATATTCATCCCCTGGACTCATCTATCTAATGTGAATTCAATTTAGAGGATGCTGCCAGACAGAATTAAATATATTAGTTTGAAAAATCACAGAGGAAGTGTGTTTATAGCTGTTCCATTTGATTGAATCAATTTTCTAAGTGTTTATCTTTTAAGAGTCCTAGAAATTTTGCTTATAGGGTGTGCCTCCAAGACAGACATTGCGTTCCCATCTGCTACAAGGAAGAACCCCAGAATGTTTTATTTTTGGCCTTCAGTAGCTGCCCAAGGGGACTGCTGCAGAAGAGAAGTGCATGAAATACCACTTATCAGACATTTCCACCAGCAATTATTCCATCGTTTACCTGGGTTAATTATTAATCTGTGTATTTTAGGAGATCAAAGTTATAGCAAAGGGGTTATGATGAGACATGCCTAATGAGAAGATCTCAAATACTGAATGGGGATAACTCACATTATGGCACCAGCTCTAATGAAGATTTTTATGCAGGAAATAATGATAATCCTTTATGAAGCACCTGCCATTGGCAGACTTTGCATAAGGTACTTCACATGCACCTTATCATTTGTTCCTCATGTCAGTGCTGAAGGGTGTATTTTATAGATGATGAAATTAAGATTCAGAGAGAATCAGCAAGGTTAAAATTAGTTGTCCAAGTCCCACATCTAGTTAATGGTGAAGCTGGCATTGGAACTCAAGTCTGGTTGACCCCAAGCATATGCTCTTTGGCATCCTACTGATCCATCAGGTTCAATAGGTAAGAGCATGAGATATGTGATCTTTCCCTGAAACATTTTCAGAGATATTCTCTTAGCATAAATCCAAAAATTTAATAAAATATTTACATTCAAAACATTATAGCCACCTTAGGACAATTCTCTATATTTAAAGGGTATATTTGGAAAAGGTATAGTATCTTCTTTATGGAAAAATTTCCCCCAGATGAGTTTTTAAGATTTAATATTCTTCTTGAGGAGAGTTAACTCCTTTACTTTGTAGTAAATAAAAAATCATAACAAAAAAACTAGAATATGGATCTGAGAAGTATTCAAAATACAATTCAGAATGAGTCTTTATGATGAAAATAACAGAGAATAAAATGAGAAAATATAATATTTAAAGAGGTCTAGAAAGAGATTAGAAAGAATGAAATATTCAAATAGGTAATAGCTGAGAATATTCTAGAATTAAAAAACACAAATCTTCACACTGAAGAAGCATAGCAAAAATAAAATAAATTATCACTAAGATACTAAAAGGCAGAGGAACCAGAGGTCAAATTGACAACATCTGTTGGATCATAGAAAAAGCAAGAGAATTCCAGAAAAATATTTACTTTTGCTTTATTGATTATGCCAAAGCCTTTGACTGTGTAGATCACAACAAACTGTGGAAAACTCTTCAACAGATGGGAATACCAGACCACCTTACCTGACTCCTGAGAAATCTGTATCCAGGTCAAGAAGCAACAGTTATGCAGGTCAAGAAGCAACTGGACATGGAACAAAGGACTGGTTCCAAATCAGGAAAGGAGTACATCAAGGCTGTACATTATCACCCTGCTTATTTAACTTCTATCCAGACTACATCATGTGAAATGCCAGTCTGGATAAAGCACAAGCTGGAATCAAGATTGCCAGGAGAAATATCAATAACCTCAGATATGCCCATGACACCACCCTTATGGCAGAAAGCGAAGATGAACTAAAGACAAGGGTGAAAAAGTCAGCTTAAAACTCAACATTCAGAAAAGTAAGATCATGGCATCCGGTCCCATCTCTTCAAGGCAAATAGATGGGGAAACAGTGGAAACAGTGACAGACTTTATTTTGGGGTGCTGCAAAATCACTGCAGATGGTGACTGCAGCCATGAAATTAAAAGATGCTTGCTCCTTGGAAGAAAAGCTATGACAAACCTAGATAGCATTTTAAAAGGCAGAGACATTACTTTGCCAAGCAAGGTCCAGCTAGTCAAAGCTATGGTTTTTCCAGTAGTCATGTATGGATGTGAACGTTGGACTATAAAGAAAGTTGAGCGCCAAAGGATTGATGCTTTTGAACTGTGGTGTTGGAGAAGACTCTTGAGAGTCCCTTGGACTGCAAGGAGATCCAACCAGTCTATCTTAAAGGAAATAAGTCCTGAATATTCATTGGAAGAACTGATGCTGAAGCTGAAACTCCAAGGCTTTGGCCACCTAATTCAAAGAACTGACTCACTAGAAAAGACTCTGACACTGGGAAAGATAGAAGGCAGGAGGAGAAGGGGATGACAAAGGATGAGATGGTTGGATGGCATCACTGACGATGGACATGAGTTTGAGCAAGCTCCAGGAGCTGGTGATTGGCAGGGAAGCCTGGCATCCCAGAGTCCATGAGTCAGACATGACTGAGTGACTGAACTGAACTGAAGACACATATGGGAAAACGGTGGAACTTCAAAACATTAGAAAAATTTAAAACAATCAGTAAAAAAAAAAAAAAAAAAAGTCACATTGTTTGACAAGGAACAATTAGACTGAGAGCTGACATCTCAGCAGCAAAAATTGAGTCAAAATAAAATAGGAATATATCTTAAGAACTGCTGGCCTATAATTCTATACCAAGTTATCATTTAAGAAAATAAAGGGCTTCCCTGGTGATCCAACTGTTAGGAATTCATCTGCCAATACAGGGGCCACAGCTTCAGTCCCTCTGGAAGGATCCCACATGCTGCAGAGACGCTAAGCCCAAGCACCACAACTACTGAGCCTGCACTGAACAGCCTGCGAGCCACAACTACTGAAGTCCTCACACCAGAGCCCACGCTCAGCCATAGAGCAGCCACCGCAGTGAGAAGCTGGTGTGCTACAAGGAAGAGTAGCCCCTACTCCCCGCACCTAGAGAAAGCCCGTGTGCCGCAACGACGACCAGCACAGCCATAAATAAAAATAAACGAATAAATCTTAGAAAAGAAAGACATTTTCACACAGGGACTAAGAGAATTTTCCATCCACAAATTATGGAAAAATTCCATGAAGATGGGAGTAGGAAATACGAACCAATGAGAAAGAATTCAAGAAGCAAACAATTTACAATGAACAGGCTGAATATAACATTAAAAAATAATTCCATTTATACTGGTGTCAAAAAGAGAAACTACTTAGTGATAAATTTAACAAAGATATTTAAAAATTACAAAAATTTGTATCCTGAAAACTATATTCTTAAAGGAAGGTAAAGAATTCCTAAATAAATGGAAAGACAATCCATGCTCATGGGCTTAATATTATTAAGATAAAAATAGTTTAAAAAATTTATTAGAAGATAATTGCTTTACAATATTATGCTGATTTCTGCCATACATCAGCATGAATCGGCCACAGGTGCACATATGAAGATGGCAATACTTCTATATTCATCTATAGATTTAATGCAATGCCTATCAAAATCTCAGCTAGCTTTTTGTTTAGAAATTGAGAAGATAGTACTAAAATTCATATGTATGTCCAAGGCATCCAGAGTAGCAATCTATGAACAAGAAAAGTAGAGTTGGAGAACTCACCATTCCGGATTTCAAAACTTATTACAAAGTTACAGTTATTTAATGTTTGTTATGTTTCTTCAATGTGAAGACTTGTGTTTTTTAATTCTAGAATATTCTCAAAACTTATTACACATGCAGTCAGTGTGATACTGGATTAAGAATAGACATAGAGATCAATGGAAATGAGTTCAAAAATTAACTCTACACTTAAAGTCAATTGATTGTCAACTAGAATGCAAAACATTCAATATGGAAAGAATAATCCTGGATAACTAGATAGCCACATGTAAAAGAATGAAGTTGGACCTCTTCACTGTACACACAAAAATTAGCTCAAAACTATCATAGACCTAAATGTAAAAGCTACAGCTATAAAATTCCTAGAAGGAACATAGGGATAAATTTTCATGACCTTGGCTTGTACAAATGGCCAGTAAATACATGAAAAGATGTTTAACAGCATTAGCCATCAGGAAAATGCAAACCAAAATCGCAAGATGCCACTTGAAAACATTAATTAAAAGAAGCAAGTCACAAAAGACCATATATAATTCTGTTACTAAGAATGTCCCAAATAGGCAAATCTATGGATATAGAAAGCAGGATAGCAGTTGGCTAGGGCTGGGAGGATTGGAGGAAAAGGAGGAGTGACTGTTGATGTGTATGAGGTTGCTTTTGGAGGTCACGAAAATGTTCTAAAGTTGATTCTGCTGT